>NC_143049.1:29543750-29857500 GCF_057628025.1 Oncorhynchus mykiss
GGCGCTATAACACGCGATTGAAAATGCAAACTTTGAAAGGTCAGGCCCCTTACCCCGTGTGACCTAGTCATTAAATTCAGTACATATGACCCTCTCCTCACAAGGAACAAAGTCGCCTCAAGGATCCATAAGGTCCACCATGATGGATTTTCTGCTATTTAGAATTTTGTGAAAAACACAAAACGCTATTCCTCTAGCACCAAATAATCGGTTTGCACGAAACTTGATACATGGCATCAATGGACCAAGGTCTTTCAAAGTATGTTTTTACAGACTAGTATGTCCGATACTGGCCAATAAAGACTCAAGTGGACGTGACCTGGCACATAAATGCATATAATTCAGACAGAGACATTCGTATTGTAATAAAATTTGATTACCATGTTCCAAACACTGTCAAGACTCAACATATGGAAGCACATTCAGATCGACCACACGGTGGCACTGTTACAGGAACGTGTATTCATATGCATTGATCTGTTTGACTCACAGTGGTTACATTTCACACACATGCTCGGGGATGTGATTCTAACTAACCTGTAGAGAACGATTGAGTTTGGCCGCATGTTGGCGCTGTTGGACAAGAAAAAACATTTATGCAGCTCATTAGCTTATAGGGGCTGTGTTGTTTTAGCTAGACTCTTGGAAAATGTTGAGTTTAAAGATGTGAGTCCATAGATGCTATTGCTGCCTGTCCCTTTTAAAAGCCGAGCATCAGCACACAATTCACCAAATGAACGACTGTTTCAAATAAATGATGAGTCTAATTTAATTGTTAATGAGTGAACTACAGTGAGTACCAAAAAAAGATAGGGCAAAAGAAGATAAAGGAGAGCAACATCATTGCCATGGATGAGACAGCACTGTGGTTTGACATGGTCATGGTCAGGTGTTCAGAAGTAGCTCATCCTAGGGCGATGTGTCCTAATGGTGGTGCTGTGGGACCATAGCTTGACCCCCGGCATGGCTGCTTACAGCTATATTTCTTCTTTGTTGTTAGGATGTACCAAGCAACCTGGTCTCAAATAAAGATTATAGTACTATACGTACTCCAAGATGTATTATAAATTACTTCATCTGTAGCGACGTGCTTGGACAGTTTTGTGTGCTTGTGTTCTGTTGTTGTGTGGTTATCAGGGCACGTTTACCAGTTACTCAAAGTTTTGCGGAGTACAGCATACCAGCCCCCCTGCTGTTTGCTAGGGCAGGGGGCTGGGCACCACAGGTTGTGTTATATTGCCATGCTTGACTATTCTCTCTCTATCTTACGTCCTGGATCAGTGAGATAGCTATCAGAGTTAGTGATTTATGTATAACGATTTACTGGCGTAGGCTACAGACATACGTGTTCGAGTTGCATAAAAAACTGTTTGATTCGAGAAAGCGATCCACTGTCTTGGATATTATTTTACTAATGATCTATCAAGGTCATTACAATATGACAATATACGTCCTCTAATTCGTATGATATTGCACGACCGCTATTCCATTCATAATGTAACCTAACGTAATGTAGCATATGATACTAAAGGGAGAGTCACAGATTTACATACAGAATGATACGAATTCCCTGAGACCATGTTGCCAGTTGGACATTGGTCAATTTCACTTCAAAGTCACTAGAGTTGAGCAGGTCTGGTGCTGGTCAGGTGGAGGCCATGTAGATGATTCAAGAGGCTTGAGTATGTCAATAATAGAAATGAACCCTTGGAATTGGAAAACCATATGTCACTAAACAGCTGTTTTGACGCATCTAGAAGGCTTGAAGTATGTCTGTAAAAAAAAAAGTTGGGGAAAAGGTTCAAATAGCTTTTTTTTCCAGAAGCTGTTTTGTAACTGTTCCCCTGATGTTGGTTAGATGTAGACTAGCCTAGACTGTTTTGTTAACGCATTAGAGCATCGTCCCATGTCAGACGTCTACAGACTGCCTTCCTTCAATTAGAACTAACGTAGAACCCTCTGCCGTATCCATGTCTCCCGCCCAGCCTCATTAGTTTTGGTCCAGTGGACTACGAAGTTCTCTAATAACATGCAGCCACTTCAACTGTTTAGGACATTTCCAGGCAGACATGTAGACTCCAGCTGGGGCTTTGATATTGAAGCATAGTATTTCGGCACAAAACGGAGTGGGGGGGAGAAGGCGCAAAACCTACCTTTGGCTAATACAGTCCCGAATAGATTGAAACTGTTGCGGGCAAGCATGGGTCAGTAGTCTAGAAACAGAGTATCCTCTTGCCATCTGAAGGCTTTAGTTGCAGACAAGTACCGGGATACATGCACACGTAGACATTTGAGTTGAGAACAAGGATGTTTGAAGCGCACGGCTTTCTGCACAAGACGGATTAAGATTATAAAACAACTTTTATGAATGAAAAGTATGCGATTTACCTTAAAGTTGCTGGTGGATTCTCTCTCAAAGGTTCAGAATAGCAAGACAGGGCTGTGAATAAGAATAATACCGAATATTGCACTCCAAACACAGTACATGGTTGCTTTAGGAACAAGGAGGCCTCACCCCCCCCCCCCCCCCCCCCCTCCCAACCTTAACCACAGCTTGAAAGGGAGGGTTGCACTAAGAGTCCTATTGCTAAGAAAATCCTAGATGCTTTAATGGCTTTACAACCTGCAGGCCTGGAGGAAAAGGAGGGTTGGTCAAGCCGGCTTTGATATACATTGTAGACTTGCAGAACCTTGTACTCTAAAACCTACGTCTGGCTCTTTCAATAGTGACTGCCTGCAGGGGTAGAGGAGTAGTTCTCCTCTCCTGTGTGTGTGCGTGCGTGTGTGCGTGCGTGCGTGCGTGCGTGCGTGCGTGCGTGTGTGTGTGTGTGTGTGTGTGTGTGTGTGTGTCAGTGCGTGTGTGTGTGTGTGTGTCAGTGCGTGTGTGCGGGAGTCAGTGAGTGAGTGAGCTTTTACAGGGTGTAAGAGAAGCAATTATTTATAGCATTAAAAGGGGAAAAGACCTATGGTATTATGATGTAACAAGACCTATGGTATTATGATGTAACAGAAGGGGAGGTGGGGTAGTTTCACTAAAATCTCATGTCCTGCTTATGCATAACATTGACTGACTTTCCTTGAGAGCATATCCTCTTTCTCCTGGTCTTCAAGAAAGGAATATCTCACAAATCCTTTAAACACAGACACAATGGTCCTAGCTGTGAGTGAACAATGCATAGGCTTTACTGTACAAAACCAATATTTCTAATATGGGCCCCAATCTATCAAAGTGGTTAGAGTTCCACAGCTAAGGCAAAAATATCCAGCCAGGTTGTTCAAGATTGATGTTGAAATTGGACGTCTATCCGTGTCCTGACGACCTCGGGTAATGCCATCCAAACCAGCCACTAGGGGCAACAGTGAGCGATATTGCTATCAAGTGGGCATGAGTTTTGCTAGGGAGATGTGGGTGGTGGTGGATCAGAAGGTTGTGTGTTCAATCCCAGTCGTAAACACTGGTTTTCATTGGAGAAATATGGAATGATGCAGAGCAGGAGCAACTTCAAAATTTGACGTTTGGAGAACGTGGATGAACGTCTAATTCTGCAGTAAGACTGTGAAAGCTTGTTGAAATAACCTTCTTCCCGTGCTGCTAGAAAGTAAGTTGGAATAAATACGCTGGCGTAAAGTTGATTTAGTTTCATACCGGTCATACTGTTAACATTATTTTATTGATTTACACAAACCCAAGCTTGCATTCATTCTCTCAGTGCTGGAAGGATGTTGCTTTTGTCTTCCCCAGGAAACACGGTTACAGACACCAACAACTGTTCCACTTAAAGCCAAAAATCTATGAAACCTGTACATTCTATTAAATAGGCTTATGGAAGTCAAACCCAGCCCCAGTAACTGGAAATAAAGCCTGTAGCTGTTTCACTTGGTATTCTGGCCAAATGTCTCCATGTTTTCATCAATGTGTATAAGCTGTTCCATATGGAGCGATGTAAAAGGAGGGAGTAAAAGAAGGCCAAAGCCCAGGGGGAGGTGTATGTTTTGTAGCAGTTCTTGTTACTACAAAACATTTCCTGCTCCCCAACAGAAGATCTTACATAGAGGTCAATGAATGTAATATTTATGGAGGACTTTGATGGGGTCTCTTTAATGAACAGATCGCAGGAGATTTCCCAGTTCGGTAACCTGCTGAATATATTTCCTGTGGTCGGTTGCACCAACCCATCTGAACTCCAACCAGACAATAGTATATCACCTTGGATAATGCAAGCTTGTTCTCGTGTTACTGTGAATATAAAGGTTGAACTGAAGAGGCATGTTCAGACGTTTCACCCAAAATAACGTTGCTGTCAGAGTCCCTCTTTTAGGAATTCACTATCTTTGTGGTTCACTGAACACATCATGTGGAATACTTAAAAAGGAATCTTTCACCTTCAAAGTTCTTTGGGGAGGAAAGGAAACTGTATCAAATGTAAAACAGTCCTAAACCAACCAAGTGTTTGACCATGCTGACCATAACATTAATTATTTATTACTTCTAAAAAGAAAATAAGTAAATTAGTGAGACCTCACACCCAACAAACAACTCTGACCTCCTACGCTGACTAATAATACACAATTACATTTTCTACTTTTCTTCAACCCCAATGACAAAATAAAATATTATCACTGAGATTAGTAGCTGCACTCCCTGACATGTTGTAATACTATTGCAGGTATTTTTTAAACAAAAAGGATCTGTGATGTCACTCACACATTGTACCCATTAAAGAGGACCTCTAGCGGCTGTGGCATAGTTGTAGGTTTCTGTCAAAGCAACAACTTCAACCTCTCGAGCTGCCACATACTGCTACTGCTGGAGGGCTCTGTACCTACACAATAGACTGTTGTCCTAACAGCTTTGAATGAGGGATGCCAAGCTAAACGGATCTGCACCTGTCACCCTTACATAAACACTGGCATATACAATGGGGCAAAAAAGTATTTAGTCAGCCACCAATTGTGCAAGTTCTCCCACTTAAAAAGATGAGAGAGGCCTGTAATTTTCATCATAGGTACACTTCAATTATGACAGACAAAATGAGAAAAAAAAATCCAGAAAATCACATTGTAGGATTTTTAATTAATTTATTTGCAAATGATGGTGGAAAATAAGTATTTGGTCAATAACAAAAGTTTATCTCAATACTTTGTTATATACCCTTTGTTGGCAATGACAGAGGTCAAACATTTTCTGTAAGTCTTCACAAGGTTTTCACACACTGTTGCTGGTATTTTGGCCCATTCCTCCATGCAGATCTCCTCTAGAGCAGTGATGTTTTGGGGTTGTTGCTAGGCAACACGGACTTTCAACTCCATCCAAAGATTTTCTATGGGGTTGAGATCTGGAGACTGGCTAGGCCACTCCAGGACCTTGAAATGCTTCTTACGAAGCCACTCCTTCATTGCCCGGGCGGTGTGTTTGGGATCATTGTCATGCTGAAAGACCCAGCCATGTTTCATCTTCAATGCCCTTGCTGGTGGAAGGAGGTTTTCACTCAAAATCTCACGATACATGGCCCCATTCATTCTTTCCTTTACACGGATCAGTCGTCCTGGTCCCTTTGCAGAAAAACAGCCCCAAAGCATGATGTTTCCACCCCCATGCTTCACAGTAGGTATGGTGTTCTTTGGATGCAACTCAGCATTCTTTGTCCTCCAAACACAACGAGTTGAGTTGTTACCAAAAAGTTATATTTTGGTTTCATCTGACCATACCATATATTCTCCCAATCTTCTTCTGGATCATCCAAATGCTCTCTAGCAAACTTCAGACGGGCCTGGACATGTACTGGCTTAAGCAGGGGGACACGTCTGGCACTGCAGGATTTGAGTCCCTGGCGGCATAGTGTGTTACTGATGGTAGGCTTTGCTACTTTGGTCCCAGCTCTCTGCAGGTCATTCACTAGGTCCCCCCGTGTGGTTCTGGGATTTTTGCTCATCGTTCTTGTGATCATTTTGACCCCACGGGGTGAGATCTTGCGTGGAGCCCCAGATCGAGGGAAATTATCAGTGGTCTTGTATGTCTTCCATTTCCTAATAATTGCTCCCACAGTTGATTTCTTCAAACCAAGCTGTTTACCTATTGCAGATACAGTCTTCTCATCCTGGTGCAGGTCTACAATTTTGTTTCTGGTGTCCTTTGACAGCTCTTTGGTCTTGGCCATAGTGGAGTTTGGAGTGTGACTGTTTGAGGTTGTGGACAGGTGTCTTTTATACTGATAACAAGTTCAAACAGGTGCCATTAATACAGGTAACGAGTGGAGGATAGAGGAGCCTCTTAAAGAAGAAGTTACAGGTCTGTGAGAGCCAGAAATCTTGCTTGTTTGTAGGTGACCAAATAATTATTTTCCACCATAATTTGCAAATAAATTCATTAAAAATCCTACAATGTGATTTTCTGGAATGTTTTTTCTCATTTTGTCTGTCATAGTTGAAGTGTACCTATGATGATACCTAAATTACAGGCCTCTCTCATCTTTTTAAGTGGGAGAACTTGCACATTTGGTGGCTGACTAAATACTTTTTTGCAGCACTGTACACATTCCATAGCACAGGGAATTATTAATCAAGTATTACTCAACCAGGAGAACTATCCTTCAGAGGGTGAGGAGGTTATTGTAACTGGTTGGAGTGGCTTGTGTTAATAAGAGCACAGGCTGTTGAACCTTTCTATTATCTCTTTAAGAGAACCTTTCAGAACTACCTACCAAACACAGAATAAAGTGTCTAAGTTGGAGCAAAGGTGATATTAAATTACTTGATAATACATATTTGACTGTTTCTGGCCCCCAGACGTTATATTTGGGAAACAAGTTCATTAGCCCCAAACAAGATAATCAAAAGTAAGTTGTAAGTAAAACATACAATATTGGCCTTTGTGTTCATACTGTAGGCATTTGAGTACAATATTCTGCATTAGAAAAGTTCACTTATAGTCCACCTACTGATCTAAGGAACAATTGCAAGACCTGTGGCCTAGGTATCAAGACCAGTATACCAGTAAATAACTGCTGAACAGTTATGACAGGATCCACTATGTGAGGAAAATGCACATTATTATGAAATACACTATGTATCATGGCTGTTCACTCTAAATAATATATAACGGATAATACTAATTTATCTTGATTCCCACATTGCTGTAATAGTGGGAGAATTAATGTCACATAAACCGACGATGACAGAAATAATCCCCTAGATGGCGGTATCGGGTAAATTTGGGGCTCACATTTTCTCATTATTTCAACCACAAATAGCCTATTCTAAAATTGTGTCAGATTTATGAGCTTCATTCTGCAGTGCATCAAATAATATAACCTATAATAATACCCTACTAGTCAGGAATTCTATAGCAAACATTTACCAATGGCCAGAAGAGGCATTTATACAACTATACAGTTAAGAAGAAATAACATTAATGACCAAATAGTATGTTTGAAAACTATTGTTTAATCTCTTGTAACATTCTCTTGTAACACTCTTGTAACATTTTGTGAGACAGACTGCACCCTGTATCCAATAATGATAAAGTCCGTCCCACCTATCCATAACCAACCATTAAGAACGTTCACTTGCCTGTTCATTCACCTCCAACCATCAACAGGGGTCATACCTATCACTAACAGCGAGGGCAACACAATCATTTCCACAATCATTTTCAGGACTCTAAATACATCTCGGATTAACTTCCATTGCGAGATCACGTTTTTTGGTATTTTTCATGGACATCTTATTATAACATTTGAATATTCCTTATTACAACATTTTAATATTTTAAACTACTTTATTATTTTTTACATTCGCTGCAGAGAGTTTCAAATACATCATTTTTTGATTAGCAATTTATCAATTGTGCACCTGGTAATTTAGGAGATGGTGTCTAGGTTGCAAATATTGCTCTTGTGGTGTGCGGTCGCTCTCACTTGGGCACAAGTTGCATTCAGCGACGCAATGGATAATGGAATAAAAGAGGAATTAGAACAGACCGACGGACCACTGCTAGATGATGAGATGGACAACCAGGAGAACATTTTAACTCAGGTATTTAGACCTTCCTCGGTATTTGTAACAGGATTGATTAGATCGCCTAATTTTACGCACAGCCCATACCTATCTAAAGCCAAGTGCGACAGTTAATGAGAATAACTAAGAGGAAGAATAATGTAATTTCCCCAAGCATTTTAATTCCGTTTAGTTTAGAATATTAATAATTGACACTTCATGGTCTATGAATCTTGGCCTTGGAAAAATGTATCTATTACGTTGAGCACTTATCATGCGTACTTACGCATGCACACCGAGCGTTGTCATTTTAGTATATAGTTTATAGTTTAGTTTTAAAATGTTCTCTTAAATGTGAAATATGTTCGTAAGATAAAAATATTTTTCATACCCATATAAAGAGTTAAAAAGCACTATTTTTTTGCTACATTTTCTACATTAGTCGATTTCAATGTGCAATGTGCATAACATATTTGGTATCAGAGAGATTAGATGGTAGTTTGTAGTGATAAATGTATACATGCTCATTAATATTCTATGTTGATCCATCCTATAAGTAACTGCACCAGAGGAGGCTGGTGGGAGGAGCTATATGAGGACGGGCTCATTGTAGTGACTGAATTGGGACTGGAACAAAGAGAACTTATCAAACCAACATGTTTGACTCAGTTCCATTTATTCCATTCCATTCCAAGGAAAAGGGGATACCTAGTCTGACTAGGTAACTTAATGCCTTGAACTGAAATGTGTCTTCAGCTTTAACCTCTGAATCAGAGAGGTGCAGGGGCTTCCTTAATCAACATCCACAGCGCCCAGGAAACAGTGGGTTAACTGCCTTGCTCAGAGGCAGAACAACAGATTTTTACCTTGTCAGCTCGGGGATTCGATCCAGCAACATTTCAGTTACTGACCCAACACTCTAACCACTAGGCTGTCCTCCTACATCTCCTTCCACCAGCCTCCACTGAACTGACCCAATGCATGTGTCAATGCCTTGTGTCTGTGTGAATTGTGAAATGGTGTGCTCCTAAATTGGTGGACTACCCATGCTCTACCCATCTCTTCTCAATTATAGCTGCTGGGAGATTATGACAAAGTGAAAACGCTGTCGGAAGGCTCAGACTGTCGCTGTAAATGTGTTGTCAGACCGCTGAGCAGAAGTGCCTGCCGGCGGATAGAGGAGGGCGCCGCTGAGGCCGAAGACTTCTACACAGTGGAGACCCAATCGGGGCCCAGTTGTAAAAAGTGTGCCTGTATAGCCCCGCCCTCTGCTCTGAATCCCTGCGAGGGAGATTACAGGTTCAAGAAGCTACAGGAGGCGGGGAAAGATGACATCAAGGTAAAACATAAGCGCCTACCTCTTCGGACAAAAAACACTACACTGGTCCATCATAAAATAACCCATAGACTTTGTCAAACAAGGAGTTAGCCAGGTCCCTTTGCAATGGAATATTTCCTCAAACTTTATTTGATCTGAATGAAAATGTCCACATCTGTGATTGAAAACATGTGGTTGAAAACAGCGTGAGACAGGACTACGACATGTACATGTATGTTATCTAACATGTATTGCATTGATTCTGATCTCTTTCTCTTACAGCTCTCAACAGTAATGGAGTTACTGGAGGGAGCGTTTTACGGGATGGATCTGTTAAAGTTGCACTCAGTTACAACCAAACTCCTCAACCGGGTTGACAATATAGAAAAGGTTTGTTATCTGACACTCATAGGCATTTCAGAATGGGCAGTCATAGCTTGCGTAGCTTACAGCAGGGTTCCCTAACTGCTGGCCCGGGGGTGATAATATTTTTTTTGGGGGGGGGGGCATAAAAGACTGTAAAAAACACCAACAAATCAGCTCCAAGTGATTTTCATTTTGGAAATCTGTTCCAAATTATTCACACACATGATAGCGAGATATATTTGATCGTATGCAAATGTCAGCAAGGTTTGAAATTATTATGTTTTAGTCAAATATTATAGCTGTTGGTGCTCCTTGTGGTCAATTTGCAGTCTACAAGTTATTTGTAATGATGTTCCAGCCCCCTGACCATCCGCTCAAGAAAATAATCTGCCCCCGGTTGCATCTAGTCGATGAGCCCTGCCTTAGAGTCTATGGTCATGGTACTGGCTTCTCACCATTTTGCTTTGTCTCTGTGGGTGTCCAGACCTTTTCTTGTAACCACACGGAGAAGGATAAAGTGAGTATGAGGAGCCCCTCTAGTGAGGAAAAGGAGAGAGAGGAGGGAGAGAAGGAGAGAAGAGCCCAGCAGTGGATGGAAAAGAGAAAACGTCTGACTGAGCTGGAGCCGTCCCTGCAGAAGGATACAGCTGCAGCTTATGCTAACACAGAGGTAAGACGCACACACATACACACACAAAGTCTATGCTAACCAAGGCAGTCAGTCTCTTTGGACTTGTAGTGGAAACGTTGGCAAGACATTAAGGTAGCCAGTAGCCCGGCGCTGTCTTTAATACAGTGTGGCAGGATCAAAACCAGTCTGCTTTTTGGACTACAACCGTTTCCAGATGTCTCAGAAAACAATGAATTTTCTTCAGACTTCAGAGTATTTGACAATAAATGACTTTCTTACTTTGAACCTCGACTGCATACATTTTCAGAAAAACAATATGTTCAAAACCATAACATTTGTTTCTGTAGCCTAGTATTACAATTTAAAATCAGAAACAGAAAACTTTACTGCCATGCGACAAATGGCTGCTAAGAACGTATTGTAACTAAAAATTAACAGGTATAGTATGTAGTACAGTTGTCTCGTAAAAACTTTACGATAACACAATGGTAACATTTGGTCCTTTGTGATTGGATCCTCCTATAGAAGAAGTATGAGGAGCGCTACATTGGGGCCAAGGGCCAGGGGACCACCAGGCCCATGCTGAAGAGGAGCCAGCAGCAAAACAGGGAGGAGCCCCAGAGGCCCCTGAAAGGCAAGGTGGGACTCAACGGCATAGTCATCAGAGGAGTGACTTTCTACAAGGCCAACACGGTGGACGATGGAGCCGCTGAGGAGCTCAGTAAGTCCATTAAAATACTGGACATATACTAGAACTAACATAGCAGTGGTCTATCCAGTTCAGAACATACATCACATCTTCCCAGGGATTTTAGTGTTGTCGACGGCTTCTTTTTGGGGGTCTCTATATTGGGTCTGTGCCTATAGACATGTTTTGTTCTGGGGTTTAATATGAGATTGGAGAGGCTTCTTGAGTATATTGGTGTACTCTAGATGATGCTTGTGATGCTCATTCACCAGCAGCAGACGAAGCCCTGAGCGGTGATGGTTCCATGGACCTGCTCATCGATGACCAGCTCCTGAGACCGACCCAGCCCAGACCTGTAGCAGGCACCCCGACACCAACATCGCAAGACAGGAAGTGGAACCCAGACAACCAGGCCACTCGTGCCTCCAAAACAGCCCCTAGTCCCCAAGGGAATCCCACCACATCTGCCCCTAGAGCTACCGAGACACCATCAACCACTGTCTTCATCCCGACCACAACCATTCCAACCACAACTACGACCGCAGCAACCACCACTACTACAATGGTTGCGACAAGCGCAAGCACCACTCAACCAGTGGCCACTAGGAAACCTGAAACCTTGTCTGTTTTGACCACGTCTCTAACCGCTGCAGTACGACAGGTCAACAGCACCACAGCCCCACCCAGCAAGGTGAAGGGTGCACCCAAACCCAAGCATCACATCAGCTGGACAGAGGGCCCCTCAGAGGTCCCCTCGGCGATCCTTAAAGTCCCTGGTAAAAAAAATCTTTGGTTGATCAGATTTTTTATTTTCCAAAGTAAAATTCAAATTTGATGCTGAAAAAGGCATGATTTGTATTATACACTACATTGATCTTTTTGGGAGGGAAATACTGTTATTTGTTTGATCGTTAAATACCTGAGGGGAGTACAGATTACCTTTATCTCTGTATGTTTACTTACAGGCATGTGCAAAGACACTCTGGCCTCCATCTCGGACCCACTGACCCATAACACCTACGGCCGGAAGGAAGGGGCCTGGATGAAGGACCCAAAAGGCAACGGAAATGTCATATATGTCACCAACTACTACTACGGTAACCACCTACTGGAATTCCACGACATGGACAACTTCAAACAAGGTATTTTCACAATAGAATAGTCTCAAAGCCAAGTAACTGCTTTGGTTCTAGGTGCCATGATTAGGAGACAGACATGGCAATAGATTCATGTAATGGTGTCATTTGATTTGTGCAATGTGTGCTGCTCAGTATTGAATACTTTATTATTTCTCTGGTCTGTTTCCTGTCAGGACATTTCACCAATTCCTACAAGCTACCGTACAACTGGATCGGCACAGGCCACGTGGTGTACAACGGAGCTTTCTATTACCACCGCGCCTTCTCCCGTGACATCATCAAGTTCGACCTGCATCTGCTCTACGTGGCGGCCTGGACGACGCTGCACGACGCCGTGTTAGAGGAGGAGGACGCCTCCTGGAGGTGGCGAGGACACTCGGATATCGACTTTGCGGTGGATGAGAGCGGCCTGTGGTTAGTGTACCCTGCTCTGGATGAGGAGGGCTTTCATCAGGAAGTAATCATCCTAAGCCGCGTGAACCCGACCGACCTCAGCCTTCAGAGTACGTTCAGAACGGGCCTGAGGAGACACTTCTACGGAAACTCCTTTGTCATTTGTGGTGTCCTGTATGCAGTGGACAACTATGAACGCACCCACGCCAATATATCCTACGCCTTTGATACGCACACACACACCCAGATGATCCCCAGAATACCTTTCACAAACAACTACACATACACGACGCAAATCGACTACAACCCCAAGGACAAAAAGCTGTACGCATGGGACAACGGTCACCAGGTGACCTACAATGTTATATTTGCATATTAAAAAGCAGACGAGTAGTGATCCATATAATAAAGGGACGAGCACTTTTTTGTATTAAAGATCCTAAATATATACACTACCATTCAAAAGTTTAAGAACACCTACTCATTCAAGGGTTTTTATTCATTTGTACTATTTTCTACATTGTAGAATAATAGTGAAGACATCAAAACTATGAAATAACACATATGGAATCATGTAGTAACCAAAAAAGTGTTAAACAAATCAAAATATATTTTTTATTTGAGATTCTTCAATTAGCCACCCTTTGCCTGGGTGACAGCTTTGCACACTCTATTTTAACCAGCTTCACCTGGAATGCTTTTCCAACAGTCTTGAAGGAGATTCCACATATGCTGAGCACTTGTTGGCTGCTTTTCCTAGACTTTGCAGTCCGACTCATCGCAAACCATCTCAATTTGGTTGAGGTCGGGGGATTGTGGAGGCCAGGTCATCTGATGCAGCACTCCATCACTCTCCTTCTTGGTCAAATAGCCCTTACACAGCCTGGAGGTGTGTTGGGTCATTGTCCTGTTGAAAAACAAATGATAGTCCCACTAAGTCCAAACCAGATGGGATGGCGTATCGCTGCAGAATGCTGTGTTAGCCATGCTGGTTAAGTGTGCCTTGAATTCTAAATAAATCCCAGACAGTGTCACCAGCAAAGCATCCCCACACCATAACACCTCCTCCTCCATGCTTCACGGTGGGAAATACACATGTGGAGATCATCCGTTCATCCACACCGCGTCTCACAAAGACACAGCGGTTGGAACCAAAAATCTCGAATTTGGACTCCAGGCCAAAGGACAGATTTCCAGCGATCTAATGTCCATTCCTCGTGTTTCTTGGCCCAAGCAAGTCTCTTCTTTTAATGGTGTCCTTTAGTGGTGGTTTCTCTGCAGCAATTCAATCATGAAGGCCTGATTTACACAGTCTACTCTGAACAGTTGATGTTGAGATGTGTCTGCATTTATTTGGGCTGCAATTTCAGAGGCTGGTAACTCTAATGAACTTATCCTCTGCAGGCAGAGGTATCATCAGAGGTATCATCACTCTCCTTAAGAAGGAAAGAAATTCCACAAATTAACTTTTAACAAAGCACACCTGTTAATTGAAATGCATTCCAGTTGACTACCTCATGAAGCTGCTTGAGAGAATGCCAAGAGTGTGCAAAGCTGTCAAAGGCAACGGGTGGCAATTTGAAGAATCTCAAATATAAAATATATTTTGATTTGTTTGGTTACTACATGTCTTATTTCATAGTTATTATTAAAAAATGAAGCAAAACCCTTGAATGAGTAGGTGTTCTCAAACTTTTAAACAGTAGTGTACATTCCATGTCTTAGTGGATTGTAGATCAGTCTACAGGGCCATTGTGTTTTGCACTTTATAATCTCTGTTGCTCTGTTTGTGTTTTATTTCTCAAAATGTCTCCCATTTTGTCCCAACACATGTTATTGTATTTTTATATTTAATGGTCACCGTTTTTAACCGCCCAAATGGCAGCAGGCAAGATCATTCAGCGAAGTAAGACGCGGTTATTTCTTACTGCTTGTTAGAAGTTTAAAAAGTGTATGTTGTGTATACTGTAATTTAAAATGAAGCTTTTAATAAAATAAATGCCTTCAAACATGAATGCTGACACACACTAGTCATCAGTATTAGAACATGTTACTGTCCATGGTTTTATTTCTGAAAAACTCTGAAAACCATGACAAACCATTAAGCAACTCAAACAAAACAAATTCATTTTTACACCCAAAATGTACACTTTTCTGAAAAGAATGACCTCTTCATACCTTACATCATGTTTGTGTGATACTGCTACTGCACAAAAATAATAATCATTCAACTGAACCACACTTGCACTTGACCCCCCACCCCTTTCTAGCTCTGACTTTCCTGATAACTACTTTGAGGAAAGCATACTTACTATGTCTCTGATATGTGGTTGTCCCACCTAGCTATCTTAAGATGAATGCACAAACTGTACGTTGATCTGGATAAGAACATCTACTAAATGACAAAAATGTAAATGTATTTCTTACATTGTTTGGGATTTTAGTAAGTAATTTTGTTCACTCAACATGGCTTCATAAAAAGTAAGAATCATAACTACACCAGATATGTCTATTAACAACTAATAAAAGTGAAAAGGATCTTGTTAGCGTGGCTTGGTTCCATCAATAGGGTCCAGAATCAATTACTGTTTTGTATAAAGGTATTAGGTTACATTTGGTAAAATTATGGCTCAATTAAAAGAGCGCAATAGCTGTAGGGTCAAGACAGTGAAGGAATTTTTTGAAGAGGTTACACAGGGTTCAACATTAAGTCCCATATTTATTCTAACAAATGACCTAGATGCCTGCATTGGCAGCCTGTCAATTTAACATAAACCAGATGCTCTAAACCAAGCAATATGGAGGCAAACAGTTGCTGGACAACTTCTTTATAAGTCTTGATATATTTGTAACATCGGAGGTAGAAGGACTTGTGAAATGTGGAAGACAGAGGATGTGTGAAATTGATGCAGAACATTTCCAGAGAGGATACAACAGAGCTACATTTATTGTCACAGTTTATCAATATATCAAAATGTTGGCTAAATTATAGGCTTTCAGATTGGCAGGTATTCTGGTTGAAGTGAAGTTCAGGCAGAGTCTGATAGAACACCAACCGATGCTGCAGCCTGGAAGTCAGTGGTGTTGGCACGTAGGAACTCTGGGATGCTGGAGGTTTTGATGTGGAGGATCTTGGTGTCCATGACCTCACAGTCAATCTGCATCATCACCTCAAATTTGTCGTCCTTGATGACAGAGTCTGTAATGAAATACAATAAGTAAAAAAAATATGGTTAAAATCTAAATGATATTCAGTCATCTTGGGTCAAGACATCCAATGAGGATCTCGAGGGGATCCCCTTCTAGTGTCTCTCTGTGAGGATCCAATCCCAAAGTCCATCCTCTTAGCGCTCTAGAGCCCAAATGCAAGTCATTATTTGGTTCACTGCCTTCTCCCAGAGACCCTGTCTGGTGTCAGGTGGCTGAGGAGCCTGCAGGACGGCTGGAGGCTGAACCCCAGCTCCTGGAAGAACACTGGCTGAAGCCATCAGCCTGGCCAGAAAGGCCAGGTCCATGTGGCTTAGCCAGCGGGAGGAATGTATTGGCACATGTAGGGATCAGGCTCTGGATCTAAAGGTGATTAATGCATATGGAAATGAAATTGAAAGGGTTATGCAACCGATCACATTTTGTGAACACATGGACGTTCAAAGTATGTGCGTTTCTACTGTATGTTTGATGAAAACTAATATGATAAGCCCATAGTACCTGAATACACTACTGTAGATATACTATTCAAAAATATTGCCCAGTAAAGATAAATAGAATTTAACACTTTTGTTACTGAGCTGAATCCGCCCGTATGTATATCTGTGCAAGGAATCTGAGTTTTAGCTGCCAGGTGTACACCTGCATTGTCTCGAGATTACAGTTTTAAGGCTTGGAACTTGAAGCTGTTGAGTTGTTTGGCAGACACACAGCTTATTTCATAGCTAATTCCAAATGGAACACTTGTGTATTCATACAGACCATACCTTATTCCAAATGGAACACTTGTGTATTCATACAGACCATACCTTATTCCAAATGGCACAGCACTTACCTGAGCATAGCTAATTCCAAATGGTGGAAGTCTTTGCGTCAGACCAACCATAAATTAAACTATGTGAACATGATAAAATATGTGGGCCTGTCAAGACAACACAGTGAAATGGCTTATTTCAAATCATGAGAACAAAAATACTCAATTACCCTTCATTATCCTCCACATACCATGCAGCCTTCAACTGAGGCCAATTGGTTATGGCAGTTACTCAGAAGGCCACTTGGCATTCTTGCACCATATGTTGTAGCCCAGAAGAGTGATTCTGAGGACAAAACTATGGTAAATCTTCTATTCAAGCAGTGAGGAATATCAAACTGATTTCTACAGATGGAAGCTATTTATGGCAAGAATATGTCTTTCTAAACAACCACACTCTGTGGCTTGGGAAAATTACAACCTACCGTTACAATCACCTGGCAATTATATGCAGCCACCACTGTGCCTCTCCAAGGATATTATCTAATGATATGTAATAAGCATTGCATATCCTTTCAACAAAGCCATAAGCACATCAAACAAATTCCTCTCTGGCATCCACTTCTGCACCGCAAAAAAAACTGAAAACAAAAGAAACCGAGACGGTGGTAACAAAAGAAACCGAGACGGTGGTAACAAAAGAAACCGAGACGGTGGTAACAAAAGAAACAGACTGTGAGGAAGAGAAACAGAGATAAATAAATAAACCATAAGCATTCCCATGACAGGACTGCATTGTATTCCACCTACGCCTCTATCCCACTCGCTCTCTTCTCCTCATAATCACTCTAAAGCTGTAATCTAGATATTGTCACCCATCTATGAGATTGCATAATAGCAGATCCAAAACATGTTGGCTAATGTTGTGGGAGCTAATGGCCTAGACCTTAAACAAAGAAGTTAATGATGAATCTTTCCCTACAAAAACCTGCCAAACTTCAGATTTATATGTCTGGATTCAGAGAAAGCAAAACTGCTATCAACAAGCAGTCAGCATAAAGTTCGGTTTTGTAGGATGATGCATGTTTGCATTACAAACTTGATCCATAACACTCAGGAAACAGGTCTTGGAATGTTTCAGGGCCATTAACAGTGTGAGGCGGGTAAGAGCAGCCTCTGCAATGTTCTATACTGGCGGGCCTCTGGGACCCACTAAAGTATGTTTACAGGGGCCTGGCTCAAGGCCATAATGGTGAGGCTCCTGCACTGAAGGCAGCCGATCCCCAGAGGTGTCCAGGGAGGGAGGTTTTCCTTTGGCCGGAGGCGCTTGTCTGTAAGGGCTGAGCTCTGAAAGACAGTATTGGTGTGGAATGAACGAACCATGATAATAACTCCAAAGCATGGTGGTCTCACAGCATTTAGTGCTGAGTATTGAGCCTTTGTGAGAAACGGTACCTCTGAAACATCAGACGCTATGAGAATCAAGTGCAGTGGATGCTTTGTAATCTGGAATTTTCACACTTCATCTACTCTTTTATTTTAAACGGTTAAATGCTAATCATAGTACATAGTATGGAAATACTTACTAGCTTAAAATACATACACTTGAAGTCGGAGGTTTACATGAACTAGTTTTAATTACTCCAACCTAAGTGTTTCAACCACTCCACACATGTCTTGTTAACAAACTATAGTTTTGGCAAGTCGGTTAGGACATCTACTTTGTGCATGACACAAGTAATTATTCCAATAATTGTTAAGACAGATAATTTCACTGTATCACAATTGCAGTGGGTCCAAAGTTTACATACACTAAGTTGACTGTGCCTTTAGAAACAGCTTGGAGAATTCCAGAAAATGATGTCGTCATGGCTTTAGAAGCTTCTGATAGGCTAATTGATATCATTTGAGTCAATTGGAGGTTTATCTGTGGATGTATTTCAAGGCCTACCTTCACACTCAGTGTCTCTTTGCTTGAAATCATGAGAAAATCAAAAAGAAATCAGCCAAGACCTCAGGAAAAAAATTGTAGACCTCCACAAGTCTGGTTCACCCTTGGGAGCAATTTCCAAACGCCTGAAGGTAACAGGTTCATCTGTACAAACAATAGTACGCAAGTATAAACACCATGTGACCACGCAGACCTCATACTGCTCAGGAAGGAGACATGTTCTGTCTCCTAGAGATGAACGTACTTTGGTGCGAAAAGTGCAAATCAATCCCAGAACAGCAAAGGACCATGTGAAGATGCTGGAGGAAACAGGTACAAAAGTATCTATATCCACAGTAAAAATAGTCCTACATCAACACAACCTGAAGGCCATTCAGCAAGGAAGAAGCCACTGCTCCAAAACCTCCATAAAAAAGCCAGACTACAGTTTTCAACTACACATGGGGACAAAGATTGTACTTTTTGGAGAAATGTCTTCTGGTCTGACGAAACAAAAATAGAACTGTTTGGCCATAATGACCATCGTTATGTTTGGAGGAAAAAGGGGGAGGCTTGCAAGCCGAAGAACACCATTCCAACCGTGAAGCACGGGGGTGGCAGCATCATGTTGTGGGGGTGCATTGCTGCAGGAGGGACTGGTGCACTTCACAAAATAGATGGCTTCATGAGGTAGGAAAATTATGTGGATATATTGAAGCAACATCTCAAGACATCAATCAGGAAGTTAAAGCTTGGTCGCAAATGGGTCTTCGAAATGGACAATGAGCCCAAGCATACTTCCAAAGTTGTGGAAAATGGCTTAAGGACAACAAAGTCAAGGTATTGTGTGGCCATCACAAAGCCATGACCTCCTATAGATTGGGCAGAACTGAAAAAGCATGTGCGAGCAAGGAGGCCTACAAACCTGACTCAGTTACACCAGCTCTGTCAGGAGGAATGGGCCAAAACTTACCCAACTTATTCTGAGAAGCTTGTGGAAGGCTACCCGAAACATTTGACCGGAGTTAAACAATTTAAAGGCAATGCTACCAAATACTAATTGAGTGTATGTAAACTTCTGACCCACTGGGAATGTGATGAAAGAAATTAGAGCTAAAATAAATCATTCTCTACTATTATTCTGACATTTCACTTTATTAAAATAAAGTGGTGATCCTAATTGACCTAAAACAGGGAGTTAACTTGGATTAAATGTTAGAAATTGTGAAAAACTGAGTTTAAATGTACTTGGCTAAGGTGTATGTAAACTCCCGACTTCAACTGTACCTGCATCCGACTTCAACTGTACCTGCAACTGTATTCAAGGTTTAAAAGGGCTTCTAAATTTTGTAATTTCCACTTCCAAATTTCTGATTTGATTTGCCCTAACAACAAATGTATCAACCCTACAACAATTTTCATGAATTAGAATCCACAGAATAATTCACATTTCCTGCTGCTGCAGACTAATTATCCTGCCATGAGAAACTGGTAAAATGAAGATCCTACATATGTAGTATAAGCAAGCTCGTATTTTCAAACTGTTTCTGGCTCCCCCAGACAAGCTCTTCTCGAAAGCTTAACCCTCCCCTGCTACTGGAGAGACAGTAAATCGCCTATGATTAGAAAAGCAAATGTACCTACCGTACAGTACTGTTGTCTCTGAACTTCAGAAAGTGTACATTCTATCCTTGGAAAATCTGTATTCTACTTATTTTCTTCAGGGTAGAAGGGACACCAACAGACCAATACGATTGCCCTTAGCAAAATAGCCTAATTCATTGCACATGACAGAAGTAAAAAAATTGCTTAGTTTACACCTGAAAGCTATTTCTGTCACTAATACAATAGGAAGTAAATATAGAGGAAAGCTTTCAAGACGAAAAGAAAAAGTGAGCATTCAGCCATCACAATAACAGTCATTTGTTCAAGCTGGTTCAAGCTGTAACTATACTGATGACTATAGTGTACAGTGAGCGTAGGTTGTCTGTTTATACACAGAAGGAAGGTGGAGATGTAAATTGGCTGTGGCTTCTGATTACGTGAAAGCTCTTCTCCAAAACGTACATCAATAAACTTCCTTAGAGTTTAAAGTCAAATGGTTATTTTTGGCTTGCTATTGCTCAGTTCCCATTGGTTACTAGTCCTTACCATTCACATTAATAGCTGGTAACACCAAGGACATCTTTGGCCTTCTCCCTTTGCTGCGGTTGGTCGCAGGGAGCAGAAGGTGATCCTACGAGGAAAGAAAGAGTTGGCGTTAGATAGTTAATGCAGTTAGTCATTAGTTAAGTTGAACTGGTCCTTAACCCATTATAGTCTAAGCCGGAGGGGGGGGTGGGGGTTCTATTAAGCTATATGGAATTGTTTTAAGAAGGTCATATCAATGGTCATTTTGCTATTCGAGTTAGAATTTTAACACCCCTTGAAGTATAAAAAATATATAAAAATGTTATTTGTTCTAACACTGCTTTTAGCCCATACAAACATATTGAATAACAAATTCACTACATGGAAAAACAGAAAAAAAAATCTAAAAGAAGTTTGTTCTGAAGTGTCAGTTCTATATCTGAGAGATAAAAGATCAGGATTTTATTTATTTAATGTATTTTGTGGTACTAAACAGTTTCTATTTACAATGTATTCAGAAAGTATTCAGACCCCCTTGACTTTTTCCACTTTGTTTCGTTACTGCCTTATGCAAAACAAAACAAAAATGTTTAAATCCCTCATTAAGCTACACACAATACCCCATGACAAAGCAAAAACGGGTTTTTAGAAATGTTTCCAAATTTATTTTAAAAAAAAATACAAAACTGATATCACAAATACATAAGTATTCAGACCCTTTACTCAGTACTTTGTTGAAGAGATTACAGCCTCAAGTATTCTTGGGTATGACGCTACAAGCTTGGCACACTTGTATTTGGGAAGTTTCTCCCATTCTTCTCTTAAGATCCTCTCAAGCTCTGTCAGGTTGAATGGGGAGCGTCGCTGAAACAGCTATTTTGAGGTATTTCCAGAGATGTTCAATCGGGTTCAAGTCCAGGTTCAATTGGGTTCAAGTCTGGGCTCTGGCTGGGCAATTTAAAGACAGACTTGTCCCAAAGCCACTCCTGCATTGTCTTGGCTGTGTGCTTAGGGTCGTTGTCCTGTTGGAAGGTGAATCGTCGCCTCCCAGTCTAAGGTCCTGAGAGCTCTGGAGCAGGTCTTCATCAAGGATCTCCCTGTTCTTTGCTCCGTTCATCTTTCCCTCAACCCTAACTAGTCTCCCAGTCCCTGCTGCTGAAAAATATCCCCATAGTATGATGCTGCTGCCACCACCATACTTCACCCTCTGGAGGGTTCCAGGTTTCCTCCAGACGTGAAGCTTTGTTTCTCATGGTCTAATAGTCTTTTAGGTGCCTTTTGGCAAACTCCAAGCAGGGCTGTCATGTGCCTTTTACTGAGGAGTGGATTCCGTCTTGCCAACCTACCATAAAGGCCTGATTGGTGGAATGATGCAGAGATGGGAGAACCTTCCAGAAGGACAACCATCTCCACAGAGGAAGCCTGGAGCTCTGTCAGCTTGGCCATCGAGTTCTTGGTCACCTCCCTGGCCGGTTGGCCAGCTCTAGGAAGAGTCTTAGTGGTTCCAAACGTCTTCCATTTAAGAATGGAGGCCACTGTGTTCTTGGAGACCTTCGATGTTGCATACATTTTTTGGTACCCTTCCCCAGATCGGTGCCTTGACACAATCCCGTCTCTGAGCTCTACGGACAATTCCTTTGACCTCATGGCTTGGTTTTTGCTCTGACATGCACTGTCAACTGTGGGACCTTACATAGACAGGCGTGTGCCTTTCCAAATCATGTCCAATCAATTTAATTTACCACAGGTGAACTCCAATGAAGTTTTAGAAACATCAAGGATAATCAATGGAAACAGGTTGCACCTGAGCTCAATTTGGAGTCTCATTGCAAAGGTTCTGAATACTTACATAAACAAGGTATGTCTTAATTTTTAATACATTTCAAAAAAAATTCTAAACCTGTTTTCACTTTGACTATTGTTTGCAGATTGATGAGTAAATACATTAAATAGTACCCGCAAAACGCCAGTCTCAACGTCAACAGTGAAGAGGAGAATCTGGAACTCTGGCCTCCTGTTTCAACTAACGATCAAGCCCTCAAGGAGTTGAATCACGTGCGTTTGTCTGGGGCTACAACAAAAATGTGTGCTGTTGTGGGGTAGTCAAGGAATGGAGTTGGGAAACACTGCTTTAAGACATGGAAGCCAGGGACAACTAGTCTTGAAATAGACAGAGAGACTGGTTCTGATCCAGCCCTTCAAATAACACTAGTTCTAAACATCTGACAAAACTATGGAGCTTTGATACAGTGTTAAACACATAGAAATATATTGAATAGAACGGGCGTCCCCATTCAAATCAATGATGGCATAATGGGCGGACTGGTGGCTATTGCGAGTATATCCATAGGAGCAAAGCAGGAAGTAAAAGCTTCAAGGGATAGTGCTAGCTGTCTATGTCAGTGGCGGTCAGTGCCATTTCAGATGAGGGAGGAACATTTTTTTAAATTAGCATTTTATTTTCTATTACAGCATATTGGATGACATTCATATTCCATTCACCCAGTTAAATGTAACAGCGATAGGTTTAGGCTACTACATGATACTCACATTTTCCCTGTACCCATCATGAGGTTGCTACAACCTAGCCTATGAATGAAAATTTACAACGTAGGTGCACACAGGTCGAGAGACAAAATTTATGTGACAGACAGTGACACGGATAGATAGTGACATTCAATACCGACTTGCACACTCTTGCCTGCATCTAGCTGTTAGTGGGTATAATTAGTACAACAGTTACAAACAAGAGTTTCTATAGGACAAATTCAGGTATGTTTATCCCCGTTTACTTCTGTTTAAGAAACATTTTTCAACAGAATCGGTGGAATGATTACACCACAGATCACACGTAAACACAGTTCACAGTTTCATAGTAGCCACGTTGTATTCCTTCTCACATCTACTTTACACCGGAGGGTCCCAGTGGCATTACATTTGTAAAACTAAAAGCTTACCTTGACTTGGAAGAGTTCCAGTATTGTGCTGGATAGACATAGCCAGCTAGCTAACATAGCATCCCTCTGTTTGAGCAGGGTGTTTCAGGAAGCTAAACTTGCTAGCTGCATTTGCTAGCTAAGTAAGTGAAACTAAGTGAAAAAAAAGGCTAAATAAATTTTTTCAAAATAGTTCTGAGTCAACTACTCCCCACATTCTATGCACTGCAGTGCTAGCTAGCTGTAACTTATGATAGGTTGGAGGACATCCTCCGGACATTGTCATAATTACTGTGTAAGTCTATGGAAGAGTGAGAACCATGATCCTCCTAGGTTTTGTATTGAAGTCAATGTACTCAGTGGAGGATGGAAGCTAGCTGTCTTACGGCTACACCATGGTGCTACCCTACAGAGTGCCGTTGATCAATTATTTAGTGATGTGATTATATTTAGTATAGTTTTATATAAAAAGGATACCTTTTTAAATGTTTTAAATGTAACATTTTAATGAAATTCCCTTTGGAATTCTCTTTGGCAAAGATTGTAAAAGCGGGTAGCCCTGAACTCAGATGGAACGTTTCCATGAGCTTCGGGGGGAAAAAATGATTGGGAAACATTTCTACCATTTTGTCCGAAAATGTCTTTGCCCTTTGCACAGTACCCCAGCGAGCCAATTATCATCATCAAAAGTGATTCAGTAAAATACTGTATGAATATATTCCTGATCATCATGTTCACCTACAAAACTTTGGGCTCAGCTTTTCTTTCCCACAGCAGCCATGGTCCAATGCATTAAGTTAGCATTCTGCTCTTTCCATCACTTGCGCCGTGGCGTGCTCTTTGAGACAGACCACTGAGACCAGACGCTGCTCTGTTCATCCCATCAGGCCAGACAGAGAGCTTAGGTTTAGGAGAGCCGGCTACAGCTGCACACCCTCGTCTAAAGTACATTCTCCTCTACTGAATGATAAAAAAAAAGGAAATTAATGAATTACATTTAATTTCCATGTCAAATACCCAGTTGGCAACCCATCCCTTATGGTATTAATTGACACATTAACAAATATTACAATAATTTACTGTGATAATTCAGTGATAATTCTTCCTACGGTGTTCTCTGCAGTGTGCATCGCATGAAGAGTGAAAAAATTAATTTAAATACAAAAATCGATCTACTAGTACAGGGACTCCAATCCAATGGCTGGCTGAATGACCCATTTGAGGGCTAGAAGTACAGACCGTACAGAAGCAGGCAGCCATTTCCAATGACATCACAACTCTTGTTTGAGGTTAAACCAGGTGCAATTCATGCAATTACTGTACGTGTGTGACACTCAGCTTAAGATCGTCAGAGTGTGGGATTGACACATTGACAACAGCTCTCAATGTACGGCGTATGTGCAGTACCTTCTGGAAAGGAGCATACTTGATTTGCCAGCAAAGGGTTTCTATTGAGGCCATGATACAAAACAATGGCGATTGTACAAGAGCTTCTTATCCTGAATGATGCAGGCAGGTCTGAAGGCAGGTGGTGGGTGGGTTGATGCCTCCATCGGGGCTCAGTTAATGGGCCTTTAGGAAACAGATATCTGATCCTGGATAAAGGGCCCTGATGGGCACACAAAAGAGCTGAAGAGGGGCCCCTTGGAGTTGATGCTCTGAATTAATTGAGTTGAGAGATTGCAATCAGAGCTCACTTTCCTTCTCTCTGTCTGTTTCTCTCTCTCCCTCTCTCAGGTTCTCACAAAACAGACATTGGCAGGCCATCAAAGAGAATGGTCCTTGCTGACTTTCCTGACCAGCCATCAGGTTAGAATAACGTTGAAAATCAGACCAAGACTTCAGAGGGGCTGTCTGAATAGATGGCTAAATGAATAGGGAGGTGTAAGGGGTGTTAGGTGTGCAATGGTTGAGAATGAGAATAAAAGACAGAACTAAGAAGGGATTCAGCCGATGAGCATCATGAGACTGCTTTCACAAAGCCTCAGAAGTGTATAAAACGCTCCATCAAATGTATAAAGGAATGTCTGGAGACATATCAGAGGAGACGGAATAACAGATATAAGAATCTCAGTTTACAGTTGATGGGTCTTAAAATGGGTCTGATGGGTCTGAAAATGGAGGGAATGCATTCTCGTCATCGAAAATACTTTCCTGGCAGAGGTTGCCGATAAACAGTTGTGAATATGATTTTAATTTTCACTTTAATGTAAATGTATTGGAGATGTTTAACTACATCCTTCCACTTCACCAGAGAAAAGATTTCAAGATGTGTGGGACGGAAGGACAATGTGCTCAATCAATACATCAAAAGATTCTCAGTGGTTAGGCTACATCAAATAAAAATTGCAGTGAAATTCCAATCTGGTAGTTTAACAAGAAACGGACACCATTGGTTACCGTAAATGGTCATTTCAGCCAAAACACCACACAGAATGAAAGGAAATAAGAACAGCATCAAGGATCATCTTCTTTATTGTTCTAGATGGACACCGATTGAATTTGGACACTGATTTCATAAGGTCTACATGCCTTAGGTCTCTGAAAGCCATAACATTCCTTCCGAATGTGCTCGCTCAAAATCCAAAAGGCCTACATCAAAACACACAAATGCAATTTGTGTCAAGGTCAATTAGTGAATCATTAACTGTACACTGATAAAGTTACAAATCACATAAATGCATTACATACGCTCATATGTGATGATTTAACCAGTTAGAGCTCTAGGGGCGCTATTTCATTTTTGGATAAAAAACGTTCCCGTTTTAAGCGCGATATTTTGTCACGAAAAGATGCTCGACTATGCATATTCTTGACAGTTTTGGAAGGAAAACACTCTGAAGTTTCAGAATCTGCAAAGATTTTGTCTGTAAGTGCCCCAGAACTCATTCTACAGGCGAAACCAAGATGATGCATCACCCAGGAATTAGCAGAATTTCTGAAGCTCTGTTTTCCATTCTCTCCTTATATGGCTGTGATTGCGCAACGAATGAGCCTACACTTTCTGTCGTTCGCCCAAGGTCTTAGCAGCATTGTGACGTATTTGTAGGCATATCATTGGAAGATTGACCATAAGAGACTACATTTTCCAAGTGTCCGCCTGGTGTCCTGCGTCGAATTCGGTGCGCAATTGCCAGCTGCTTCTACTTCACCATTTGATTCAGGGGAGAAAGCATGTGTCCAAGAACGATGTATCAATGAAGAGATATGTGAAAAACACCTTGATGATTGATTCTAAACAACGTTTGCCATGTTTTCAGTCGATATTATGGAGTTAATTTGGAAAAAAGTTTGCGTTTTGAGGACTGAATTGATGGATTTTTTTTGGTAGCCAAATGTGATGTATAAAACGGAGCTATTTCTAATACACAAGGAATCTTTTTGGAAAAACTGAGCATCTGCTATCTAACTGAGAGTATCCTCATTGAAAACATCAGAAGTTCTTCAAAGGTAAATGATTTTATTTGAAGGCTTTTATGTTTTTGTTAATGTTGCGTGCTGGATGCTAACGCTAATGCTAACGCTAAATGCTAACGCGAAATGCTAACTCTAGCTAGCTACTTTTACACAAATTATTGTTTTCCTATGGTTGAGAAGCATATTTTGAAAATCTGAGATGACAGTGTTGTTTACAAAAGGCTAAGCTTGAGAGATGGCATATTTATTTCATTTCATTTGCGATTTTCATGAATAGTTAACGTTGTGTTATGCTAATGAGCTTGCTGATAGATTTACACAATCCTGGATACAGGGGTTTTTTCATAGCTAAACGTGACGCAGAAAACGGAGCGATTTGTCCTAAACAAATAATCTTTCAGGAAAAACTGAACATTTGCTATCCGAGAGTCTCCTCATTGAAAACATCTGAAGTTCTTCAAAGGTAAATGATTTTTTTGAATGCTTTTCTGTTTTTTTGTGTAAATGTTGCCAGCTGAATGCTAATGCTAAATGCTACGTTAGCCATCAATACTGTTACACAAATGCTTGTTTTGCAATGGTTGAGAAGCATATTTTGAAAATCTGAGATGACAGTGTTGTTAACAAAAGGCTAAGCTTGAGAGCTAGCATATTTATTTCATTTCATTTGCGATTTTCATGAATAGTTAACGTTGCGTTATGGTAATGAGCTTGAGTCTGTATTCACGAACCCGGATCCGGGATGGGGAGATCAGAAAGGTTAACCGCTAATGTACATGTTTAATCAGCAGCACCAGCCATTTTTCTAACCCCATTCATTCATGCATTTGGGAGGTAAAAGAGGAAGTAAAGAAAAACGAATATTTCCATTAGCTTCAAAAGACCATCTGCTCTTGAATTTGGGTGCCCTGGATTAGTGCTCAGTATGCTCTTCAAAAATAGTTTCACAACCACTTCATGATTCCATTTCTTCCCTACTTATCAGTTTCATCCGCTGAAGACTTGCTGA
Organism: Oncorhynchus mykiss; assembly: GCF_057628025.1. Lineage (NCBI taxonomy): Eukaryota > Metazoa > Chordata > Actinopteri > Salmoniformes > Salmonidae > Oncorhynchus > Oncorhynchus mykiss. Next base: position 29,571,664 of record NC_143049.1, read on the forward strand.
AGGCAAAACTGTGTCATGAAACAGTTACAGACCAGATTTTAATTTGGCCTTGAGATCAGCACATTGTCACAACCAGAAGGATACATGGTTGCCTGCTTCTACGGAATATGCTATGGAATATGCATGGAGTGACTCACCCGGCGAAAGGACACCATATAGAAAGTATCGCCTCGTCGATTTAACTCATCGAAGAAGTCGCTGTAGCTTTGATGGTGTGAGTAGTACACTAGAACCTCACTTCCTGGTCTGCTGAAAGAGAGCGAGAGGTGGCAGTGAAATAGACTATATGACATATCAAAACTAAATCTAACATAATATAAATCTGTGTAATTAAGGTTAGTTGACATCTTAAAGAAGGTCTGACAATATTTATGACTGCAGCCTGCTGTGTTAGTGAATTTAAAAGAAAGAGACCTAGAAGATCTTGATTAAATGTAACTACATTTACTGTATCTAAAATCACCATCTCCTTCACATGAAACATTATTACAAAGTTATTACCATGCTATTACTATGTTTAAGGGAATAAGTAATTTAGAAATAGTACTCTAAGTTCCCCTGTTGAATCTAGAGGAACATCTTCCCACTTCTAGCTCACAGTGTAACACAAGTTGTATGTGTGGGGCATCGATGTATCATAGGTCTACCATTGACTTGGTAGCAAAGGCTACTGTTGTAGTTGGGCTGGTAAATAGCAACACAACTGTTTTGGCCTCTCATTCTCCACAGTAGTGGAGCCAAAAGGGAAAACATGACCATAAAATAAATTTGAAGTGTTTGAAGTAAGACACTGAAAATACTGTAGTGTCCATTTAAAATGTATTTGCACAACACATTGTTTCTGCCATTTTTGATGAATACTTACTCAGAGTAGCTGACTGTTACAACCTGGTTACTGGACTGTGTCGTCCGAGGCCTCTCAGGTGACTTCTGTGAAAAGAGTTATAGAATGGTGGTCAAGTGAGTCACTGCTATTAAACCAGACCACTCCATTCTGAAACTTGAATCATTGAATGAAGAACACTATATAAAATAGTGTCTTTCGTCTTGGCTGATTGATGACAAAAAACCAAGTGGAACTTAGAGACATTTTGTTTATATATGTGGCAATCTTTCTTGTATTTGACCATTTCCTTAGCCAGTATGCCAGTATGGATTTACCCATGCTCTCTGACAGCATTGCCCACTGTATTATGTGTTTGACCTGAAAAAGCACTGATCCTCATCCTGTCTCTGCTCTACACATATCCTGTGATTTACATGTGAAACAGAAGCACAGGTATATAACCTTCAAAATAAATGTAAGCTGAAAAGTTCCTTTAAAATATTTTGAAGGAAAAATCTAAATTAAAAATGTATACAACCGTTATTGTTGGATGACACATGCAATATTACCGTAAAAACCAACATGGATGGGATGAAAGTAACACTTTAAAAATAATTGACTAAAGCCTATTAAAGGCAATGACAGAATCCAGGCATGCCAGTTCAAAGGGTCACTGCATGAGAGGCCCACGGCTGAGAAAACATGTTTCACTGTGGATGAAGATCAGTGTGTACATTTTCGGACACCCTCAGCCTCAAAACTCACCCCTCAATGAGTCAATCAACAACCCTCCTTGAGTTAATCGTCATGCCGCACGCTTCAAGGAGAGCTGACTATTGACTTAATTAAAGAGGGGTGAGGCATGAGGCTGAGGGTGTCCTAAAATGTACACCACACCCCAGTATAAGGATTCCATTGAAACAGTCAAATTTTAGTTCGCACTAAATCTCCATATACAGTATTCAGACCCCTTGACTTTTTCCACATTTGTTACGTTACAGCCTTTTTCTAAAAATGGATTAAAAAAAAATATCTACACCCAATACCCCATAATGACAAAGCAAAAACAGGTTTTTAGAAACTTTTTCAAATGTGTTTAAAAAACGAAACTTATTTACATAGGTATTCAGACCCTTTGCTATGAGACTCGAAATTTTTCAATTGATCATGATTTGGTAAGGCACACACCTGATTATATAAGATCCCACAGTTGACAGTGCATATCAGAGCAAAAACCAAGCCATGAGGTCAAAGGAATTGTCCGTAGAGCTCCGAGACAGGATTGTGTCGAGGCACAGATCTGGGGAAGGGTACCAAAAAATGTCGGCAACATTGAAGGTCCCCAAGAACACAGTGGCCTCCATCATTCTTAAATGGTAGACGTTTGGAACCACCAAGACACTTCCTAGAGCTGGCCGCCCTGCTAAACTGAGCAATTGGGGTAGAAGGGCCTTGATCACGGAGGTGACCAAGAACTCAATGGTCACTGACAGAGCTACAGAGTTCCTCTGTGGAGATGGGAGAACCTTCCAGAAGGACAATCATCTCTGCAGCACTCCACCAATCAGGCCTTTTAGGTAGAATGGCCAGACAGAAGCCACTCCTCATTAGAATGCACATGACAGCCCGTTTGGAATTTGCCAAAAGGCACCTAAAGGACTCAGACCATGAGAAACAAGATTCTCTGGTCTGATGAAACCAAGATTGAACTCTTTGGCTGGAGGAAACCTGGCGCCATCCCGGTGGTGGCAGCATCATGCTGTGGGGATGTTTTTCAGAGGCAGGGACTGGGAGACTAGCCAGGAAGTGGGGTATCTGCTCTGTGCAAAAGGAGATAGAGAGGCAAGGGATTGCAAATCTAGAAGATGCTCGTCCAACTCTCCATAATTGAGCAAGTTAGATGCTATCGAAAACAGTCTCACACACAGATGTGCTATACAGAAACCGATAAAAACATAACTTTTTCTGTGCCAAGTTCCTCAATTTAGGACACGCTCCTCTTTACAGAGATAGAGGTAAGAAATCAAGATAAACCAAACGCAGGCATATTGGCACGCACACCAGAGAAACCAAAAATGTTACAAAAGAAATCAGCTTCTACTGCAGAATCTGAGACAGTGGCGCCACTCAGCTTGAGTTTTGACTTCTGCCTGACTGTATCAGGTACAGTCTGTACTGTCAACTTTATTCCCTTTTCACCTGAAATATCCATCCTCCTAAAACTATGCGTGCTAGCCTTATTCCTTTGCGATTAGACGAGTGGAGCAAAGCGGTTTTCAAGAAGAGCTCTGCAACGAATCTGGCCTGACCTGGTAGGACACGGCAGTATAATATTTCAAGTGATATCACAGGAAATATGACAAAAACAAACCCTGTCTCCTCTTTGTCCCTTTTCTTTCTGCACAACAGGTTGGTGAGGATGGAGAGAGAGATTTACAAGTCTGTGCTTTACCGTGCATTTCATTGGGATCAGTGGGGGTTTTTCCCCATAAACTCCAAGTCTGGGGTTGAATCACACAGGGCTAAGATAGATCTCACTGCTTTTCATCAAATGGCAAACAAAACGGATTGATAAGTGTACTTCAAAGTTGGAACTCAAAAAAAGGAGAGCATGATGTGTGTGAGGATATGCCAACATTGTGCAAAGCTACATAGACAACATCTCCTGGTCTGACAAATCATGAATCTCTATTGTGCCTCTTCAGTTGGTAGAGCAAATGCAGAGGGGTTTTCCCACAGTCTGGAAGAAGTTAAACACATCCAAAGGAGGGACAGTGTGCAAACTGTAAATTTCACTTATAAAAGTACTCCCTTGAGAAGAGTTTATCACTAATACTATATGCTAGGATTCCCCAACTGGTAGCCCACAGGACAAATTTGGCCCACATGTAATTTTATTTGGCCCCCCAAGTTTTTCGAAGCGAAACAAATATATATTTAAATTTGTATTGTTGGACATAAGACTGTAAAAACACCAGCAAATCAGCTCAAAGTGATTTTAATTTTGGAAATCTGTTTCAACGTATTCCCACGCATAATATAGAGATACACAGTATGTGATATACAAATGTCAGCAAGGTTTGAAATTATTCTGCTTTAGACAAATATTATATCTGTTTGGGCTTCTTGACTTCAATTTGCAGTCTACAAATGATTTGTAATTATGTTCTGGCCCCCTGATCATCCGTAGTAGTGCACTACACAGACAATATGGTATCATTTGAGATGGAGCTAATGAAAAGAAAGGCTGAGTCAAGGACCAGGTCTAGCCCTGAGGTTTACGTGTGTAGGAGAGCCTTGAGCATGAAACGCTGCACAACTAACATTATTAAACATTCATTTATATCCTCTTCCTCCTCTAACTTCCTGGAACTCCCTGAGGGTGTCATACACAGTGGAAACCCCCCACTTCCAATTAGGCAACCCCTAAATATGTCTTACACAGGAAGCTAGAGATGCACGTGGAATCCTCCTAAAGAGAAGAAACACCATTGGTTATCATTTGCTTCCCATGTCAACTAATGTTAGTGGCACCATATCTTTGGGTGTTTTTACTAGTTTGTTTTCTTTCTAGAGTAAGTGGTGCATACAGTAACACAATGTATCAACAATAATGTCCTCAAACCATTTGTATATGTAACTGAGCCTGACACACTGCTGAGTGAGTACTGGCTGAACATGAGAACCAAAAGACAGTGTGAGCTTCACAAAAAACTGTCTGAAGACATTGTTACTGACAAAGTTAAAACAGCAAAACACAAAAATTCAAAGGACTTTGTCTCCAAGTGGGGCCAATATTTTAGGCCTGTAAAACTGATTTAATGATTTGGGCTCCTCACATTCTGACTGCAGCACAGCAGACTACAGACTTGACTCACTGGGACTGAGTTGAAATGGAAGCCAGTCTGAAACTGTAACACTTCACCTATAGCCCCCAGTATTCTACCTCTCTATTTAAGCTGTCAAAGACACATTCCAAATGTCAAAAACAAAATAAAAAAAGTGCTATATCAAAAAGAAATCAAATGCAATCAACTAATATCAGTATCTAACCTAAGGAAGGATTTATAACCGGAGGTTAAATTTGAGTGTTAGTTTTAACAACAAAAACATATTTAGCTATTTGTCACGTGTGCTCCCTCTCCGGCCTCTAGGTCACCAGGCTGCTTGTTAGGGCGCACACCTGTCACCAGCGTGAGGCGCATAATAATGACACTCACCTGGACTCCATCACCTCCTTGATTACCTGCCCTATATATGTCACTCCCTTTGGATTCTTCCCCAGTCGTCATTGTTTCTGTTCTATGTTTGTGCGCTGTTCGTGTTTGTTTTGTTCTTTTATTTATTAAATGTTTTCACTCCCTGCACTTGCTTCCCGACTTTCAGCGTACATCGTTACAATATTAGCCAAATGGTGTCAGATGTCGGCAGCTGTGACCTCATAACAAGAAAGATAAACAGTCTAGTGAGAATATGTGTATGTTGCTGTGGCAGCTCTACTTAATGGGCCATCACGGAGAGACGTGTTGACAAGGGCCTGAAACCTCTACTGGAGTACACATTGGCCTACGTACTGACAGTTTAAATAGCCTCTGAGGTACTGCTTAACCTGTCCAAAAATCAGCAAGGACCATTACTGACATCTGATCAGACATTAAAATGTCTTCATTATTAGGGCCATGTAACCTGCCTGACCAGGGAAAACTTAGGACCTAGTTAGTATCTTTGTCCCTGTTTTGTAGGGAAGAAGTGTGTCTAACCTACCAGGACAGTTTTGGTTGTGTGCTGTTCAGTTGTTGTATGTCTGGATTGATCGGTGGTAGAACGTGTGGACTTGGTCCTCTCCTCTTCGTGTCGATGAACCCAGCCTCTCAGGTTCTGAGCCAGACTAGAGGGGAAGAACCAATATTCAGTTAGAAATCATATTTTATTAACTTATTTTGATTGCCTGAAAGAAAATGTGCTTGGTAGCCATATTGTATTTTATTATGACGGAATTTAAAAAACTTGATTTTCAGGGATTTTTCTATGTAAAAGCTGTTGAAGGCTGCTGCTGGCTTTCATACAGTATCCCTCTGAGATGGCGTGACGGTTTGAAAATTGGGTGGAGCTAAAGTGTGGGCCATCAGTTTTCATACTGAGCACCATCCATCTTGTCAGTCAACTGTGACGGCGTGAAAAGGACTGGTGAAGACTTTGGTTTGATGAGTGGTCCACGTGGATCACATTACAGTCTACTTAACAACGAGGAGGACAAAGTCTAGCTCTTCAGAGAGTACTGAGTGGACTCATTGATACTCAATTGAGGTAGCTATCACCGTGATTTCAATATGGAATTCAAATTCTGAAATCAATGTACCCAAGTCTTACCTAACCGGATGTTCTAATCTTGCTTTCATACTGGAAATATAGACAAGAAGGCTGGACGATTGAGGCTAAGTACAGATGTAAGATCTTAATGTGACCTATATTGTCACAGCAAAATATTCCTGCAGCAACTTGATTTGAACGTTTAGTCCATAATGTTAATTGAACGGTGGGGAGACTATTAGCTGGCCAAAGGTAGGCTACATGAAAAGTACAATATTGATAATATAACCGTGGGTTTTCAGTGAATATGTCAATCGCGAAGCTCACACTAAAAATTCTCAGCAAAAAAAAAAGTGATCAAATTAAGATCCTACAGTTGTAGAACCGAATTATCTGCTGGTAGAAGGCTACTGATCAGATTGACTTGGTTAGTACTGACCGGAGGGACTTGGTCCTGGAGACAGGAGAGTGGGAAGCTATCTCCTCTGGAGCATAGTCCTCCCACCTAGAGCACAGATAGATGGGGAGGGGGAGAAAGAGAGATGAGGAAAGGGAGGGGGAGAAAGAGAGATAACAGAAACAAAGGGGTAGATTGAGAGAAAGAGAGAGACAGGAAGCGAGGGAGACATTAATCTTCAACAACACATTCCCCTCCCTTCTGATCTCGTTGTGATTCAGCAGCTGATATGCTACAGGACCATGCTGCGGTACGTTGTGGGTTTTCCTTGTGGTCTATAGACCTTAATGCATTAACCGGAATACCAGTCACTTACTTTGGATGTCCCAGGTGTTCATTAGTTCTAAACGAGCATCTGGAACAAAAACTGTGCAGATGACTCAATAGACAAAACAACTTGATGAATGAAGTCATAAATTAAAGAACGAGTTGAGTTGATGAATGATGTCACGCCTGCTCCCGCTCTCCCTCCCTGGCGCTCGAGGGCGCCAGGCTGCCCAGCGTTACAAACTCCTGCCACCATCATTACGCACACCTGCTTCCCTTGTCACACGCATCAGCGATTCATTGGACTCACCTGGACTCAATCACCTGCTTTCATTACCTCCCCTATATCTGTCTGTTCCCGAGGTTGTTCCCTGACTTCAGCATATTGTCATGTCGTTTGTTCCCCGTTCTGACGCTGTTCCTGTTCTGTCACTTGTCTGTTCATTAAATGTGTACTCCCTGTACCTGCTGCTCATCTCCAGCATCGGTTCTTACAGATGTCATAAATGAAAGGTGTTGAGTTTATGAACAAAGTCATAATTAAAGAAGGGGTTGAGCTGATTAATGATGTCAAACTAAACGGTTTGAGTTAATAAGTTTTACGGAGTTCTGCTCAGTCAGCTGCAACAATAACCAGCAGAGCCAGTGGGATCTTCACACACACAAACGCAGGTAGGCACAGACACACACAGCAGGAGCAGAGAGGTTGGACTGGATTTCTCCCGGGAATAGTTAGATAAATGGTCTGTTCCTGAAATCTGTGTGGAACATCCACTTGTCCGGATGAGCCCTGTGCTCCAGATCAGAAGAAAAGGAGAAAAGGGCATTAAAATGGCCCATAAGCCAAAAAGGAGGAGTCCACACACATTGTGCTGGTGAACATATACTTTGATGATATTCAGTATTGTGTTCTATAGCCTGGGCCCAGATGACCAAACTATCGGTTACATAATGCTCCACTCCTTAAGTGGTCTCTCTCAGTGGGAGACTATGTAACCTTCTCCAAGCCTTCCAGTTAGACTACTGCTGTACTACCACAAGGTATTTGTAGTGAAGTTATGTAGTACTTTGTAGCAGAGAGCTGGACACATGGGGACAACCGGTGGTGAGCCAAGAGTTTATAAAGAGTCTATCAATCTGGATATCAATAGATTGTTTGCAGGAGTGACATAGAGGAGGACTCATCCACGGCACAGCGCATCCTTCCTGCAAACATGTCTGTCATATCTTAAGGCCTCTGTTGTGTGCTTTGTATCACTCGTGCCAAAATAAATACTCAGTCAACTATATGACTTGTACACAGCAAGGTCATAATCTTTGACTGAGTGAGATACAGATGTAGGATCTTCATTTCATCACTATTTTGTTTTTAAGAATTAAATGCAAACTTGTAGTGTATTTCTCATTTCCACGTAGAAATGTTTCTTGATTTGCCCAAACAAAAAATTATTAACCCCCTACAAAAATGTCCATAAATTATAATCCACATAATAATTCAGATTTCCTGTTGATGCAGGATTGTTTTTCTGCTGTTGCAAACTGTCTCAAATTAAGATCCTACAGCTGCACACACACACAACACGAGTATAACTAGTGCTGAAATTATACACGGATGTTAAAGAGGAAACTTGCGAGACAACATTAGTTTGAGTTTGCCAAATTGGTTCAAATGAAACTGCACACTAAAAAGAGACGCCACAAGTAATACTATTATATTGTGCTCTGCTTGCAACGCTCCTATTCAACAGTGATTTTTCACCACAGAATAATGAGTCTAAATAAGGTAACTATAGGAGTCCTGTATAAGCTTTTGGCAAGCCCCGGCACATTTACATGGATGTCGAATTACTGTAATATTGATGAATGTGCACGGTCCCCTATAAATAAATAAATGGATGTAAATATTGTCACCAAGATAAAATTAAATCTTTCCATTCCAACAAAGAAAACAGGTCTGGAAATAGATGCTTAGTCAAACTGAAACAACCGGCCAATTCCTCTACAGTTCTGGTTCCCTGGACAGAATTCCCAACAGAAGTTCTCTTGGATGGATCCAATTCTCCTCCAGAAGCCAACACTTGAGGGTACCCACTTCTCTTTAATGTCCTTCTTAAAACACAAAATATTCTTCCTGGTTTGTGAGCATTTTGCAAAGGCAAAGATGTGACTTTAAAGCCTATCAATCCAAGCCTGTGCCTAACTCTAATGCACCGATGTGTAAATAGACTTGTTAATCAGAAGTCAGTGAGAGATTTAGCAGAAACCATTGGATCTCCTTGTTACATAGCGCTGCACCAAAGCAAGTAGGCCCCCCCCCGCCCTCTCGCTCTCCCTCCCTCCCTCAGTCCGTCCGTCCGTCTGTCCGTGTGTGCATACAGTACACAGCATTATATATATATTGGGCCAGAAACTCTCGAGGACCCTCATGTTCTTGTTGTGGTAATTACCTGTCCTGGGATTGGTGGGATTGTGGGTACTGGGCGTCCATCGGCTCCAATGGGGACTGGGGGGCTGATGTTTCCTCCCCTCTCCTCTGTTGTTGGTCGGGGGAGAAGCTGAGCAGATGTCGGCTGCTTTGTGGCGTCCCCATGGACAGACTGGAGCTGGGCTCTGACTCCCACACACTGAGACCAGAGGGACAGGGTCTTCAGTTACACAAGCCAGGCCAAACACGGCAAGAACAACATGGACTAACACACACATGTTCAAGAACATTAGAGCATTACAGACTTTAGAGCATTTCCCTTTGAGGACCGAATCGTTCTGCAGTGAATCAGTCACACACAAACACGCATTCACATACAATGGTGGCTAAAGCCATTACAAAGATCAACAAAAAGTTTCCAATTTCACAAATTGATGGTAGTGTTTAATTTGTTATAAATCCATAAAGGCTCTTCAAATCATTTTCTCAAAAAGTTAAAATGTTTTATCAAAAAGGTCAAAATGCACACAAGCTTGAAACAAGCAAGACGGGTATTGAAGACAAGAAGAAGAGTAATCACAACAACAGGTCAGGAAGTAGAGGATTGGTCATTGTGGCCAGACTACAGACTTAAAACCACACAGAGACTTCACCTGGCTTAGGAGAGGCATGACTTACATCCGTCGTGTGTGAACAAAATCAAAGATTTTAATTTACGCTCTAGGCTAAATTTGAAATACTTTATCTGAATCCACAAATAACATTACATCAAGAAATGATTCAAACATTTCAAAGTTATTGGATACAAGGGCACTTTAGGATATAAAAAGTACCTTCTCCACCCAGCTAGGCTGCCCATAACTGCTGAAACAGAGCAGTAACTTGCCAGTTTCTTTGCCTTAGTCTTATACAGGCCTGCAATCTGAAGGCCACATACCGTAAGCCTAGGTATACACACAGACACACACAAGCATATACACACACGTACGCACACTTGCACACGCACACACACAGAAGAGGATAAACTTGTGGCCTCCTACTCGAGCCAAAACAATACGAGACCCCGTAAGATTTGACAGAGGTACTCACAACACAATGTCAAACAGTGGTCAAAATCTTGTGCAGTAGCATCAGATGAAAACACACCCCATAAAATAAAACACACCCCTAACCAATGCCTTTTTCAAAATGCCTGGAAATGAATCCAAACGTGTGAGTGACAAAAGATAAACCCAGCAGGACCTTAATAATTGAAAAAACATTTGATATTGACTTGAGCTATGACTGGAAACATTAGCGAAAGTTCAGTCCCTGGCCAGGGTTTATTGAATCCTCTCAAAGGAACATGTCCAATCGGAACGGAGTGATAGAATACATTTGGAGTCTATAAATAAGCACGTATGTGCAGCTGATCTCCAGGTTTCATTTCCGAACCGGCCGGTGTGAAAGGGAACCAACGCTCCCCCCATTCCTAGTTCTGAAATTCTGGGAAGCCTGAGCGTATGGAAAACTCAAGTGAGCCCTTCTCCTCTCCCGACTCTCAGCCAACTTTCCGAAGCCTTCCTCCGTGAGAAAAAAAGGCTTAGATTTGGCCCTTTTTCTGAGACATTGGGAGAAAACGCGTAATTTATACAGCATGTTAGTGAATTATCGGGCTCTGGACATGGCAAAGAGATGACTGACTGGCTGGCTGGCTGACATAAAAGCCCCCCATTGACAGACAGACAAAATGCTCACCTCAGGGGACCAGTGTTGAGCACGAAGAACACCAGGATGACCATGAGACACACAGCCCGTCTCTTTGGAGCAGTCACCTTTAGCACAGTGTTCTGTGAAGAAAAGTGCAGAAAAATTACCTGACTGGATCAGTACAAGCTCTGAACTGGCAACTGTATCAAATCATCCCAGATCAGTGATTATTGCACATCAAAGCAGCGAGAAATAGAAATGGATGAGTTCTACAGATGTAGGATCTTAATTTGAACCAGTTTGCTACAGCAGGAAAATAAAGCTGCAGCAACAGAAAATGTGAATTATTATGTGGATTAAGATTAAATGGACATTTTTATAGGGGTCAATATATTTTTTGTAAGGGAAAATGGAAATGACACACTTCAGAAGCCTTTTTAAACCTCAAATACACTACAAGTTTAGGAAAGTTCTCCTGCAATAGGGGGATCAAATTAAGAACTCACATCTGTATGAGTGGGTGATCTGGTGTCTGAAGTCAGTGCATATGTGAAAGCAGTGGAATGGAACCCTCACTTAAACCTATAAATTCGTGTCAGATCAGTCATTGCTTCAGGAAGCGAGGAAGTAAGGATACGTTTGGAAAGTATTCACACAGGGGCCTTGTGTGTCTATCCCGGCTCACCTCAGTGAGCAGTCCGTCCAGCTGGGTTCTGAGGGATCCGTTTTCCACGAGCAGCCTCTGGTTCTCACACAGCGCCCCCTTGAGACGGGCCTCCAGGGCCTGCAGCGCCTCCTTCCTCCTCAGCCTAGACAGCGTGGCCGACTCACGGTTCTTCACCATCCTTTGCTGCCGCCGCTCCACACACACCTGGACAAGTGGAAAGGGAGGGATTGATCAAATAATGTGACTGACATGGTCATACAGAGATGCTTTTATAGGAAAGTTCAAAGTTCATACATATTTCAGCATGGATGTATGAGAAAATCAAACGCATACCACCAAGGTGTTGCAAATTCCACACATCAGCTGACTACTCCTACTCAGAATACATTAACAATTCAAAATGGATGTCCACAACACAGGAGAGCTTGAGGATTATATAATATGAGTACATTGGTATTGGCATGCAGATGATGTTGGCTGTAGGTTTACAAAACCAATCTGTTGACGTCAGCCATACCCGGCAGTAACACCTTTTGGTCGCCATCTTGTCTGCCCAGACAGAGCACCTGCAGTACGCAGCTCTAGCTACTTGTTTGTCTAACAGCACATATATGTAGTCACTTACTCCCTCAGTCACACCCAATAGGTGCAGCTGCTGAAAAAGATGGAAAAACTGACGCAGAATCAATTACAAGCTGATAATGACTCCAGCATGTTTCTGCAGAACAGACTTCACACACACACTGCCTTTTTCCATCTCTGAGTGGACTGAGAGCTGGATTAGTGGTGGGATTATTTAATGATAGCCATACATGGAGGGAGGGAAGGAGAGAGAGAGGGAGGGAGGGCATTATCAGAGTGAACTAAATTACCAAAAGAGGAACGTTCTTGCAATGTTTTAGGTGATAAAATAAACAACTTTATGAGTAACAATGCACATTTAAAACAGCATCAGTTCCATCTCATTTATATAGCAGACAGCATTTGATTATGTCAATCCAGACCCATATATAGAGATTTATTCTATATCTAGACTAAGTCTCCACCTACTGGGCAAAAACTGGTTGAATCAATGTTGTGTCCACGTCCGTTCAACCCAAACAATCAATGTGATGATGTTGAATCAACGTAAGGGCATTTAGTATTTTTTTGACCAAACTTTTAACCTAAATTCAATGACATGTTGATTATATATATATCTTTTTTTTAAATTCACGTTAGTTCACAACTCAACCAAATGTATATCAAAACTAGACATTGAACATTCATAACACTGCCTAGCAGTAGCAGTTGACTAACATACATTCTGTTGTCCTCCAATGCCCTCTGAGACTAGTATTTCTACCACTGAGACCACAGGAGAACCCCGCTAAAGTCTACTGCTCCAGCTCTTTCACTGCTTTCTGCTCTGCTCTCTAAAATATCTGATAGCGTGGCTTTTGGAGCTATGCAAATTCAGACTACACTGTTTAATTTGGTCTCCATAGAAACAGATTCGATTCGGGGGGGGGGGACCTGCCAGGTCCTGAGAAATCAAAAAGAGCATGTCTGGTTACCCAATGCTGGGGGAGTGGGGGATACACATCCTGCAAGGGGAAAGTCAACCCTGCCATTAAGCAACCACTGCATAGTCGACAGAACAAACCACCCCTCCTCCACAATGGTAGTCAGCAATCTGGCGCTTCACTGGCTCTGGTGTAAACTGGGAGTACGGGGAGCCTGAATAAGAGGCTGAAAATTAGTTTGATATGAAGCTATATGAATCGGCATATGAGTCTCTACTCTCTAGAGATGTAGACTGCTGTTGACTGCAGGTTTGTTGATGTTGCACTGTTGATGTTGCACTGATTGGGCGGTGGGGTGGAAAAGTCAGCAGTTTTTGTGCAGTGAGATAACATAAGGCTTGCAGAACCATGAAATTATTGTTTTACGGTGGAGAACTTGCCGTTGCAATGTTTATACAGTGCCTTTGTTTACAAACGCATGCACGCACACTTCTTAATCTGAGAATTGGCATCTACAGCACCTGAGAGGGATGTCTACCTGGTAGTCCTAAAGAATATGTTTTTAACAGTACCCAAAACCATTCAGGGATTTTATTTGATCACAGGAAAACGCTACTGATCCCTCAGCCTCCAGTATTTATGCTGCAGTAGTTTGTGTCGGGGGGCTAGGGTCAGTCTGTTATATCTGGAGTACTTCTGTCTTATCCGGTGTCCTGTGTGAATTTAAGTATGCTCTCTCTAATTCTCTCTCTCGGAGGAGGACCTGAGCCCTAGGACCATGCCTCAGGACTACCTCGCATGATGACTCCTTGCTGTCCCCAGTCCACCTGGCTGTGCTGCTGCTCCAGTTCCAACTGTTCTGCCTGCGGCTATGGAACCCTGACCTGTTCACCGGACGTGCTACCTGTCCCAGACCTGCTGTTTAACTCTCTAGAGACAGCAGGAGCGGTAAAGATACTCTGAATGATCGGCTATGAAAAGCCAACTGACATTTACTCCTGAGGTGCTGACTTGTTAAACCCTCAACAACTACTGTGATTATTATTATTTAACCATGCTGGTCATTTATGAACATTTGAACTTCTTGGCCATGTTCTGTTAATCTCCACCCGGCACAGCCAGAAGAGGACTGGCCACCCCTCATAGCCTGGTTCCTCTCTAGGTTTCTTCCTAGGTTTTGGCCTTTCTAGGGAGTTTCCTAGCCACCGTGCTTCTACACCTGCATTGCTTGCCGTTTGGGGATTTAAACTGGGTTTCTGTACAGCACTTTGAGATATCAGCTGATGTAAGAAGGGCTATATAAATAAATTTGATACTACATACAGTAAATACCGAGATGCGAGTTTGATTGAATTGAGCGATCAAGTCATCATACTGTACCCTGACTTACTGTACATTCGGAAAGTATTCAGACCCCTTGAATTTTTCCACATTTTGTTCAGTTACAGCTTGTTCTTTTCTCATCAATCTACACACAATACCGCATAATGACATAGTAAAACAGTTGTTTTTTGTAAATTACAAATAAAAAACAGAAATACCTTATTTACATAAGTATTCAGAACCTTTGCTATGAGATTCAAAATTAAGGTCAGGTGAATCCTGTTTCCATTGATCAAGTTGTAGAAACATCTCAAGCATGATTGGAGTCCACTTGTGGTAAATTCAACTGATTGGACATGATTTAGAAAAGGCACACACCTGTCTATATAAGGTCCCACAGTTGACAGTGCATGTCAGAGCAAAAACCAAGCCACGAGGTCAAAGGATTGTCCGTAGAGCTCAAGGACAGGATTGGGTCAAGGCACAGATCTGGGGAAGGGTACCAAAACATTTCTGCAGCATTGAAGGTCCCCAAGAACACAGTGGCTTCCATCATTCTTAATTGGAAGAAGTTTGGAACCACTAAGACTCTTCCTAGAGCTGGCCGCCCATCCAAACTGAGTGATCGGGGGAGAAAGGCCTTGGTCAGTGAGATGACAAAAGAACCCGATGGTCACTCTGACAGAGCTCCTCTGTGGAGATGGGAGAACCTTCCAGAGGGACAACCATCTCGGCAGCACTCTACCATTCAGGCCTTTATAGTAGAGTGGCCACATGGAAGCCACTCTTCAGTAAAAGGCACATGACAGCCCTGCTTGGAGCTTGCTAAAGGACTCTCAGAAAATGAGAAACGCGATTCTCTGGTCTGATGAAATCAAGATTGAACTCTTTGGCCTGAATGCCAAGCATCACTTCTGGAGGAAACCTGGTACCAACCCTACGGTGAAGCATGGTGGTGGCAGCATCATGCTGTGGGGATGTTTTTCAGCAGCAGGGACAGGGAGACTAGTCAGAATCGAGGGAAAGATGAACCGAGCATCGCTGCAAAAGATCCTTGATGAAAACCTGCTCCAGAGTGCTCAGAACCTCAAGACTGGGGCGAAGGTTCACCTTCAACAGGACAAGCACACAGCCAAGACAACGCAGGAGTAGCGTCGGGACAAGTCTCTGAATGTCCTTGAGTGGCCCAGGCAGAGCCTAGACTTGAACCCAATCGAACATCTCTGGAGACACCTGAAAATAGCTGTGCAGCAACACTCCCCAGCCAACCTGACAAAGCTTGAGAGGAACTACATAGAAGGAAGGGAGAACCTCCCCAAATACAAGTTTGCCAAGCTTGTAGCTTCATTCCCAAGAAGACTCAAGGCTGTATTTGCTGCCAAAGTTGCTTCAAAGTACTGAGTAAAGTAGACATGTGATATTTCAGTGTTTTACTTTTAATAAACTTGCAAAAAAATCTAAAACCTGTTTTTGCTTTGTCATTATTGGGTATTGTGTGTAGATTGATGAGGGACATTTAATCAATTTTAGAATAATGCTGTAATGTAACCAAATGTAGAAAAGGTCAAGGGGTCTGAATACTTTCCGAATGCACTGTAAACTGTATTTTTTCAAAGACAGTGAATTATATTCAAAATCCAACAAAGGTTCTCCACCACCATGAGCCATACAAATGATCTATCTATTCCTACTGTACTTGTCTGTTTGTTTTTCGGTGCAGCTAAGCCAGTGATACAACTACAGTACATCACAACAGGGAACATGGATTCGGGCAGTGAGAGGTGATGTCACAGGTTTGATGTGTAAGATCTGCTGAGGTAAAGGGTTTCATGGAAAACATCCAATAGACACTAGACAATTACATTTTGATAAGTTAGCAGACGCTCAAATCCAGAGGTTAGCATTTTTCGTAATGAATCTTGTTCGAGGCAGGTCTGTAAAGTGGTCACTAGCTAGCACAGCCACAAAATCATACCATCTGATTTTAACCCTAACCAAACTGCTAAATCTAATGCCTAACCCCAATCTTAAATTAAATATTTTTACAATAGACAATTTTGACTTTGTAGCTGGTATATACAGTTGAAGTTGAAAGTTTACATACCCCTAGCCAAATACATTTAAACTCAGTTTAACCCCTCGACAACATTCTGCTGAAAAGGCAGAGCGCAAAATTCAAAAATATGTTTTTGAAATATGTAACTTTCATACATTCACAAGTGCAATACACCAAATTAAAGCTTCTTGTTAATCTACCCATCGTGTCCGATTTCAAAAAGCCATTTTCCAGCCAAAGAGAGGAGTCACAAAAAGCAGAAATAGAGTTCAAATTAAACACTAACCTTTGATGATCTTCATCAGATGGCACTCATATGACTTCATGTTACACAATACATGTATGTTTTGTTCAATAAAGTTCATATTTATATCCAAAAATCTCAGTTTACATTGGCGCTTTATGGTCAGTAATGTTGTGCCTCGAAAATATCTGGTGAATATTCAGAGAGCCACATCAATTTACAGAAATACTCATGATAAACTTTGATAAAAGATACAAGTGTTATGCACAGAATTATAGATATACTTCTCCTTAATGCAACCACTGTGTCAGATTTCAAAAAAGCTTTACGGAAAAAGCAAACCATGAAATAATCTGAGTACGACGCTCAAACACAAAAACAAGCCATGCAGATACCCGCCATGTTGTGGAGTCAGAAATAGCGTTATAAATATTCACTTACCTTTGATGATCTTCATCAGAATGCACTCCCAGGAATCCCAGTTCCACAATAAATGTTTGTTTTGTTCGAAAAAGTCCATCATTTATGTCCAAATACCTCCTTTTGTTAGCGCGTTTGGTAAACAAATCCAAACTCACAAGGCGCAGGCTAGTGCAGGCGAAAGTTCAGACGAAAAGTTCAAAAAGTTATATTACAGTTCCTAGAAACATGTCAAACGATGTATAGAATTTATGTTTTAAACATAAATCTTCAATAATGTTCCAACCGGAGAATTCCTTTTTCTTTAGAATTGCAATGGAACACAGGTCGGTCTCACGTGTGCGCACGTGATCAGCTCATGGCACTCTGGCAGGCCTCTGGTTAAATCAGCTCTCATTCGCCCCCACCTCACAGTAGAAGCCTCAAACAAGGTTCTAAAGACTGTTGACATCTAGTGGAAACCTTAGGAAGTGCAATATGACTCCATAGACACTATATTCGATAGGCAATTAGTTGAAAAACTACAAACCTCAGATTTCCCACTTCCTGGTTGGATTTTTCTCAGGTTTTCACCTGCCATATGAGTTCTGTTATACTCAGACATCATTCAAACAGTTTTAGAAACTTCAGTGTTTTCTAGCCAATACTACTAATAATATGCATAATACGCACCTTCTGGGCCAGAGTAGCAGGAAGTTTACTCTGGGCACGCTTTTCATCCGAATGTGAAAATGCTGCCCTCTATCCCAAACAGGTTAAATTGTTTAACTTGGGTCAAACGTTTTGGATAGCCTTCCACAAGCTTCCCACAAAAGTTGGGTGAATTTTTGCCCATTCCTCCTGACAGAGCTGGTGTAACTGAGTCAGGTGTGTAGGCCTCCTTGCTCGCACATGCTTTTTCAGTTCTGCCCACAAATTTTCTATGGGATTGAGGTCAGTGCTTTGTGATGTTGTCCTTAAGCCATTTTGCCACATCTTTGGAAGTATGCTTGGGGTCATTGTCCATTTGGAAGACCCATTTGCGACCAAGCTTCCTGACTGATGTCTTGAGATGTTGCTTCAATATATCCACATACTTTACCCTTCCTCATGATTACATCTATTTGATGAAGTGCACCAGTCCCTCCTGCAGCAATGCACCCCACAACATGATGCTGCCACCCCCGTGCTTCACGGTTGGGATGGTTTTCCATCGGCTTGCAAGCCTCCCCCTTTTTCCTCCAAACATAACGATGGTCATTATGACCAAACAGTTCCATTTTTGTTTCATCAGACCAGAGGACATTTCTCCAAAAAGTACGACCTTTGTCCCCATGTGCAGTTGCAAACCGTAGTCTGGCTTTTTTTTTATGGCGGATGTGGAGCAGTGGCTTCTTCCTTGCTAAGTGGCCTTTCAGGTTATGTCGATATGGGACTTGTTTTACTGTGGATATAGATATTTCGTACCTGTTTCCTTGAGCATCTTCACAAGGTCCTTTGCTGTTGTTCTGGGATTGATTTGCACTTTTCGCACCAAAGTACGTTCATCTCTAGGAGACGGAATGTTTCTCCTTCCTGAGCCGTGTGACGGCTGCGTCGTCCCATGGTGTTTATACTTGCGTACTATTGTTTGTACAGATGAATGTGGAACCTTCAGGCATTTGGAAATTGCTCCCAAGGATGAACCAGACTTCACCTTCAATTGACTCAAATGATGTCAATTAGCCTATCAGAAGCTTCTAAAGGCATGACATCATTTTCTGGAATTTTCCAAGCTGTCTAAAGGCACAGTCAACTTAGTGTATGTAAACTTCTGACCCACTGGAATTGTGATACAGTGAATTATAAGGGAAACAATCTGTCTGTAAACAATTGTTGGAAAAATTACTTGTGTCATGCATAAAGTAGATGTCCTAACCAACTTGCCAAAACTCTAGTTTGTTAACAACAAATTTGTGGAGTGGTTGAAAAACTAGTTTTAATGACTCCAACCTAAGTGTATGTAAACTTCCGACTTCAACTGTATCTATAGGGAAATCGCTAAATTCTTCCTCCAGGACAAGACTCATGATCCTTAACGTCAACCTACTCGACATACAGTCAGACTGCATAATGGAGTTCAAAATAATCACTGTTCAGTAGCTGTTACCAGTCTACAACAAATGGTTGGTAAGAGTCCACCGGAATTGAGAGTGGTAAAACTACATTGGTCCTACATAGATTTAGCATCGCAAGCTGCCTAATCTGGCAAGCAGGGGTAATCAGTCTGGTATTTACGAGGCTAAAACAGATTACTGAATAGCTCTAAAACTATGCCATGCAGTCATGTGTGATAGGATAAGTAACAGAAAAAGTCTGTGAAAGTCTATGATTGGCTGTGAATATATCAGTGCTAAGGGGTGTTATTAGGTACGAGGCAAAGCCAGAAGCCACTGTCATGTTTTACCAGTGATGTCCATGATTGTTTTATCTCCTCTTTGGTTTGACAGAAAGATAAATCACCCATCATCCTATGGGCCTCCTCCGCCCTTGGGAACAGACAGATTGGGTCTTTTGAAAGTCCTTTCAGACACTATGCCCTGCTAAGGTTCCCACGGGGGTTAAAGGTCAAACATAATTCATTACCAGCCAGACGTCAGTCCCCTGGGACTGGACAAGGAAGACTATGACCTCTTCTCCCTGGCCTGATGGTTGGTCCGTTATCGTAAACAAACAACTTCCTCACATATGCGGATGCACACCCACACACACCCAGGCACACCCACACACAGGCACACCCACACACAAGCCATCCTTGTCTTCTAGAAAGGTGACAAGCCACATGACACAGCAAAATGCTTATCTTTCAAAGAAACTTCCCAGCACTAAATTGTTGCCATCACAGTAATGAAGCTTTGGAGATGGCTAATGCTTCTAACACAGAGACTCAAAGAAGTTCTGGAATCAAACAGAATTTTATGGGGGGTGGTTTGCTCACAGCTCTTTTTGTGCAACCGTGAGTGAGATTGCCATTCCAGTTGATCTAATCTGTTGTGTAATGCCATCACATTCTAACCACAGTGACCTTGTGGTTAGAATGTCTGCCCTGAGATTGGAAGGTTAGGAGTTCAATCCTTGGCTGAGTCATACCAAAAACTGTACAAATGAGACCTGGTACTATGCTTAGCTCTGCGATAGACTAGCGTCCTGTCCAGGTGGTCTACATCAAGCTGTCTCACGGTACAGAAACAGGACTCATTCCTGCTCGCACCTCGTTACTTACTTACTTCCTGCTCGTTACTTACTTATGGCCAGTGATGGTATCTTGTCAATTGAGAGCTGTGTAGAGAGAGCTAGCACACTTAACCATATAATATATCTGACCAAAAAAAAATAACCCTGTATGGTTCTTCAAAAGGTTCCTTGTAGAACCTTTGATTAAATTCTCAATAAAGGTTCTATAAAGAGCCATTCAAACCCTTTTTGGTGCTATATGGAACCTTTTTTTAAATAGTAATTTATAGAACCTTAGGAAAGGGTTCTTAATAGCACCACAAAGGTTCCATTTAGAACCGTATGAGCATGGTTCTTTGTAGAACCTTCAAAAAAGGATTATATTGTTACGAGCCAAAGAACCCTTATTTTGGCACTATATAGAACCATTTGTTTTTATAGTGTATAGCTCTTAGATATCGAGGCGGAAAAAAAACACTTTCACTGCAATTAGAGACTAAAGTAATAACATTTTCTGAGGTTGTCTAAAAGTTCAGCCAAGGTCATGATGCAGCCTGAAAATAGCACTGTCATATTGAGAAAGTAGGAAATAATTATGAAATTATGTTTTCTTTGTTGACTGTTTTATGTCGGGCTACCATATCAATATTTCAATTTCATATTTTTCCAGCAAAGTTTGAAAAAGTAGTAAACTTCTAGAACTGATTACAAGCTGTTAACAAACTGACTGAGCCAACACAACTCTACATTTATTACTAGGGCTACTGTGTCAAATGTTTTTGCCAAGCTCTACCACAGTAAAACCCAAATAGCGTAGCATTAATTAAAAGAGATTTTATTGGAGAAACCTCTGCCTCAAAACAATAAGATAATATTTTTATTCTTCTAATGTTGGCTTATCCACTCCACTCTCTTCAATTTGAGAAAAGTCCAATAATAGTATTGCACGTAACACAGTGCTACATATGGTCCTAAACAATGATCAACCGTTATGTGTTATTATTCCTTCAAGACAAGGCTAAATAAACCAGTCGCTCCAGCTGTCCTTATGTCACCTTGTTGGAATGGTTACGTAAAGTGAAGGGGCTTTTCTATGCAGACCTGAGTGCAACTATTTAAAATCTGTCAAATACTTGTACCGTTTGTTTCAGCGGGAAGAGTGGACCAAAGCGTAGCGTGGAAAGTGTTCATGATACTTATTTTCAAGAAACACTCAAACAAAAGTAACAACTCCCCCCCCCCCCAAAAAAAACAAAACAAACACGAACAGTTCCATCATGCAAAGACACTAAACAGAAAATAACACCCCACAAAACCCAAACGGAAAATCACAACTTAAATATGATCCCCAATCAGAGACAACGAAAGACAGCTGCCTCTGATTGGGAACCACACTCTGCAAAACAACAAAGAAATAGAAAACATAGATTTTCCCACCCGAGTTACACCCTGACCCAACCAAACATAGAGAATAAATAAGGATCTCTAAGGTCAGGGCGTGGCTGCCAGATGGATGGGATTTGCAGTTTTGTATCTGTTCTATTGGTCCCATTGCACAACACAAGCTCAATCAAACCCATTTAAAGTATTTACAATTATTTTAAATACTATTTGTACCAAGTGTTGGAATGGTTAAGTAGACTCTGATGAAGAGGGATTTCTTAAACTCTAACCCAGCACAGGTTAAATAGTGAACAGAAGACATGCTGGGTTATTTTGACCCAGCCAGTTGGGTTGCTTGAATAATCCAAACATGGGTTACTATGTATGATACAATGCCTACCAGCGCAAGGTGTCCACAGTAATACTAACATTTACTCTACGATGATGACACACATGCCAACAGGCCAAATCAAAACATATCTCCACTTTAGGGACCACTTCAAGAACACACTGAAATATCCCAGTTGTGTAACGAGACAGCTACATGTTTTGCGTTACGAAAAAACAATGTTCTAGATGTTTCTCTTCTCTCCTCGAAAAAGAAAAGGAGAGCCTCACACTCTAGTAGCTCAGATGCAATAATTGGATACCTACGTGTGGACAGCTAAGCTGTCTTCATCAAGCTATAATGACAGCCAAGCTGTCTTCATCAGGCTTTAATGACAGCCAAGGTGTCTTCATCAAGCTATAATGACAGCCAAGCTGTCTTCATCAAGCTATAATGACAGCCAAGCTGTCTTCATCAGGCTTTAATGACAGCCAAGGTGTCTTCATCAGATTATAATGACAGCCAAGCTGTCTTCATCAGGTTATAATGACAGCCAAGCTGTCTTCATCAGGTTATAATGACAGCCAAGCTGTCTTCATCAGGCTTTAATGATAGCCAAGGTGTCTTCATCAGATTATAATGACAGCCAAGCTGTCTTCATCAGGTTATAATGACAGCCAAGCTGTATTCATCAGGTTATAATGACAGCCAAGCTGTCTTCATCAGGCTTTAATGACAGCCAAGGTGTCTTCATCAGATTATAATGACAGCCAAGCTGTCTTCATCAGGCTTTAGTGACAGCCAAGCTGTCTTCATCAGGTTATAATGACGGCCAAGCTGTCTTCATCAGGTTATAATGGCAGCCATGCTGTCTTCATCAGGCTATAATGACAGCCAAGCTGTCTTCATCAGGTTATAATGACAGCCAAGCTGTCTTCATCAGGCTTTAATGACAGCCAATGTGTCTTCATCAGATTATAATGACAGCCAAGCTGTCTTCATCAGGCTTTAATGACAGCCAATGTGTCTTCATCAGATTATAATGGCAGTCAAGCTGTCTTCTTCAGGCTATAATAACAGCCAAGCTGTCTTCACCAGGTTGTAATCACAGCCAAGCCATCTTCATCTGGCTCTAATGACAGCCAAGCTGTCTTCATCAGGTTACAGTGACAGCCAAGCTGTCTTCATCAGGCTACAATGACAGCCAAGCTGTCTTCATCAGGGTATAATGACAGCCAAGCTGTCTTCATCAGGCTTTAGTGACAGCCAAGCTGTCTTCATCAGGGTATAATGACAGCCAAGCTGTCTTCATCAGGCTTTAGTGACAGCCAAGCTGTCTTCATCAGGCTTTAGTGACAGCCAAGCTGTCTTCATCAGGTTATAATGGCAGCCAAGCTGTCTTCATCAGGTTATAATGGCAGCCAAGCTGTCTTCATCAGGTTGTAATGGCAGCCAAGCTGTCTTCATCAGGCTATAATGGCAGCCAAGCTGTCTTCATCAGGCTATAATGGCAGCCAAGCTGTCTTCATCAGGCTATAATGACAGCCAAGCTGTCTTCATCAGGCTATAATGACAGTCAAGCTGTCTTCATCAGGCTATAATGACAGCCAAGCTGTCTTCACCAGGTTGTAATGACAGCCCAGCCATCTTCACCTGGTTCTAATGACAGCCCAGCTGTCTTCATCGAGCTATAATAACAGCCAAGCTGTCTTCACCAAGTTGTAATGACAGCCAAGCCATCTTCACCTGGCTCAATGACAGCCCAGCTGTCTTCATCAGGTTACAATGACAGCCAAGCTGTCTTCATCAGGGTATAATGACAGCCAAGCTGTCTTCATCAGGGTATAATGACAGCCAGGCTGTCTTCATCAGGCTTTAGTGACAGCCAAGCTGTCTTCATCAGGCTTTAGTGACAGCCAAGCTGTCTTCATCAGGTTACAATGACAGCCAAGCTGTCTTCATCAGGCTACAATGACAGCCAAGCTGTCTTCATCAGGCTACAATGACAGCCAAGCTGTCTTCATCAGGCTACAATGACAGCCAAGCTGTCTTCATCAGGCTACAATGACAGCCAAGCTGTCTTCATCAGGCTATAATGACAGCCAAGCTGTCTTCATCAGGGTATAATGACAGCCAAGCTGTCTTCATCAGGCTTTAGTGACAGCCAAGCTGTCTTCATCAGGCTTTAGTGACAGCCAAGCTGTCTTCATCAGGCTTTAGTGACAGCCAAGCTGTCTTCATCAGGCTTTAGTGACAGCCAAGCTGTCTTCGTCAGGTTATAATGGCAGCCAAGCTGTCTTCATCAGGTTATAATGGCAGCCAAGCTGTCTTCATCAGGTTATAATGGCAGCCAAGCTGTCTTCATCAGATTATAAAGGCAGCCAAGCTGTCTTCATCAGGTTATAATGGCAGCCAAGCTGTCTTCATCGAGCTATAATAACAGCCAAGCTGTCTTCACCAGGTTGTAATGACAGCCAAGCCATCTTCACCAGGTTCTAATGACAGCCCAGCTGTCTTCATCAAGCTATAATAACAGCCAAGCTGTCTTCATCAGGCTACAATGACAGCCAAGCTATCTTCATCAGGCTTTAGTGACAGCCAAGCTGTCTTCATCAGGCTTTAGTGACAGCCAAGCTGTCTTCATCAGGCTTTAGTGACAGCCAAGCTGTCTTCATCAGAATTTAGTGACAGCCAAGCTGTCTTCATCAGGTTATAATGGCAGCCAAGCTGTCTTCATCAGGTTACAATGACAGCCAAGCTGTCTTCATCATGCTACAATGGCAGCCAAGCTGTCTTCATTGTGCTACAATGACAGCCAAGCTGTCTTCATCAGGCTTCAATGACAGCCAAGCGGTCTTCATCAGCCTACAATGACAGCCAAGCTGTCTTCATCAGGGTATAATGACAGCCAAACTGTCTTCATCAGGCTTTAGTGACAGCCAAGCTGTCTTCATCAGGCTTTAGTGACAGCCAAGCTGTCTTCATCAGGCTTTAGTGACAGCCAAGCTGTCTTCATCGGGCTTTAGTGACAGCCAAGCTGTCTTCATCAGGTTATAATGGCAGCCAAGCTGTCTTCATCAGATTATAAGGGCAGCCAAGCTGTCTTCATCAGGTTATAATGGCAGCCAAGCTGTCTTCATCAGGTTATAATGGCAGCCAAGCTGTCTTCATCAGGCTATAATGGCAGCCAAGCTGTCTTCATCAGGCTATAATGACAGCCAAGCTGTCTTCATCAGGCTATAATGACAGCCAAGGTGTCTTCAATAGGTTAGAATAACAGCCAAGCTGTCTTCATCAGGCTATGATGACAGACAAGCTGTCTTCATCAGGCTATAATGACTGCCAAGCTGTCTTCATCAGGCTATAATGACTGCCAAGCTGTCTTCATCAGGCTATAATGACTAACACTGCGGGTCACTAGTTTATATAGTTTGGAAGGACACACAGGTGTCTGTAGTTATGGCTGGGTGTGCCTTGATGTCATTGGCTGATTTACAGATATAAATATAGCATGTAAAAAGCATGAATTGATAACATATGATCATAAATACAGTTTTGCTACAAAGGCCTACAAACATTTACAATGAATAGCAAAATCACAAGTATGGCTTCAGATCAAGTCTACGGTGGCTTGCGAAAGTATTCACACCCTTGGCATTTTTCTTATTTTGTTGCCTTACAACCTGGAATTAAATTTGATTTTAGGGGGTTTGTATCAGTTGATTTTCACAACATGCCTACCACTATGAAGATGCAAAATATGTTTTATTGTGAAACAAACAAGCAATAAGACAAAA
This sequence comes from Oncorhynchus mykiss, assembly GCF_057628025.1. NCBI lineage: Eukaryota > Metazoa > Chordata > Actinopteri > Salmoniformes > Salmonidae > Oncorhynchus > Oncorhynchus mykiss. The sequence goes on from NC_143049.1 coordinate 29,597,553, forward strand.
AAACTGAAGACTTGAGCGTGCATAACTATCCACCTCCCCCCAAAGTCAATACTTTGTAGAGACACTTTTTGCAACAATTACAGCTGCAAGCCTCTTGGGATTTGTCTCTATAAGCTTGGCACATCCAGCCAATGGGATTTTTGGCCATTCTTCAAGGCAAAACTGCTCCAGCTCCTTCAAGTTGGATGGATTCTGCTGTGTACAGCAATCTTTAAGTCATACCACAAATTCACAATTGGATTGAGGTCTGTGCTTTGACTAGGCCATTCCATGTTTCCCTTTAAACCACTCGAGTGTTGCTTTAGCAGGTTGCTATGTCCCAGTCTCAAATCTCTAGAAGACTGAAACAGGTTTCCCTTAAGAATTTCAGATGATTTAGCACCATCATTCTTTCAATTCTGACCAGTTTCCCAGTCCCTGATGATGACAAATATCCCCATAACATGATGCTGCCACTAACATGCTTCACTGTGGCGGTTTTTTTGTACCTTTATTTAACTAGGCAAGTCAGTTAAGAACAAATCCTTATTTTCAATGACGGCTTTGGAACAGTGGGTTAATTGCCTTGTTCAGAGGCAGGATGACAGATGTTTACCTTGTCAGCTCGGGGATTCGATCTTGCAACCTTTCGGTTACTAGTCCAATGCTTTCACCACTAGGCTATCTGCTGTTCTCGTGGTGATGAGAGGTGTTGTGTTTGCACCAGACATAGCATTTTCCTTGATGGCCAAAAAGCTAAATTTGTCTCATCTGACCAGAGTACCTTCTTCCATATGTTTGGGGAGTCTCCCACATGCCTTTTGGTGAACACCAAACACATTTGCTTATGTTTTTCTGACCATTCTTCCGTAAAGCCCAGCTCTGTGGAGTGTACAGCTTAAAGTAGTCCTATGGACAGATACTCCAATCTCCACTGTGGAGCTTTTCAGCTCCTTCAGGGTTATCTTTGGTCTCTTTGTTGCCTCTCTGTTTAATGCCCTCCCTGCCTGGTCTGTGAGTTTTGGTGGGCGGCCCTCTCTTGGCAGGTTTGTTGTGGTGCCATATTCTTTCCATTTTTTTATAATGGATTTAATGGTGCTCCGTGGGATGTTCAAAGTTTCTGATATTTTTTTATAACGCAACCCTGATCTGTACTTCTCCACTGTCACGTTCTGACCTTTATTTCCTTTGTTTTTGTATTTAGTTAGTATGGTCAGGGTGTGAGTTGGGTGGGCAGTCTATGTTTGATTTTCTATGATTTGGGGATTTCTATGTTTCGGCCTAGTATGGTTCTCAATCAGAGGCAGGTGTCATTAGTTGTCTCTGATTGAGGATCATACTTAGGTAGCCTGGGTTGCACTGTTTGTTTGTGGGTGATTGTCTATGTTAGTTGCTTGTGTCAGCACAGTCCTTAGGATAGCTTCACGGTCTTTATTTGTTTATTGTTTGTATCCAGTGTTCAGTTCTTTCTTTAATTAAACACTCAACATGGACACTTACCACGCCGCATTTTGGTCCTCTGATCCTTCTCGCCTCTCCTCTTCAGATGAAGAGGAGGAAGACCGTGACATCCACAACGTTGTCCCTGACCTTCATCAATTTGGACTATTTTGTGTATGTCCATTATATGAAATCCAAATAAAAATCAATTTAAATTAGAGGTTGTAATGCAACAAAATAGAAAAATGCCAAGGGGGTGAATACTTTTGCAAGGCACTGTATGTTGAGACTGAAGGGAACAATGATCTTTAAATTAAAGATCCAAGCAGCGTTTTGTTATGACAATAACTTGTCTCTTCTCAACACATATTATAAGCTGCAAAACATAAATCTTATAAATATTGAACTTAGCAAACACATAAGGACCGACCCCACCCCTCTACCCCCTAAATGTTCCATCCGTGAGACACTCCCCCAGGTAAGTGTTACCACAGTAAAAAGACAGGTGCTCAATTTCTGTCTGTCTGACCACCCTCAGGGCCTATTGGTTTTAAAGATGCCTTGCCCTCCTAAATACCAACCACCTCCACTCCTCCCACCTCTCTCCAGATGTCTGGATGGACACTGGGCAGACCCCAGCATGTCCTCTATTTTTGTGAGATTGAGCACCTAAGAAGACTGGGGTAAGATGTTACTTTAGGCTAGATGTTTCCGCACTGTGTGCCTTTAATCTGAGGGAATAAATAATGGAATAAGACAGAACACAATGCTGAAGGCTCTTCTCCAAAAAGGTCAAGAGGGAAAGCAGACACGCTATACGGAGGTCAAATGCATTTCAAACATACCTCAGTGTCCACAGCTGTGTTGTGATAGGTCATTGCCATGGGATGGGTGGGGCCAGAAACAGCAGTGGTCCCCATGGTAACATGATGGGGTACAATTGGCATGGTGAACACCTGGTTGGTAACAGCGAGAACGGGAGGGGCTGGGGAAGTGATCTGGGGTCCAATCAACAGTCTCGGCTGGAGATGCATCGTGGGAACTGCTGCTGACAAAGACCAGATACAGTTAAGAAAGAGGTCAACCCTTCTGTCTGTTTTAGCCTTGTCCTAAACCTGGATGTTAGCCATCTCTGAATAATTCATGAGGCATAACAGAGTCAGAAGAGTTGGCTAAAGATCATCCTATGTCCCTCTGGGGTGTCCTTCACTCAGCATACATCACTGTAACATAACTAATTGAATACAGTCAGTCTACATCACTGTAACATAACTGACTGAACAGTCAGAGTAGCCAGCATCCTTAGAGTTGAGGAACATGTACAATAGCTCTTCACAATGTTCATCTCACTGATCAATCCTGGGTTCAGATAGAATTTGTTTTCTTTCTAATCCAGACTGTAGTCTTTTTTTCTCATCCGCGATCACTAAGGATGTCAGGTCACCTGTATGGGATACTGACGGGGACAGAAAAACAGATCCATCCCACTCCCTGCCCAGAGTCAGACTCTTGTTTAGTGCTGAGAGCCTGTCCCTCCCGCAGACACCTTCAGCAGTCCTCCAAGGATCCATTATCAAACATATAAAGCCCTGTCACAGTCCCCTTCAAAGCCCTGTCACAGTCCCCTTCAAAGCCCTGTCACAGTCCCCTTCAAAGCCCTGTCACAGTCACCTTCAAAGCCCTGTCACAGTCCCCTTCAAAGCCCTGTCACAGTCACCTTCAAAGCCCTGTCACAGTCCCCTTCAAAGCCCTGTCACAGTCCCCTTCAAAGCCCTAACACAGTTCCCTTCAAAGCCCTGTCACAGTCCCCTTCAAAGCCCTGCCACAGTCCCCTCCAAAGCCCTGCCACAGTCCCCTTCAAAGCCCTGTCACAGTCATCTTCAAAGCCCTGCCAGTCACCTTCAAATCCCTGTCACAGTCACCTTCAAAGCCCTGCCAGTCACCTTCAAATCCCTGGGCCTCCTGAAGTCTAATGTAGTGTATTAGGGGCCTGCAGAGGAAAACCCTCCCATGCTAATTACACTGTAATAATACAAGTAGACCTAAGATCCTACTGAGGTTAAAGGCTTTTAGTCTGGCGACTAATGGGCCATGACCCTGCTGCCTCAGAGAGAACTCAAGAGAGAATTATAGACAAAATAGCAGATCTGATTGGTCAAAAGACCAATTAGTTGAAAAAATATCAGAATTGGGTTGCCTGTGTAAACGCAGCCTCAGATGGATGTACTGTATCTGTTTGATCATTGGTATATAAATGAGAGGTTATGACGGGTGTAGTTGATATGAGTGTGCTCTGTGCTGACGTTCATGAAATATACGTTTTAAAACAACAATATTTCTACAGTGGTTTTTAGAATCCTGCATGGTATGCACTGGTCATACACTGGACATTGTGTTACATTTGAGGTAGTCTTGGCTGAGTCCCTAACAACCGGATGTTCCGAATTCAGAGGAAATAGAAAGAGAGCCTGTGACATAACTTCCGCTTTTGGATGTTAAAAAAGCAAAACTCCATCTTAACTCCTCTACATTTACTGGATTGGTTGAACAGTGCAGAAGATAACCTCCCCCAATGTTTTTTTTTTTGTTCTTGTATGTAGGGGATCTAGTTTCAGGCGTTTATTTTGCTGCTACTTTAGGTTACATTTGAGGAGAAGCCAGTAGCTTTCTTTGCACAGCAGCCACTGTTTTGAGGACACCTTGTGGTCAATAACAACAGGTGCAGTCACAGGAGTTACAAATACACATTCTATTTTTCATTTTGTTCACAGGTTGTTTCAGCTTTTCATTACCTTGCAAATACCATTATGTACTGTAACAAGGCAACAGTAAACCCGTCAACCCCTACAAATGATTCAAAATCTAATTTGCGGCAGAGTTTATAGGTCCTTATGGGGAACCTTTCTGTCATGAAAAAATGCATTTATGTGCAACATTACATGACGGTAGCTCAAACGGGGTAAGAGATATGCTTGTTCAAAGTTTGGAATTCCAGATGATTACTATAGCAAGACGCATCATTCACCCAAGTTTTGTCAAAATCGGGCCAGTGGGGTCTGAGATATTGCATGTGACTAACATAGTACCCCCCCCCGAGGAAGCCATATAACCTGAATTACTTCAGTGAATAAGACCCACCAATGTAAAGGGGCATTCGTCACAACAAAACTGTGCAGAACACTATTCAAACCCCTCCAAATAATAGTAGACATACAAAATATTATTTCATTGTAAGATAACACAAGAGTAAAGTTAAAGTCTGAAAGTTCAGACTCTCACCAGTAGAGGGTACAGTAGCATGCACAGTCACGTGCGGTGGATCCTTGATCACTGAGACCACAGTCTGCAGGCCAACGGGCTGGATGACAATGGTCCTGGTTTTGAGAAGAGGGGCCAAGGGTTGGGTGAGGAGGACAGAGGGGGGAAGTTTGGGCTGAATGGACACCCTCTGGTTTGGGTGGGCGGGTCGCTTGGCTGGTGGGAAAAGAGTAAGAGAATAAGTGTTTTTGTATATATATATATTTTTAACCATTATTTAACTAGGCAAGTCAGTTAAAAACACATTTTTATTTACAATGATGGCCTACCCCGGCCAAACCCGGACGACGCTGGGCCAATTGTGCGCCGCCCTATGGGACTCCCAATCACGGCCAGATGTGATTCAGCCTGGATTTGAACCAGGGACTGTAGATGCACTGAGATGCAGTGCCTTAGACCACTGCGCCACTCGGGAGCCCCCGAGGGGTGAACTATGATACAACTAATCAGACACTTTCAATTATTTTTTTGAATAATAAATATCCACCATATTGTGACATGTACATCAAAGAGACGTTTCACCTCTGGGAGATGGGCTGACTTGCTTGTGTATTTTCTTTTCAGGAGACAACGTAGTCGGTAAAGGCTGCATAGACACATCATCTTCCTGCTGGTACGCATCGGCAGGGACAAGACAGAAGTTAGTGAGAGTAGTCAGTACTTAGCCTACTATTTACACATAGGGGGAGAGTGTTGAGCGAATTGAAATCTTACTTTCAGGGATAGTGGTGACAGTGAGGAGGTATCACTAACCGCAGATCCAGATGATAGGGAGGACCGAGGCACTCCTACATCTGCCAACAAAACAATTAGAACTCAATTCAATTGACAAGCAGGGGCATCACATTGCCGATCCTCTTTCACGTCCTGTGTGATTGACCTTACAACACAGTCTTTGGGCCTCACAGGTGCAGCCTTCCCACGCCCAAGACAGCCACCTAATGTCTACTGACTAGGGCAGGGATGGGCCCTTTTGTAGGGCAGGGATGGGCTCCACACACACACAAAAAACTGTTGGTTGTACATTTTTCTGCTGTTATGTCAGTCACTGACAGTCACTCAAATAGCCCATGTCAGCTAACATTTTTTAGATTGCTAAATTAATCTAGCCAGGTATCTAAACTTGTAGTAATCATGGACAAATTAGCGACCGGAGAGCCCAATTGATTATGTTAGTCAGACATCATATAAAAAATTGGTACAGTATGTGCGGGTAGATGCAGACAAACGCATTCCCTTGGGGGAGGGAAACAGTACATAACTGTTATGTCTTGTGGGTTTCATAACCACATCTTTATAACAATTCAATAACGATGAGACGGGAGACAGGAATCAGTCCAACCATTTATCTACAATGTGCAGTTCTTAACACACAACCCCCATGATGCTCTGCGGCACAACCCCAATACGCCACATCTCCTCCCCTCCTACATAAATTGTTCCCATTATGAACAGCATTCCTGAGAAGATGACTGTGAGCCCCTAGGCGGCGACTACTGGGTCAGGGTGTCACAGAGTCAGAGTTCTGGACCACTCTTGAGTTCGCCATTCACCTGTGGGAACGTGGCACTTTCTTGGGACAGGAGCTGCGGTCCGTTGTCGCTAACGAGTTGGAGTGGCGATCCGAACCGTCTAAACACTTCTCCAAGCTTCTCGATTGTCTTCTCTGCCCTAGTAGATCTCATGATGGTGGGCCACACGAGTGGCGCAGCGGTATAAGGCACGGCATCACAGTGCTAGAGGCATCACTACAGACCCAGATTCGATCCCAGGCTATGTAGCAGCCGGCCGCGACCGGGAGACACATGAGGCGGCTCACAATTGTTAGGGAAGAGTTGGGCCGGCCAGGATGTCCTTGTCCCATCCCCCTCTAGCGACTCCTTGTGGCAGCCAGGGTGCATGCACGCTGACTTTGGTCGCCAGTTGTACTGTGTTTCCTCCGACGCATTGGTGCGGCTGGCTTCCGGGTTAAGCGAGTAGTGTGTCAAGAAGCAGTGGAGGACACATGGCTCTCGAGATTCGCCTCTCCTGAGTCTGTACGGGAGTTGCAGCGATGGGACAAGACAGTATATCATGAAATTGGGGAGAAAGTAAAAAATATAATAAAAAATAAAAAATCTCATGATGGCAACCTCTGGCCACTTGCTATGAGCATCCACGTCCACAAGAAGCATAGTCTTCGAATGAACCTGCGAATTCTATGTGTATGCATTGCCATGCCTCCTCCGGCCAATCCCACAGATGAAGAGGTGCAAGTTAAGGTACCTTGTGAACCTTCTGACATGAGGAACATATTTTCGCTTTCACCTCAATGCTTCCATCCAATCCAGGCCACCAGAAGTAGCTTGTGTGATTTCATTCTTGCAAACCACAATGACCTGAGTGTAGCTGATAGAACACTGGTTTCCACAGCGATGGTGGAATGATAACTCTCCTCCGTCACAGCAGACAACCGGACTGTACTGACAGCTCAGTTGTCCTGGAAAGGTAAGGTTTCAGTTCCGTAGCAACTCCTGCAACTTTAACTTTGATGATAATGTCCATCACTTCAGGTAACACCGGGTCATTTCTGGTGTTTCTCCGCACTTGTGTTGAAGTGACTGGTGTGTTTTCCACTTGTCTGAAGTAGAATATGTCCACTTGGTGTGACTCTAGCTTGACCACAGGTTGTGGTAACCTGGAAAGTACATCTGCATTCTGCATTGCAGTGCAGTTCTGCAGTGCAGACTTGCGGTACTTGATGTCCTAGGTGTGTGCTGACAACAACAAAGCCCCCCTTTGCATTCTGCTTGCAGCAAGTGAACGAATCCCACTCAAGATCTGATCTATCGTCCTCTGGAACAGTGCTGGTGCACTTGGGATTCCAAACGGTAGACGACAGAACCTGGAGAGCCAACTATGTGTCACAGCTGTCAGCAGCTCCATTGACTTTCATCCACATGCATCTGCAAATAGGCTTGGCAGAGGTCAATGTCCTGAACTTTTGACCCCAGCTAAACCCACGAAAAGGTTGTTGATGTGTGGTACCGGATACTGCTCAGTGAACAACACAGGGTTAACTGTGACTTTAAAATGTATGTCTAAGTATCATATTTATTTAAGTAGTTTTCTATAATTATCTGTTGCAAGTACTGATGTTCCTGTTTAACTGCCAATATTAAATGTCTGCCAGTATTAAATGTCTGCCAGTGTTGAATGTTATGGTTAAAGTTTGATGCCAGACTGGATTTGAGGACACACTCATAACATACAGGTAACATAACGTGTCTTAATAGGGCGTTGGGTCTCCACGAGCCACCAGGACAGCTTCAATGCGCCTTCGCCTAGATTCTACAAGTGTCTGGAACTCTACTGGAGGGATGTGACGCCATTCTTTGGTGAGAAATTCCATAATTTGGTGTTTTGTTGGTGGTGGTGGAAAATGCTGTCTCAGGTGCCACTCCAGAATCTCCCATAAGTGTTCAGTTGGGTTGAGATCTGGCGATTGCACCACACACACACACACACACACACACACACACACACACACACACACACACACACACACACACACACACACACACACACACACACACACACACACACACACACACACACACACACACACACTTTAAACACCCTATGGTCCTTTGAGACACTTCTTTCAAAGTCACTGAGATCTCTACTTCTAGTCTTGTAGCCAAAATAATGGGCAACTGGGCATTTTTATGCATGATGGGATGTTAATTGCTTAATTACCTCAGGAACCACACCTTCCTTCAATATACTTTGTATCCCTCATTTACTCAGGTGTTTCATTTATTTAGGCAGTTACCTGCATCTATGACACTGTGTGATTCTGTAGCAGCCTATATTGTGACTTCCTACAAGCCTCTCAGGCTGGTGTTTACAGAACATTTGGTGCAGTGTGATTAATATATCAGGGCCTTCTCAGAGACATTTTCTTTGCTTCGGCTCTGGATGTGTTCTCCCTGAAATCTTACTATAAACCGGATAGATTGTTTGATTTATACACTGCTCAAAAAAATAAAGGGAACACTTAAATAACACAATGTAACTCCAAGTCAATCACACTTCTGTGAAATCAAACTGTCCACTTAGGAAGCAACACTGATTGACAATACATTTCACATGCTGTTTTGCAAATGGAATAGACAACAGGTGGAAATTATAGGCAATTAGCAAGACACCCCCAATAAAGGAGTGGTTCTGCAGGTGGTGACCAGACCACTTCTCAGTTCCTATGCTTCCTGGCTGATGTTTTGGTCACTTTTGAATGCTGGCGGTGCTTTCACTCTAGTGGTAGCATGAGACGGAGTCTACAACCCACACAAGTGGCTCATGTAGTGCAGCTCATCCAGGATGGCACATCAATGCGAGCTGTGGCAGGAAGGTTTGCTATGTCTGTCAGCGTAGTGTCCAGAGCATGGAGGGGCGACCAGGAGACAGGCCAGCACATGTGACAGACATGACAGTCTGGAGACGCCGTGGAGAACGTTCTGCTGCCTGCAACATCCTCCAGCATGACCGGTTTGGCGGTGGGTCAGTCATGGTGTGGGGTGGCATTTCTTTCGGAGGCCGCACAGCCCTCCATGTGCTTGCCAGAGGTAGCCTGACTGCCATTAGGTACCAAGATGAGATCCTCAGACCCCTTGTGAGACCATATGCTGGTGCGGTTGGCCCTGGGTTCCTCCTAATGCAAGACAATGCTAGACCTCATGTGGCTGGAGTGTGTCAGCAGTTCCTGCAAGAGGAAGGCATTGATGCTATGGACTGGCCCGCCCGTTCCCCAGACCTGAATCCAATTGAGCACATCTGGGACAGCATGTCTCGCTCCATCCACCAGCTGTTCCTCTTGCCACGTTGCACCACAGACTGTCCAGGAGTTGGCGGATGCTTTAGTCCAGGTCTGGGAGGATATCCCTCAGGAGACCATCCGCCACCTCATCAGGAGCATGCCCAGGCGTTGTAGGGAGGTCATACAGGCATGTGGAGGCCACACACACTCCTGAGCCTCATTTTGACTTGTTTTAAGGACATTACATCAAAGTTGGATCAACCTGTAGTGTGGTTTTCCACTTTAATTTTGAGTGTGACTCCAAATCCAGACCTACATGGGTTGATAAATTTGATTTCCATTGATCAATTTTGTGTGATATTGTTGTCAGCACATTCAACTATGTAAAGAAAGAAAAAAGTATTTAATAAGAATATTTCATTCATTCAGATCTAGGATGTGTTATTTTAGTGTTCCCTCTCCTTTCTATTCACCGGAAAATCCCCTTTACAGTGTGGGTGTGTGTTTCCTGTATGAGATTTGAATCTATTACCAGGAAGACACAGGGTTCTAGTAGTGTTTCTGACGGTTGGCTACACTCAGCCTACTTTGCCTTGGCTTAGCTGTTATAGTTAAACTGAAAGTGATGCAATCCTGGTGATTTTTACCTGTGCAGCAACCGTCAGTATCTCCACTGGCGAAGGATCTCCATTGTAACAGATTAATGTCATTCACCTAAGAAACATGCAGTCTGTTAGCTGTCACTTTCAGTCACTAAGATTGACTGTAGGTTAGGCAGCTACTATTACCAACAATTTTAGATGTAGCCTAGTAGGATAATAACACATAGCATTAAATAGCGGGGTAATGTGGTGTAATACCTCTTGTTGCAGTGTTGTTTCATTAGGTGGTGTGAACTCAAATTCTTGAAGCAGTTCTTCTGCATCACTTAGGTTTTCAAGTTCTTTAAACAGGTTGATGTCTGTAACAATGTTGCAAGCGGGAACAGATCAGTGAAAGAATCCAACGTATCTATTCTAATACATTACGCCTGTAAAAATGTTGCAAGAGACCAGTGAGTTTCCAAAGTAGCATCAATACATAAAAAAATACAGTAAGGGGGAAAGTTGCTTATTGACACTCAGTCAAAACAAGTACTGCTGCCCCTGAGCATTAAAACTTATGTTATATTCAATATATCCAGACAGTCAATGAAGTTGCACGTTGTGTTTACAAAACAGCTATTATTATATAATAAGAATCGCACTTACCCCATTCGCCATCATGATCAATGCAAATATCGGCTAAATCGCTGTCAAATAGCCCATATTGTGGATGACTGTCTAAATCCAAAGGTAACGCTGCCATTTCTAATGTTAGAAATTGTCAAAAGAGTCACAACAAAGTGTTCACATTTCCTAGTTTGCCGTCAACTCTCCACTATAAATACCATAAATAAATAAATAAATAAATACACGTCCTGCTATTAGTACGGAAACCGCGATGGGACATTTACAAAACATGACAGTTCCCAGCCGGTCTCGCCTGCTAGTGATAAAGGTTATTTGAACTAGTAGCCGCACACTGAGGCAAACATCTACAGTACATGTCTGGAGATCTGCTTCTTCAAAATGCCAATGCATTATGATATGGGGGGCATAAAATGCTAATAATAATCATTCCAATGAATAATGTAAGCAGCAGAAATACTGGTAAGACAGACAGAAATATAGAGAAAGGTATTCTGAAAGAGAAATACTTATTTCAAATCAAATGAAATGTTTGTGAAATTGAATGATTGAAAATTGAATGAGTGAAATTGAATGAAATTAAATTTGTCACATAGGTGCGGTAGCAGAGAGAACAGTCTATGACTAGGGTGGCTGGAGTCTTTGACAATCGGAGGCCAAGCAGTTGCTATACCAGGCAGTGATGCAACCCGTCAGGACGCTCTCGATGATACAGCTGTAAAATCATTTGAGGATCTGAGGACCCATGCCAAATCTTCTCAGTCTCCTGAGGGGGAATAGGTTTGTCGTGCCCTCTTCACGACTGCCTTGGTGTGCTTGGACCATGTTAGTTTCTTGGTGATGTGGACGCCAAGGAACTTGAAGCTCTCAACCCTCTCCACTACAGCCCCATAGATGAGAATGGGGGCGTGCTCGGTCCTCTTTTTCCTGTAGTCCACAATCATCTCCTTTGTCTTGATCACGTTGAGGGAGTTGTTGTCCTTGCACCACATGGTCAGGTCTCTGACCTCCTCCCTATAGCCTGTCTCATTGTCGTCGGTGATCAGGCCTACCACTGTTGTGTCATCAGAAAATGTAATGATGGTGTTGGAGTTGTGCCTGGCCGTGCAGTCATGAGTGAACAGGGAGTGCAGGAGGGGACTGAGCACGCCCCCCTGAGGGGCCCCCGTGATGTGGATCAGCGTGGCGGATGTGTTGTTACCTACCCTTAACACCTGGGGGCGGCCCGTCAGGAAGTCTAGGATCCAGCTGCAGAGGGAGGTGTTTAGTCCCAGGGTCCTTAGCTTGGTGATGAGCTTTGAGGGCACTATGGTGTTGAACTCTGAGCTGTAGTCAATGAATAGCATTCTCACATAGGTGTTCCTTTTGTCCAGGTGGGAAACGGCAGTGCAATAGAGATTGCATCATCTGTGGATCTGTTGGTGCGGTATGCAAATTGGAGTGGGTCTAGGGTTTCTGGGAAAATGGTGTTGATGTGAGCCATGACCAGCCTTTCAAAGCATTTCATGGCTACAGACATGAGTGCTACGGGTTGGTAGTCATTTAGGCAGGTTACCTTAGTGTTCTTGGGCACAGGGACTATGGTGGTCTGCTTGAAACACGTTGGTATTACAGACTCAGACAGGGAGAGGTTGAAAAAGTCAGTGATGACACTTGCTAGTTGGTCAGCGCATGTTCGGAGTACACGTCCAGGTAATCTGTCTGGCCCAGCGGCCTTGTGAATGTTGACCTGTTTGAACGTCTTACTCACATCGGCTGTGGAGAGCGTGATCACACAGTCATCCGGAACAGTTGGTGCTCTCTTGCATGTTTCAGTGTTACTTAACTCGAAGCGAGCATAGAAGTTATTTAGCTCGTCTGGTAGGCTTGTGTCACTGGGAAGCTCTCGGCTGTGCTTCCCTTTGTAGTCTGTAATAGTTTGCAAGCCCTGCCACATCCGATGAGCGTCGGAGCCAGTGTAGTATGATTCGATCTTAGTCCTGTATTGACGCTTTGCCTGTTTGATGGTTTGTCATAGCGGTATTTCTTAAAAGCTTCCGGGTTAGAGTCCCACTCCTTGAAAGCGGCAGCTCTTCCCTTTACCTCAGTGCGAATGTTGCCTGTAATCCATGGCTTCTGGTTGGAGTATGTACGTACAGTCACTGTGTGGACGACATCCTCGATGCACTTATTGATAAAGCCAGTGACTGATATGGTGTACTCCTCAATGCCATCGGAAGAATCCCAGAATATATTCCAGCCTATGCTAGCAAAACAGTCCTGTTTAGCATATGCTTCATCTGACCACTTTTTTTATAGATCGAGTCACTGGTGCCAACATATAAGAAGTGGTTACATTTGATGTCCAGCAGTGACTGCTAGTCATCAAGGGTAGCCACTTACATGTCGATTACATGTCACTTCATTTAAGATTTTTTTTTTTATGTCTAGCTGTCTTCTAGACTGCTTTGAGTTCAGCGACAGACACACCTCGGAGAACTTGGCAGAGGAACTGTTGAGAGTGGCCAGAGAATGGCAAGTAGATAGAAAAGTGGTCTGTTATGTTAGCGTCAATGCAGCTAACATAACCAAAGCCATGAAAATTTTAAAATGGACCCATCATCCATGTCTTGCCCACACAATCAACCTGATTGTAAGAGATGCTCTGAAGGTGATGAAGCCCACTGTGGACAAAGTGAAAGCAGCTGTGGAATACTTCCACACAAGCACAGTAGGTGCTGAAAAACTCAAGTCTACACAACGCCAGATGGGGATGCCTGAGCTGAGGCCTAAACAAGACTGCACTACAAGGTGGAATTCAACATTTTATTTGTTCATCTCTACCCTGGCCATTGTCAATGCACCTGTTGATGCTCTGACCCAAGAGGAATGGGAGTTGATGGAGGAGGTGTGCAGAGTCCTGGAACCCTTTGAGCAGGTCACTGTGGAGATCAGTGGAGAGAGGTACAGTAAGCAGTTATTACTACATCATTATTTAATCCAGTATTATATATGTATATGAGCAGTAGATGAGAATGTAGTATCAGTAGACAAAACATGAACTAATAAGTTACTTTTCTCTCTTTTCAGCTATGTGACAGCCTCGAAAATGATACTCCTGTGTCAGGGTCTGCAGCGAATCACAGCCAGCCGCCAGAGGTATATGCACTTTGTTTATATACATTAAAAAGTTATACTTTAAATACAAATGTTGAATAGCATTCTTTTTCATAACAGACCAATGCATTTTAAATAAATTGTGGTTAAGGTAGAGTATGATTTCATTTAATAATTTAATTAGAATTGTTTTAACACCAATCATAGTCAAACTATCGCAAACTCTTTCACTTGAAAAACTACAAAACATATTTTTTTAAAGAGCTGTTTGGGAGCCAAAAGAGCCGGCTCTTTTTGGTGAGCTGAGCCGAACGAGCCGGCTCACTGAAAAGAGCCGGTATGAGCATCCCTAATAACCTCACAAGGCACCCTGATCTTTTTCCTCGAAATCTCCGTTTCCTTCTCCAGCGAAACACGGGGCCGGGTGTCAGCAGTATAGCCCTTGCGTCCATCTCATTGAAGAAAAACATCCAGTTTGAGGTGAGCAATCCCAGTGCCGATTTGAGAAGCTCTTTTCGGTCGGTAGCAGCAACATTATGTACAAAACAAGTTACGAGCAACGCAAAAAAAAAAAAAAAACACTCATCAACAGTTTGTGCAATCTGCTTCAGTTGCATGTAATATAGAACAATAAATACCATCTCGTTAGGTGCAATTCCACAGTGACAGACTCAGATGTCACTTTAAATGTTGAACAAAAAACTATGATTGCGTGGTTAAATAAACCATACATCTCCACTCACAAGGACTACTTTCAACAGAAAATCTTACAAAAATAAAATTACTCAGAGTAATTCAGTACCAGAATGATGGCACAAACCGTCCGTCCTGGTACCAAACTCTGCATCTGAACTGTTTTTCAAGTAAATATGTTTATGTAAAATGTTCAGTGGAAATTGTTAAACGTAGTCCACGTGCATAGAGTTCTATGATTTGTTTAACTTTGCAATCATTGGTTTTTGTTTGACATACATTTTAAAGTGACAAATCTGAGTCTCAGTGTCAGTTACTTTGGAATTGCCCTCGGGCTACTCATTCAATTAATATGCAAGTAGGAGAACTAGTCTAGGTAAACTACAATATCTATGAACCATCAATGGCAGACAGGGAAAGATGGAGACAGCTATTCTGAGAAATTTATTACAGATATGAATCATTTTTACATTTTCATGATTTGAGTGTGGCTATACTGATGTGTTTGATTTCATCCACTCTGTTTTTATGCATCTGGAAGGCTGGAGTCACCCATTGACCACAGGAACACTGCTCCCCACACCAGCTGAATGAGCCCAACTTGGAGCTACACTTTGGGCACAAGATCTATAAAAAATAACAAGTTTAAAAAATATATATATTTAGAAGACACTGAATATAACAAGTAAATGCTAAGTTAATTATTCTCAAATGTGGTCATCGAGGAGTCTCGTTTGTAGGTTTTCATACCCACAAACCTATCATTCAGTTTGAATTCTGTTTATTAATTGATCTGCTAAATATAGTAAAGCCGCTTCAGTAAGTCTGTTATATTGTGCCAAGATAAATATGCATTCTCATTTTACACTGAACAATGTGACTAAAACTGACTTAAACTGAAGAAAAATGTCTGAATATTCTATGCCAGCATTAACTAAGTACGACTATTCCATCTGAAAGCGAATTGTCATTTTTACCTGTCCATCCATCACCCCTAACAAGGCCTGTTCCATCCACTGGACAGGCTCAGTGAAGTAGGAGGTACATTGGGTCTGGTCCCGACTCGGTAGGTTACTCATCTTCTTATAGGCAAAAGCAGTCGGTCCTTTGCCAATAGTGTGACTGAGGATACTGGAAGCGCGGAACAGTGTCCGTCTAAAGGGGAAGACAGAAGGGGGTAACAACAGAGGGTGAACATGAAGAACATTTGTGTTGCTTGCTGACAGCCTTTATTTTTCACTCTCACTTCAGTCTCTGTTCAGCATCTGAAACCGTAGGGTGTGTGTATTCTTCATTTATTCACTCATTCAGTTCCCTTACCGACATTTTTTACACCTGTATACCACCTCAGAACAGGTGCTTAGGTAAGGGTCCACTGCAAACAACTCCTTTGGGACATTCTGAAGCTCTGCGTCAAGGATAAACAATGGTCTTAAGAGGATCTCTACAAAACAGAGCTGGCAGCAATTCAATTCATATGGATGAATGTTTCAATTAGGTTAAACAGAGTAATATCCCCTGGTACAGTGAAATAAACGACAGTGGTCCTGAAATAGGAAGAAAGAAAGAAAAAAAGGTGGCAGGTTAGAAGCCTAGCAGTTAAGAATGTTGGGCAGTAACCAAATAGGTGCTGGTTCGATTCCCCGAGCCGACTAGGTGAAAAATGTGCATCTGCTAAATGTAAATAACAGAAAGGATGAAGAGGTGAGGAAAACAGCAGGACATACCTGGGTATTTCTCTGTGAGTTTCTGGAGTCTGTACTGCTTGTACTGGGGGCTGGTGACATCTACTTCACAACCCAATGACTCATATAGTGCTAACTGGTCCACAAACCCCTCATTCATCCTAAACATGAATTAAATACATTTTACAATGGACAGAGTTGACAAAGATAACAATACTTCCTTTAAATAACAAAGTGTCCTTAATAAACATGAACAATTCAGACCCGGCAGTTTAATGGTATAATAAAATCAAATCTTTTTTTGCTTACTTTACATCAGGTTTAAGTTGCTGGAGTTTGGCATAGGCATCGCCGAAGTTCATTTTATGACATTTCATCAAGTAAGCAGTCACCACCGCCGCACTCCGACTTTGCCCTACGTGGCTTAAACACAAACACAGCGTTGCATGTCAAATGCATGTGAGGCTATCATGATATGCATTAAATAACTCAGGATTTGATAGGCCTCACACACCAATGCACAAGGACAGATTTTGATGCCTCGCAAGCATCACATATGAAGTGTATGCAGTCATCAAGGTGGCTGAGTAGGTCTGTGGAGGACTCGTCCAGGGAATAGACATACTTCATCCTAAATGGCCCATCAGGTGAAGCTGGCTGCTCTGAGTCCACTGTGAGTATGTGGGTGATGCCAGCATTGGTCAGGTCCTGGGCATCTTTCAGGTCAGATGCTGCCCCGATGTAGACTCCTGTCTCTACCTGAATCATGACTTGGCAATCAGGATTTCTCTATGGTAGAAGACCTGTGAAATACACCTGTTGTTAGCATGTGACATTAAAAGACTGCATAGCTATACATGAATATGATATAGTGAATATGTACGTTAAGACATTCACTACGTTAGCTAGCTACTGGCATATTTTTTTTGTATATGCTGTACTAAATAGCTTCCTTCCTGAATATCAGAACATAACATATGTATATTTTATCCACAAATTGATGAGGTATGATCTGTCCATTAATAATCTTCACTCAATTATCATTTTGACAGATACGTAGCTATAGTTAAACACAGCTTGCTAGGCTAGCTAACGTTAGCTAGCTAGATTAATTTATCCGGCTCTGCTAAATCAGCCTCAAGTTTCTAGCCTAAATATAAATGTTCTTCTATTCGTAAAAAATATCAGTCGTGCCTCTTACAAACGAAGTGTGCTATTTCAGTGAGTTGTTAAGAACCAAGCTAGCTAGCTAGCTACTAAACATAACTAAAAACGTAATGCATGGCTGCTAAACTGTTTGGTCCGGTTATTAGTTGTAACCAATCAGGGAACAAAAATGGAACACTTTTAGTTCCGGAGATAGCTCCACTTTAGTTCCTACACGGCGAACGAAGTTTGAAGCTGTGTTAGCTGAGGAACGCTCAACTCCGTATATTGAGGCTGAGATGAGTATTGCGAACTTGTCTTGCGAGAATGGAGTTGTGCGTTCATCAGCTAAGCTGTGAATAAACGGTTTGCTGAGTGGTACACTTTCACAACTCTTAGTACAAAACTGAACTGGTCACAGTGAAATGTAATGAGACCATTGGTTTAATCACCAAAACACAACATAATGATATCTTTTACATTTTGTCATTTTAACTACCAGTTAATCCAAATAGCAAACAATGCAAGATACGCATTTCAAATCGCCCTTAGAAGTGCTGAAAGTAATATGCTGCAGTTCTGTAAGTTACAGTTTTCACATAAGGCAATACACAACAATTTACAGAAAATCTATCATTTTCATATCTATTCAATGTGTAATCAAAAGGTGTGATCAAAGATAGAAGATAGAAAGCTATCGGGTGGGGGGGGGGGGGGGGGTGATATACAGAAGATAGCCCTATTTGGTAAAAGACCAAGTCCATATTATGGCAAGAACAGCTCAAATAAGAAAAGAGAAACGACAGTCCATCATTACTTTAAGACACGAAGATCAGTCAATTCGGAAAATTTCAAGAACTTTGAAAGTTTCTTCAAGTGCAGTCGCAAAAACCATGAAGCGCTATGATGAAACTGGCTCTCATGAGGACCGCCAGAGGAAAGGAAGACCCAGAGTTACCTCTACCTGCTGCAGAGGATAAGTTCATTAGAGTTACCAGCCTCAGAAATTGCAGCCCAAATAAATGCTTCACGATAAGTCTGATTTGGGCTTAGTGTGACTATCATTTGTTTTTCAACAGGACAATGACCCAACACACCTCCAGGATATGTAAAGGCTATTTTACAAAGAAGGAGAGGGATGGAGTGCTGCATTAGATGACCTGACCTCCACAATTCCCTGACCTCAACCAAATTGAGATGGTTTGGGATGAGTCGGACCACAGAGTGAAGGAAAAGCAGTCAACAGTAGTAAAAAATAAACTAAAACCCTTGAATGAGTAGGTGTTCTGAAACATTTGACAGATTGTGTATTTTTGAAAACGGGTGTTATTCATATGTATAGCACGTAACGACAAGAGAATTGTTGAAGATGCACATGGGGTAATGAGGAGATTACCGAGTGTGTTTGGGAATAGTACTAAGTGAATGTGGATGTGAAAGTTGTGTGATGTGACATATTAAGCTGTAACACAAATTACGGAAATTTGGATAATAAATGGATTGAAATTAGTACTATTACGATTTAAATGTGGATATTAAACTGGTGGGAGCTGAGTTTTCCAGTTCTGTGGGAGCTGATCTATAACATTATCTACGTTATCTACAGGTAGAGGAAATGGTTCTGCCAGTCTGTATGTTTAGGGAAAGCAGCCTTTATAGCGGTGAACACTGCATCCAGCTGGTCGCACATGTTTATAGTCCTTCCATTTACATTTTAAACAACAGCAGAGTATTTCTTCAATTTCTCTGGTGGAGGGGTTGTACATGGAGATGATTGTTTTTACCTCTTCTTCAAACTTTACAGCATATTTTGCTGGGTCAGTGACTTCACCCACTATTGCCTTAATTTCATCAACATCCCACGGTCTATCCATTTCCAACATGCTACCACCACCATTGGGGATGGAGTAGCGTATTAACAGATACATTCCCGAGGAGGTTTTCTTTCTCGTTTCTCTGTTTTTTGCCCTCATTGCTGTCATCACTGCTGCTTGTTTCATCTTCTTCATCTCGGCTATTTTTGTTACTGACGTTCTTCCTGCTGC
Organism: Oncorhynchus mykiss; assembly: GCF_057628025.1. Classification (NCBI taxonomy): domain Eukaryota; kingdom Metazoa; phylum Chordata; class Actinopteri; order Salmoniformes; family Salmonidae; genus Oncorhynchus; species Oncorhynchus mykiss. The sequence goes on from NC_143049.1 coordinate 29,616,982, forward strand.
TTGCACTCCTTAATTTGCGTCTTGTATTTCTACATTCTCTCTTCTCTTTTTGTCTCTTACATTTCTCCAGTTCTCTTCTGACAAAAACAACTGATTGGCTCAAATGTGTTAAATTCACTTTTAAGAAGGCACACCTGTTAATTGAAATGCATTCCAGGTGACTACCGCATGAAGCTGGTCGAGAGAATGCCAAGAGTGTGCAAAGCTGTCATCAAGGCAAAGGGTGGCTATTTGAAGAGTCTCAAATATGAAATATATTTGGATTTGTTTAACACATTTTTGTTACTACATGATCACATATGTGTTATTTCATAGTTTTGATGTCTTCACTATTATTATACAATGTAGAAAGAAAAGAAAAACCCTTGAATGAGTAGGTGTTCTAAAACTTTTGACCAGTAGTGTACCTCATGTGATGTTGTAGTGGCTGCAGACCACACAGACATATCTTATAAATGCCTACAGACAGCTGTTAGTGGGACTTTCCATGGTACCGTTAAGCCTTCGCTATAGTTTTCTCATTATTTCTCATTAAACTAGTGAATAGTCTTCTCTCTATAAGGCTATGGATACCATTTTATTCATTAATCGCCTCGATTTCATTATTAGTATTTGTTTAATACAAATTCATTTAAATTGACTTACGGGAATTCAGAAGACATGTCCCTCAGAGTTTCACATATCGGGTATCTTCCCCCAGGACCGATCTCAGTAGAAGTCTGATCCACGTCACCTTTTTTGGTCAGAAGGGAAATTCCCTTACGCTTTCTCACTAGGGAATGCAGCACCGGTGTCTCCCCTCTCAGACCTTCACTGAGATGCTCCACAGGTGGAATCACTGATCCTGTTTGTTGACACCAAAATGAGGAAATTCTTACAGAGGACCCTCAAAGTCAATATACATTATGTATAGTTATCATGTATCATACATATAATTTAGATGTTTATACTTGTCACGACTTCCTCGGAAGTCGGTCCTTCTCCTTGTTCGGACGACGTCACCGGTCTTCTAGTCATCGCCGATCCACCTTCATTTTCCATTTGTTTTGTCTCGAATTACATGTTGTGTATTTAACCCTCTGTTCCCCACATGTCCTTGCCCGGTATTGTTGATTGTAAGAGTTTGTGCACGTTATGTCTGCGAAGGGTTTCGTCCCATTGTATTTATTCATTGTTTTTGTTCACTGTGGTTTTTATTATTAAACTGTACCGTTGGAACACAGTCTTTGCTCTCCTGCGCCTGACTTCTCTGCGCCAGTACGCACGCATTACAATACTTTACAAACACACATTTTATTTCTGTAGTTCTCTAAATCCATATATAGCAGACAAACCAGTTTAAAATCTATAGGATTACCAAATTGTTAAGTGATTAACCATTAAGCGCTGTTGGGTTAAGTGATGGTCAAACATTTTCAAACAAATGAGAAGAGAATAATATGAAAATGATTGATAGCATTGCTTTGTGAAAGGCAATTACTTTATTTGAAAGATAATTATAGATGAAACACTGATTAGGTTATTATCAAATTATCCCACCAGGTACAACCCCAAATCTGTAAACACGGGCACCCTCATAGATATCATCCTAACTAACTTGCCCTCCAAATACACCTCTGCTGTTTTCAACCAAGATCTCAGTGATCACTGCCTCATTGCCTGCATCCATAATGGGTCTGCGGTGAAAACGACCACCCCTCATCACTGTCAAACGCTCCCTAAAACACTTCAGCGAGCAGGCCTTTCTAATCGACCTGGCCCAGGTATCCTGGAAGGATATTGACCTCATCCCATCAGTAGAGGATGCCTGGTTATTCTTTAAAAGTGCCTTCCTCACCATCTTAAATAAGCAAGCCCCATTCAAAAAATGTAGAACCAGGAACAGATATAGCCCTTGGTTCTCTCCAGACCTGACTGCCCTTGACCAGCACAAAAACATCCTGTGGCGTTCTGCATTAGCATCGAATAGCCCTGTGATATGCAACTTTTCAGAGAAGTTAGGAACCAATATACACAGGCAGTTAGGAAAGCTAAGGCTAGCTTTTTCAAGCAGAAATTTGCATCCTGTAGCACAAACTAAAAAATGTTCTGGGACACTAAAGTCCATGGAGAATAAGAGCACCTCCTCCCAGCTGCCCACTGCACTGAGGCTAGGAAACACTGTCACCACCGATAAATCCACTATAATTGAGAATTTCATAAAGCATTTTTCTACGGCTGGCCATGCTTTCCACCTGGCTACCCCTACACCGATCAACAGCCCTCCACCCCCCACAGAAACTCGCCCAAGCCTCCCCATTTCTCCTTCACCCAAATCCAGATAGCAGATGTTCTGAAAGACCTGCAAAATCTGGACCCGTACAAATCAGCTGGGCTAGACAATCTGGAAAAATTCTGCTAAATTGTTGCAACCCCTATTACTAGCCTGTTCCTATCCTACCGATCCTCAACTTCGGTGATGTCATTTCCAAAATAGCATCCAACACTCTACTCAACAAATTGGATGCAGTCTATCACAGTGCCTATCCGTTTTGTCACCAAAGCCCCATATACTACCCACCACTGCGACCTGTATGCTCTCGTTGGCTGGCTCTCGCTTCATACTTGAAGCCAAACCCACTGGCTCCAGGTCATCTACAAGTCTAGGTAAAGCCCCGCCTTATCTCAGCTCACTGGTCACCATAACAGCACCCACCCGTAGCACGGGCTCCAGCAGGTATATCTCACTGGTCACCCCCAAAGCCAATTCTTACTTTGGCCGCCTTACCTTCCAGTTCTCTGCTGCCAATGACTGGAACGAACTGCAAAAATCACTGAAGCTGGAGATTTACCTCCCTTACTAGCTTTAAGCACCAGCTGTCATAGCAGCTCACTGATCACTGCACCTGTACATAGCCCATCTGTAAATAGCCCATCCAACTACCTCATCCTCATACTGTATTTATTTATTTATCTTGCTCCTTTGCACCCCGGTATCTCTACTTTCTCATTCATCTTCTGCACATCTACCATTCCAGTGTTTAATTGCTATATTGTAATTACTCCGCCACCATGGCCAATTTATTGCCTTACCTCTCTTATCCTACCTCATTTGCACATACTGTATATAGACGTTTCTACTGTATTATTGACTGTATGTTTGTTTATTCCATGTGTAACTCTGTGTTGTTGTTTGTGTCGCACTGCTTTGCTTTATCTTAGCCGGGTCGCAGTTGTAAATGAGAACTTGTTCTCAACTAGCCTTCCTGGTTAAATAAAGGTGAAATAAAATAAATAAAAAGGTTTGGTGAAAAAGTTACCGTGTGATTTTGTGTGTTGTACTTAGTCAATTGAAAATGTGCTTCAAGTTTTGAAAAAAATGCCTTTTTGATGATTTGTTTTGAGTTTTGTACTAAGAGTTGTAAAATGTTACCACATACTTGTGAAAATAGTACCAAAGCGATGAAAAAAACTGTAGTCAGATTTGTCCCGCCATTCTCAATTTCTTGTCTTATTTGTATTTTTTCCCCTTACATTTTAATTATTTGACATTTTGCTGCATTGTTAGGAGCAATTAACATACGCATTTCGCTGCATTGTTAGGAGCAATAAACATACGCATTTCGCTGCACCCGCTATAACATCTGCTACTGTAAACTGTGTACACGACCAATGAACTTTGATTTGATATTACATATTTATTTCACTAGATGGCAGCAAATACACGTTTTAAATGGATGCATGGAAATGGTGACACTACTTCAAATCAAATGTAATGTTATTTGTCACATGCTTCGTAAACAGCAGGTGTAGACTAACAATGAAATGCTTACCTACGGGCCTTTCCCAACAATGTAAAGAGAAAATAACAGAAATAATAGAACAATAATAACACAAGGAATAAATACACAATGAGTAACAATTACTTGGCTATATAAACAGGGTACCAGTGCCATGTCGATGTGCAGGTCTATGAGGTAGTCGAAGTAGATATGTGCATATACAGTATGTAGGGATAAAGTGACTAGGCAACAGGATAATAAACGGTAGCATCAGTGTATGTAATGAGTCAAAGAGTTAGTGCAAAAAGGGTCAATGCAGATAGTCCGGGTAGATATTTGGTTAACTATTTAATTATCTATTTAGCATTCTTATGACTTGGGGGTAGAACCTGTTCAGTGTCCTGTTGGTTCCAGACATTGTGCATCCACACAGGTTGCAGTGCTGTAGCAGAGAGAAAAGTCTATGACTTTAGGGGCTGGAGTCTTTGACCAGTTTTAGGTGCTTCTTCTGACACTGTCTGGTATAGAGGTCCTGGATGGCAGGACGCTCGGCCCCAGTGATGTACTGGAATGTACACACTACCCTCTGTAGTGCCTTGTGGTCAGATGTTGATCCGTTGCCATACCAGGCGGTGATGCAGCCAGTCAAAATGCTCTCAATGGTGCAGCTGTAGAACTTTTTGAGGCTCTGAGGACCCATGCCAAATCTTTTCAGCCTCCTGAGGGGGAAGAGGCGTTGTCATGCCTTCTTCACGACTGTGTTGGTGTGTGTGGATCATGATAATTCCTTAGTGATGTGGACACCAAGGAACTTGAAGCTCTCGAACAGCTTCACTACAGCTCCGTCGATGGATGGGGGCGTTCTCGGCCCTCCATTTCTTGTAGTCCACGATCAGCGATCTTTGGAAGTCTCCAAAATGTATTGATAAGTATCAAAGAGAAAATTAATTTATAAACATTTGGGCCACTCAACATATGCATCAACATTTTGAAGTGTTTGTGAAAATGATATATGATACAACAGTTTATTCATGTCACAGTGTTGATAGTTCAAGTTTTATTGTCACAATACAGTGAAATGCTTAAATATATTAAATATTAAAGTACACTGCACATGCTATCATGCACTTTCCTCTGAACTCAACAACACCCATTTCTTATTGATCCTGCCAAGTCAGATTTTTGATGCTAGTCCATGTCTGCTCTCCAGTTTCAGCGAATGTCTCCAATAAGCCTTTGACTTACATTATAAATAGAGAGAGCTGTTCCTAGAGGGTGTGACGACACGGTTAGGCTACCCTCAATTTATGGCCCTCGTTGAAAAGTAGTCCCTCCGTGTCCAATTTGGACATTTCGTCCTGGTTTGGTCACTGGAGTGACCCTGTGATTTTGACAGTAAAATACAATGCTGCACCTTCATATTCCTCTGCCCTTTCCCCCAAAAAAGTATCTAAAATGGAGTGTTGTTTGCTAGAAATGATACAACTGCCATTTTTGTTTTGGCTGTGTTAGATGTGATGTGAAAGCTGATACGATGACATTTGAGCAAGTGTGAGTCACTCTTCAAGGGCCTCTGCAGCCTTGATGTGGACTCGGGGCTGCAGAGCTGCTCTGATCTAAAAATCACAGTTATCACCCGTGTACTTACTTATTACAGAGATACGTGGTTGTCCCAACTAGCTATTTTAAGATTAATAAGAGGATAAGAGTGTCTGATAAATGACTAAAACGTAATGAAAAAAGACTGTTCTAAAACTACGAAAGGAGGGTGAAACATGCTCTTTAGTGGTACAGAGGAACAAACAGTTCACAGCAGACCAGACCAGTGTGACATGAAGAAGCAGGTGTCTCTGGCACTAATCTGATTGGTCCCTTCAGGACAGATCCAGCTTAACCTGAGGTGTTCTAGGCGAATCCCTGGTCCAGCCGTCTCTTTTACAACAGTGTCTCTAAGCCAGACCACAGATTCTGTATTTTTTGCACGCATATAGGATGCAATGGGGTGGGATTATTTTTATTTCTGTGTAATTTGCGTCTAATTTTTGTTTGGGCAACATTAGCAATCATTCAAAATAGTGGCTGGGCTTATTCTTAGGTCAGTTAGGACTGGGCCACATCAACATCATATATTTTTTATGCGGTATGACAAATCTATGGTCTGGTTGGCTTCATCTCAATTATTTGTTGTAACCCTCTAGACAGAACCAGGGATTAACAGGTTCATAAAATGCGTCTTTCGAGGTCTTCTGGAGATGGCAATTGGTCCTCGGAGAGGGTGGAAATATAACAACTGTAAGACATATATTTTCTAAAGGACAGTGCACGTGGACTGACCACCACTCTTGAATAGCAAAGGCCTATGTACAGGAAAAATACACTGAGTGTGCCAAACATTAGGAACACCTTCCTAATATTCTACAGGGATGCTGACCCATGTTGACTCCAATGCTTCCCACAGTTGCGTCAAGTTGTCTGGATGTCCTTTGGGTGGTGGACCATTCTTGATACACACGGGAAACTGTTGACCATGAAAAACCCAGTAGAGTTGCAGTTGCTGACACAAACTGGTGGGCCAGGCACCAACTACCATAAACCATTCAAAGGTACTTAAATATTTTGTCTTGCCCATTCACCCTCTGAATGGCATACATACACAATCCATGTCTCAATTGTCTCAAGGGTAAAAAATCTTTCTTTAACCTCTATGGGATCGTTGTCCACCCCGCGGGACAGTTGAGCTAACGTAGGCTAATGTTATTCGCATGAGGTTGTAAGTAACAAAATAATTTCCCAGGACATAGACATATCTGATATGGGCAGAAAGCTTAAATTCTTGTTAATCTAACTGCACTGTCCAATTTACAGTAGCTATTACAGTGAAATAATTCCATGCTATTGTTTGAGGCGAGTGCACAATTATGAACTTGAAAATGTATTAATTGACCAATTAGGCACATTTGGGCAGTCTTGATACCACATTTTGAACAGATATGCAATGGATCATTGGATCAGTCTAAAACTTCACATCTAGTGGCCAAAATCTAAATTGCGCCTGGGCTGGAATAATACATTATGGCCTTTCTCTTGCATTTCAAAGATGATGGTAAAAAATATAAAAGATTCTTTGTATTATCTTTTACCAAATCTAATGTGTTATATTCTCCTACATTAATTTCACATTTCCACAAACTTCAAAGTGTTTCCTTTCAAATGGTATCAAGAATATGCATATCTTTGCTTCAGGCCCATGAGCTACAGGCAGTTAGATCGGGTATGTAATTTTAGGCGAAAATGTAAAAAAAGGGTTGGATCCTTAAAAGGTTTGCTCTTCCCCTTCATCTACACTGATTGAAGTGGATTTAACAAGTTACATCAATAAGCGATCATAGCTTTCACCTGGATTCACATGGTCAGTCTGTCATGGAAAGAGCTCAGTGTATGTGCTTACATCATGGCCACTATACCATCACAGAAAAAATATGACACAGACATAATGTAAATTCATCAAGTATAAAACTAGTGCTCTTGTAGTTGCCAAAATATGTGAAATGGCGAGTGAACATGACATTCCATTAAAAAGAAAAAATGGGCTATAAAATACTATTGTGGTGCATTTTTCGATCTTGTTCTATAACAACTGTACCATAATGTGTAGATCGCGCAGGGTCAGGAATAACTCCTGACCCTAGTTAATTGTGATATATTTAAGATAGTCAGCACATGGAATAACTCCTGACCCTAGTTAATTGTGATATATTTAAGATAGTCAGCACATGGAATAACTCCTGACCCTAGTTAATTGTGATATATTTAAGATAGTCAGCACATGGAATAACTCCTGACCCTAGTTAATTGTGATATATTTAAGATAGTCAGCACATGGAATAACTCCTGACCCTAGTTAATTGTGATATATTTAAGATAGTCAGCACATGGAATAACTCCTGACCCTAGTTAATTGTGATATATTTAAGATAGAGCATTTCCTTTTTGTCCAAAATGCCAGAATGTCCCTTGCACTCTTTTTGTTGTCTACTACACTGCTACATTCGAACCTGTTGTTGTCGTAGGCTTTCACTGTCATTGTACTTTTACAAATAATTATTCTGGCAACTATCTTGTTTGGAAAGGAAGAGCCTTGAGTGTTCCTCCAATTTGGCAGCAGGCGGGTACTCTCTTCCTCTGTTAGTTGATGGTGTGTGCCCCCGGTCACCCGCTCTGGCCTTCTTCAGGCCCTATTGATTTTGCTCTGTTGTTTCCTGTCAAATGTCCTCTTGAAGATGTCTGTTTTAGCCCACTGTTTGGCCACTGTGCTGTGATTCAGGTGGAGTTCTCAAGGGAAGGGCCAGGTGATTTCCTGTTGTTTGTCTCCCAATTGTTCCCAGATTGACTCTTTGTTTGGTCTGTTTGCCTGAACTGTAGGTGTTTTGGTGAGCCTGCCTCACTACACTTTCCTCATGGTCCCAACCCTTCGATGCTTGCAGATCTGTAAGGGGGACGCCATATGGTGTAAGCTAAGCCAGTACACTGCTTTTACCTATCCAGACCCTCTGGACCTGCAAACATTGAGGGGTTAGGTAGGCCAACGGGGAAGAAAATGAAGCGAATTGGGACAGGCTGTTGGTTAGCTTCACGGACCAGACTCATAGGCTCGCTTCGTAAGTTACAGCAGCTGTTGAAAGAGACTATGGGAGCCTGAATAAGGACCGGGCAGACACATTTCACCCTCTCGGTCGTTCCCCTACTTGAATGCATGGGATCTCTCCAATGGTTGTTCTGCTGATAAAATGGTCAGAGCATGCTGTCCATCTGGTTAGCTGCTGAGCTGGCTTTCACAATATGTTGCAAACTTGGCTTCCCCTTTTGTCTCCCTGCCTCTGAATTATTGCTCAAGGTTCTTGTTGTTGAAGTAATACTTATTTTGATGCCAAGGATCCCATAGGCCCCTCTCAACTCCATTGATTCCATTGGGATTAGCTGATTGCTAATGATGTCCACTCTCCCTGTAACATTTACCTCAGAAAGTCAGCTAATTTCCCAATGTGATGAATTGGACAAACATTTTGATGCCCGACTGCAGTTTACAATCCAGCTTGGATACGTTGTTGGATGACCTTGGGACTGGAAAACAATTCCAGCTTTTTTGGGGGTCTCTCAGGGTTGAGCGTTGGGCCCGTGGTAGAGCGCTCATGTGTTGATCAGTGTGTCATGGTTCAGGTCCCATGAGCCCGGCTGACAGATCTGTTGAGTAAGATTTACGACAGACTTCCTGTGCCGCTGAAACGATACGCCAGTCATGAGGTTATGCTGCTCTAGCTGTCTTTCCTGTTGGTCAGGGCTTTCTCCAGTAAAACTAAAGTTCAGATCCTGTTTGGAAGTAACCACAATGTCTCCTGTTCTGTCTGTTGGTTAAAGAACTGTGTGGTGATTACCAAAAATTACGAGTACAAATCTTCTCATTTTTATCAAGTCAAGATCATAGAATGATACAAGCTAGTTGCGATTTCAAATTTCCACAGACTTGAATGTCCACTTTCACCTCGAAATTCCTGTGTCTTCATCGGGCCATGTTGACTCAACATGTTGACTCACCAATCCCTGAAGGGCAGTATTTCTGTACTTCTTTAAGTTTTTATTGACTTGGCCAAACAAAGAGAGGCAGATACAGCAAATGAATTAAAAATTGGCCCCTTTTACAGAACTTCAGATGAGAGCAAAGGTCCCATCTTGGAAGTACAAAGAGTTCCTAGATAAGTGACTGCCATATTTTCAAACGCTGATGAGAAACCAAACCAAACTGTCCATTAGCCTCATGAATCTTCATGTTCAACACACTTTACTGTGGCTATAGATCTCATCATACAGCCTCCTAGTCTGGAACTATCCCTGACATGGTTGTTTTTGTTTCAGTATCTTTAACTCAACTGAACGCATGGAAACTTAGCTGAGGCCAAAGAAAGAGCTTACAATGGAAAGTTGGGTTGCACGTTTCATCTTTTGTGCTCGGAGATTGATGATGTATGAGATTGATGATGTTCTACACGCCTGCGTTGGGTGCTGTGCGGGAGGGATGCACTCCGCAGCAGTGTGGGGGGTGATGATGGGGGAGGAAGAGGGGAGGGGAGAGCAAGAGGGAAGGGAGCTCATAGAGGCATGATGAGACCTAGATTAAGAGTTCATGGAAGATGGAAACGACTCAGCCAACCAAGCCGAAGACCGTTCACAAACACACACGTGCACAGATGCATAGCACATGTTTTAAGACACACTGACACACAGATTATTGAACACACAGATACAATTATATGCGCACACACACACTCAAAAGAAAACACTAAAATCTATATGCATGAAGATCCACACAACACACACACACACCTCGATCTCATAATGTCATATTAGTTTAAACAGTGGAGGCAGGGTGATTCAACTGTAGTGGCCATATGCTCACGATGTGTAACAGACCAGACTGACTGTCACCTTTGTAATACAGACAATAGAGGAAATGAAGCTATTCTGCAGACATTGTGGGCAGAAGCAAAATGCAGTGATGGTAAGAAAAAAAACATGTTTCATCATGCACAATGGTCATTTTTAGCTACAACTGTTAATTCTGTACTTTACCTAAGGAAGACACTATCGAGTGAGCTTGCTTCACTGGGCTATATGAGGGACCGGGCGAGCTGTGGTCACTTTTGCTTCTCAGCTCTCTGAGTTGGGTTAATGCTTCAGCTTAAGTGGTGATAGATGGTGTTGAGGGTGGGGTCTGTTGCCTTGTGCTTTTCAATGGGTTTCACATGGCCTATTGTTGTTGACTAGCAGCAATGTTTGCTCCTGTTTAAAACCTCATATGTAAAGTCCCCTGTTTTGGGGACCTGCCTGGTTCTGGTACCGGTTCCAACCCACATTTAAGATTATAAATTGATATGTGGACCACATAGATGGAAATGGCTTGCGTTGAGCGGTAGCCCTGATTCTCATGGACACAGAAGTATGTATCTTCTGCCTGTGTGAAGCAGGATGTGAAATTTGACACCACTTGAAGCTGGGATGTCCCTCCAACCATTTCATTCGCTCTTTCGACTGTCCATCAACCCCTGGCTGAACCCTATGTCACAGCCACTAATAAGGCATATGATTGAAATCCTTACATCATAACGCAGCAGGAGAGAGTGGTTTCGTTGCAGTAGCACATTCAGAGATGTGTATATATAGCCAGTAATCTAAAAACGTTCATAGATTTTAAACAAAAAAACATAGACGGACAAGATTAATATGAGATGAAGCAAGTTCAAGAAGCCAAGCTAGAGCTCTGTGGGACGTTCATAGCGATGGGCGCAGGAGTTAAGAAAATATGCACATTTTCTCTAACACTAAATATACAAATATGTATTTTATACTTATAAGGAAGGTGAAAAATTATAGTTAAGTCATTTTATAAATTGATTATACTATATTTATGAAAACATATAAATGATTAAAAGTTTTATTCATACAGTTTTGTTGAATAGAAAATACATCATATCAAATATTTCAGATTTCAGATTTTTTGTCATATTTGTACTGTGTACTTGAGCTTGTGTCCTCAAAAGTGACGACACCTCATCCATTTATAACTATTTTTCCCAGAAGGGTGAGATTTGAACCTTTCTTGGATTATGCAGCGCTACCTGTTATTGTTTATGGTGCTCTCATGATAAATAATTACATACATTACATTTTTGATTACATTTAGTTACATTTAAGATGTTTTAAATCCCTTCTGCAATGATTGAAGTCACATTATTTGATTATGTTGAATATTTTGGAATATTTAAATACACACACCCAAGCCTGTTTTTTTTCACATGCTTTGAGAAACACAGAGAGTGGCACGCACGCACGCACACACACACACACACTGAGACACGCACACACACACTGACATACGCACACACACAAACTTTGTATGTTGATTGTTATTCACAACCCTCTGATTTTCATTTTGAACCACCATGATTGAAAACAAAATAGTATTTTGCCACTTAAAACCGTGTGCTATGCAATGATACTGAGTAACAGGGGACAGACAATACTAATGTCCTAGACCATGTGGCTCCATTAGTGAGATAAAAGACAGGGTGATAAATGGTCCTTTTAGTCCCCTTCTTTGACTTTCATGAATTTACATTATCTAAAGGAGGACAAATGAAAAGGGGCCTGATTAGTGTGGAATGAGTTGGAAGAAAAGCTATTCATCTTTGTTAGCATCCTCCTGTGTTCTTTTGTGGGTTGTTTTTAGAAGGAGGGGAGCTGGGGGAGTCTTTCCCAGCCAGGGAGCAGAGTGGCTGGACTGAGGGAGTGGTGGAGTGGTCAGCCGCGGTGCTCGCGGAGCGTCCCCGTCCCCCTTAAACGAGAGTTCAAGACTGTGAATGCCGGTGACTTCTGAATAACCTCCCGAGGTAGTGGGAGCTCACCCTTAAATGACCCCTCACTCTGAGGGGAGGGGGGGTCCAAGGGGTCTTCAGACCTTCCATCAGCAGTCAAACAGCCTGTAGCATCCCCTTGGAATTGGAGGAATTTCCACTTTAATTCCTCAATTAAGTATATAGCATATTGGCATATTTAATTTACTTTTGCTGTGCCCCAAAAAATTTGCAGACACATTATCCTAAATTGGCATGCCTCTAATGTACTAGATTTTATTTGTAAATAGATGTCATTATTTGTAAATTAAGCGAATTAGGTTGTCATTTGGGAGAATCCCACTAGACACATACGTCATTTCAACATGTAGTTTTGATTTAGATTTGGTTGAGTTGTCATCTAACCTTAATTGTGAAGAAGAAGAAAAATCACCATGTCATTGGATTTAGGTAAAAAGTTGGGTAAAGAAATACGAAATTCCCTTATGGTGATGGCTTGTTGCAAATCCAATCAGTTTTTCACATTGATTCAGCATCATGACATAGCTTCTTTTTTTTTTTTAATGGCATGGAACAAATGTTGATTCAACCTGTTTTTGCCCAGTGGGATTCCTGATTTCGCCACCCCCTCCGCTGGGCCCCTCCGTGTGTGGTAGCCCAGTCAGGCAACAGTAAGAAGAGAACTCAGTCAAGGCGGGGACGACGTTCACAGAGAGATGCTGCCCTATGAACGCTAAACAAGAACATTCATCTTGGAGAGAAAAAACGTACAATAATAATAACGTCCATACAGTTATGGATAACAATGACTCTTATCTACATCTAAGTAAGTATGTTTTTCCGTTTCTCTATCAAGTCTTGAGACGCGGGCGGTATATCCCGCATAGGCTGCTCTCGCAGTTCTCTGTGTTGTGTTTGTTTAGTTTCCGAATTCCCTCTGCACAGCCGACTTTATACGGACTGCAATAAATCCCGCGTGGCAATGTTATCTATGTAGTTAACACTTGTCCGGCGCCTAATGTGTATTGATTGACAAGGAGGCAGTGCCAATGCTCAAGTCAGCTGATAGTGATTCTGCTCCTCAGTCAGGGTCAGGGGTTGGCACTTTAATTGCGCTTTTGTAATTTATGTCCTTTCTTACGCGCCTCTTGTTAAACTGTTCGCTGCCTTGTTCTTATTTATGGGTCTGGCTTGGCAGAGAAGCGCTTATCCATTCGACAGCCATACATTCACTCACCTCACGGCTGTTCTCGAGGAAAGTTCGTCAAGAAGACTACATTGAGAGGGTAGGCCGATACGATTTTTTTCTCACTGCAAGCTCTACTTCTCTTTAGCAGGTTATTCTTAATTGGTTGAAATTGTTCCGTAATTGAATCATCATATTTTTTTTTCAATCAAAGAACGAAAATGAGGCCACAGCACAACAAACCACGAATAAGCAGTCCTGTGGACCCAAAGACTTCTTCTATCTTTGTATTGGAAATGCACATTATTTTATATTCTATTGCATTTCCACACAGCCTAGGCGACTGTATCATTTCCCGATTCATATTTAGATTTTAGTGTAAAAGTATTGATCATTACAATCTATAACACCAACTATTGTCAATAATTCATTCATTAAAAAAACAGACAAAGTGTGATAGCAATTGTCACTGAATCAGTTTAGTGGATTATTACCAGAACAAGCATGAATCCATGCATGCAGTAAATTATACTGCTACAGAGAGGATTCTGAAGGACTCAAATCCATTACTTTCTCAGCATGTTATGTTTGTGTAATGACATGCTTATATTGCTACAGAGGACATTATCCCACATTGGACCAGGAATCTGAGACATCTTGATCTATTTTTACTTCTCTCTCTCTATCTCTCTCTCTTTTTCTCTTTCACTCTATTGTTCTCGTCCACTCTCTTCTCTCTCTCTCTCTCTCACACTCTTTCTCTCTCTAGGGTTTAGTTATGTGAACAAATGAGTGTGGGACAAGTTCATCTGCATGGGTTCGTCTCCTCTGCAGCGGTGGACTTTGTTTTATTTCAACATTGGCATGGTCTGACTTCTGCTATGATCCCACTGAGCACAAACTGGTTGGATCAATGTTGCTTCTACGTCAGAAAAAACAACCCATATGTGATGACATTGAATCAACGTGGAAAACTGATTTGATTTGCAAAAAGTCATCAAAGTAAAGGAATTTAGAGAATTTAGTCATTCTTTTCACCGAACTTTGAACCTAAATCCCATGACATGGTTCAAATTATTGTTGATTTCACATTGAATTCACATTAGTTCACAATTCAATGAAATATAGTTCACTAGTAACACATACTGTAATGCACCAATGCAATGGCAGAACACGTTAGTGGAGTAGGAACCAGCCATATGGCGCTACGTTCACAGCTGTGAGTTCCATGATCTCTTCCTGCAGCAAGCAGTCAAAGAGAATGAGAAGTCATGTGGCCAAGTCATTCTGGTTTTCACTGCCAATGGTGATTAGGAAGGCTGACATGGGATCAGTCCTGTTGACTATGGTCAGTGGTATTCGGAATCCTTGGGATATCCCTACTCTAAATCCTAACCCTAAATCCTACCTTTGCCTAACCCTAACCGTAACCATTTTAAATGTCAACTTCAATTGGGTAGGGATGCCCCAAGGATCCCAGATAGCACGGACCCTTGACAACACAAGCCTACTAACACTCGTCCACTGACTGAGCCTCTCACATATGCATATTTTTTAAAACTGCACTGTTGGTTAGGGGCTTGTAAGTAAGCACTTCACTGTAAGGTCTACACCTGTTGTATTCGGCGCATGTGACGAATAAAATTTGATTTGATGCGAGAGAATGGTTTGAGGCTATACGATTACTGACAAACTGCCTTCATTAGCACCATTCATGCATTTCAAAGGGTTTGATGGTGTATTTAAACTACTGTACATGTTATCTCATGCCAGGCTATGTGAGGATAACTTCACTATATTTAAGCAATAAGGCCTGAGGAGGTCTCTTATTGCTATTACAAACTGGTTACCAAAGTAATTAGAGCAATAAAAATAAATGTTTTGTCATACCCGTGGTATACGGTCTGATATACCACAGCTGTCAGCCAATCAGAATTCAGGGCTCGAACCACCAAGTTTATAATTAAGCAATAAGTCACGAGGAGGTGTGGTATATGGCCAATATACCACGGCTAAGGGCTGTTCTTATGCACGAGGCAACACGGAGTGCCTGGATACAGCCCTTAGCCGTGGTATATTGGCCATATACCACAAACCCCCAAGGTGCCTTATTGCTATTATAAACTGGTTACCAATGTAATTAGAGCAGTAAAAATACATGTTTTGTCATACACGTGGTATATGGTCTGATATACCACGGCTGTCAGCCAATCAGCATTTAGGGCTCCAACCACAGAGTTTATAATATACTGTAAGCTACTTTATTTTCTCTCTGCCAAAATAGGACAATTCTGTCGGTGTTGGAACAGCAGGACTAGAAGACAATGACCCATTTCAGTGGAGGCTTTTTGGAAATGAAAAGCGAGAGTTAATCTGGTATTTTTTATATATGGTACCATGCTGTGTTTTAGTTTGTCTGTAGACAGGGTAAGTCAACACGAGCAGCATCCTGGGTCTACAGCCTCTCCACTGGTGTCAGCCAAAGATCAATGAACTTCAGTACACTATTTGGCCTAATTTCAGTTCAGGCTCCATACTGTAGTTTGACATACTTGTTTTCCCCTGTCTGCAAGCCATCAGGTAAATCAGCAACTCTAAACCTGCTAATAAACCTGCTATTGAACATGTCTCTTCATGTGTTATTATACCATTGACATAATTCTCAGCGCTGACCATATTTGTTCATGAAAAGGTTGTTACATAAATGCCTGTTTAAAAATAACAGAAAAATGCTGTTGTAATAAGACGACATTTAGACACAGGTTTGGGAACAGATGTTGCTGTATTATATTCATCAACAGTAGAACAAGAAGAGGATGTCAAAAAATACTCTGATTCCTCAAATACCCCCAAAGGTCCCCCTAGTTATACTTAGTTAATTATTCACTAGCATGCTTCGTTCCTACGCGCTACCTCTTAATTGCCCTTATACTGTATAGAACTGGGATGGAAGTCGATTTAGCTACCAGTGTTCTCTGTAGTACTCATTATAATCAGTGTTGAGACTTCCTGATATCACTGAATAAATCACCATCAGTTCATATTGAGCTTCACACCACAGACAGCCAGACCGTCAGGCAGACAGGAAAGCTGATGGACAGGCAGACAGACAGACAAGCATTCAGGCAGACAGACAGACATGTAGATGGATCGATAGACCGACTGATATGAAAGACAGATAGACTAAGTCAATGTTGTCTGTCTGAGGTGAAGCCACATAAACTAATGTTGATTTATTCAGTGCTATAGCATGTAGTGTCTGGAGCATAAGCAGTGCTCCACAGGATGAGTATCCACTTCTGAGTCTTCTCCTGGGAACTAAGGCCTACTGAGAGATAAGCTGCATCTCACTCTCTCTTTTTCTCTCTTTTTCTCTCTCTCTCTTTCTCTCCTTTTCTCTCTTTTTCTATCTCTCTCTCTCTCACCCTGTCTTTCTCTCTCTATCTATCTCTTTCTCTATTTTTCTATCTCTTTTTCTTTCTCTTTCTCTCTCTCTGCCTCTCTGTCTCTCTCTCTCTCTCTTTTTCTCTCTATCTATCTCTCTCTTTTTCTCTCTCTCTCTCTCTCTCTCTCTCTCTCCCTCTCTCTCTCTCTCTCTCTCTCTCTCTCTCTCTCTCTCTCTCTCTCTCTCTCTCTCTTTCTCTCTCTCTCTCTCTCTACACAGTGGGATCCGATGACCCAACATGGGCCTCATGTTTCATTAACAATTATTTGATGATGTCCCTTAATAGGTAGTACAAGGCCTGTGTTGTGTTGGGTCCTGGGCACTGAGAGGCCCTCTATGTGCTGCTGTGTTTGTAAAGGGGTTAGGAGATAAAGAGAGGGAAGAGAGTGGGGAGATCAAGTGGCACCTTTGGTCTCTCTCCCTCCCTCTCTCTCTCTCTCTCCCTCGCTCGATCTTACTTGGCATTCAACAAGACACCTGTTTCTTAACAGATATTAGTATGTAGCTTGGTACTTGTCAAATGCGTGAGTGCGTGTGTGGGTGTGTGAGCATTCTGTAGTTGTGTGTGTTGTGTACCTGTCTGTGTATTTGTCTGTCTATCTGTCTCTCTGTCCGTCTAATTGGATTACTTAGGACCTTCTATGTACTTGTAGCTTCAGTCCGCCCACAGTTGTCTCCTCTCAACTCCTTTAATGTGATGTACATCGTGGAGTTGAGAGTAACTTGGCTATGTCCAGACCTGATCCAACATATAGGATTAATATCAGGTCCCTGTCTGCCTTCTCATCATAACCTTATTGCTGCCATGCTCTCCGCTTTCAACCGCGCTTGTTGCCGTGGGCTACTCTTTTGTACCCGACTCATTGTGCTTTGATGCTATAACCAATGTCCTCTATACACCGCTCTGTTCTTCATTCTGTCATTTTATTGTCATTTGTTCTGATTGTCTGTCTCTCTTTGTATGGAGGAAACTCAGAAATAGCAGAGGCAGAAATGGTGTCAACATACAGGGCTGGCAGGCCCGGCCATTAGATAACATTTAGTCAGGGCCAGGCGCGGTGCTCTGATGTGTATCCCGGCAGGCTTGTGATTGTGAATCAGCTCCCTTATCTAATTGGTAATTTTTCTGCCCCAGTTGTAGTGGGCCCAGTCTGGGTAGCCAACGCTACTGCTTCAGTAGAATAGGAGAGCAGTGCTGCTCCACAGATAGAGGGGCTCGTGGTTGGCTTTACTCTTTATGGAAACTTCAGAACTTTGTAGTCTTTTGTAGGATTATAGGGGAATTGAATAGAATAGCCTATAGAGCATCTACATAAATAGTGATTCTATTTCTATGCCATACTGTAACTGCTTGTACATAACATCTCAATGTTGAGATGTTTATCAGCTTTTTGGGAATTTGTTTTTGTTGTGTGAGTTCAATTGTGGTCAGAGATAGTGGCCAGTTTCTTAGAGACGGAGATCAGTGAAGGCACAGTATTGAAAAGCTTCTAGCCTTGGAGAAGGTCCAGTTGTTTTCTGTACAGCAGCACCATATCCTGGGTTCCTCCCCTGCCCAAAAGCTCTATAGAGCTGCTTCAATATACCATCTTCTCCAGGGGGATAATCCCCTTTAATCCCCCCCCCCCCCCCACAAGCAAACACACACACACACACACACACACACACACACACACACACGTGCACACTCCCTCTCCAAACTCCACAGACGGTGAGCCCCTCCCCTGCTACCCCCTGGCCACATGGCATATGACTGCCCCCCCCCCCCCCCCCACCTCTGTTAATCAGGACATGAAATAGACACCAGGATGGAAATGTTAACCTCAGAGAGAGAATGAGAGAGTGAGAGAGAGAGCGAGATCAGGGTTTCTATATACAGTGGGAACCCACTCAGAATGTGGTTGACTTTATTCATTGTATATGATGTTACACAATGCTTAGAAAACAGACTCATGAAGATGCATGCATGGAATGATGGTGAACATGTATGAAATGGTTGATTGAACGCCTGTTTACGACATGCATTTGTAATGGTCTTGTGTCACTGTCACGTGTCCAAGGCTATTTGTGTGAATACATTAACAGTTGTATGTAGCATGTGTTGTCTTTTATCATGATGTTATAATGACAGTGTTGCTGAAAAGCCAAAACAGTTGTAAAAATCACAAATTTAGATTGATATAACAGATGTACAGTGGGGCAAAAAAGTGTTTAGTCAGCCACCAATTGTGCAAGTTCTCCAACTTAAAAAGATGAGAGGCCTGTAATTTTCATAATAGGTACACTTCAACTATGACAGACCAAATGAGGGAAAAAAATCCATAAAATCACATTGTAGGATTTTTAATGAATTTATTTGCAAATTATGTTGGAAAATAAGTATTTGGTCAATAACAAAAGTTTATCTCAATACTTTGTTATATACCCTTTGTTGGCAATGACAGAGGTCAAACGTTTTCTGTAAGTCTTCACAAGGTTTTCACACACTGTTGCTGGTATTTTGGCCCATTCCTCCATGCAGATCTCCTCTAGAGCAGTGATGTTTTAGGGCTGTTGCTGGGCAACATGGACTTTCAACTCCCTCCAAAGATTTTCTATGGGGTTGAGATTTGGAGACTGGCTAGGCCACTCCAGGACCTTGAAATGCTTCTTACAAAGCCACTCCTTCGTTGCCGGGGCGGTGTGTTTGGGATCATTGTCATGCTGAAAGACCCAGCCACGTTTTATCTTCAATGCTCTTGCTGATGGAAGGAGGTTTTCACTCAAAATCTCACGAAACATGGCCCCATTCATTCTTTCGTTTACACGGATCAGTTATCCTGGTCCCTTTGCAGAAAAACAGCCCCAAAGCATGATGTTTCCAACCCCATGCTTCACAGTGGGTATGGTGTTCTTTGGATGCAAGTCAGCATTCTTTGTCCTCCAAACACGACGAGTTGAGTTTTTACCAAAAAGTTATATTTTGGTTTCATCTGACCATATGACATTCTCCCAATCTTCTTCTGGATCATCCAAATGCTCTCTAGCAAACTTCAGATGGGCCTGGACATGTACTGGCTTAAGCAGGGGGACACGTCTGGCACTGCAGGATTTGAGTCCCTGGCAGCGTAGTGTGTTACTGATGGTAGGCTTTGTTACTTTGGTCCCAGCTCTCTGCAGGTCATTCACTAGGTCCCCCCGTGTGGTTCTGGGATTTTTGCTCACCGTTCTTGTGATCATTTTGACCCCACAGGGTGAGATCTTGCGTGGAGCCCCAGATCGAGGAAGATTATCAGTGGTCTTGTATGTCTTCCATTTCCTAATAATTCCTGCCACAGTTGATTTCTTCAAACCAAGCTGCTTACCTATTGCAGATTCAGTCTTCCCAGCCCGGTGCAGGTTTACAATTTTGTTTCTGGTGTCCTTTGACAGCTCTTTGGTCTTGGCCATAGTGGAGTTTGGAGTGTGACTGTTTGAGGTTGTGGACAGGTGTCTTTTATACTGATAACAAGTTCAAACAGGTGCCATTAATACAGGTAACGAGTGGAGGACAGAGGAGCCTCTTAAAGAAGAAGTTACAGGTCTGTGAGAGCCAGAAATCTTGCTTGTTTGTAGGTGATCAAATACTTATTTTCCACAATAATTTGCAAATAAATTCATTAAAAATCCTACAATGTGATTTTCTGGATTTTTTTTCTCATTTTGTCTGTCATAGTTGAAGTGTACGTATGATGAAAATTATAGGCCTCTCTTATATTTTTAAGTGGGAGAACTTGCACAATTGGTGGCTGACTAAATACTTTTTTGCCCCACTGTAACAGAGTTGACATGTCTAAATGTAACAGGGTTGACATGTCTAAATGTAACAGGGTTGACATGTCTAAATGTAACAGGGTTGACATGTCTAAATGTAACAGGGTTGAATTATTAAAAAGTCAAACCACAATGTACTGTAAGTAATATGATAACAGTGAAATGGTGCAGTTTGGTGTGCAGCTATAGGAGAGAGGTACTCTGTCTTGGTTACAGTACATTATGTATCATATGAGACAAAATATATACACTGAGTGTACAAAACATTAGGAACACCCGCTCTTTCCATAACATAGACTGACCAGGTCAATCCAGGTGAAAGCTATGATCCCTTATTGATGTCACTTGTTAAATCCACTTCAATCAGTGTAGATGAAGGGGAGGAGACAGGTTCAAGAAGGATTTTTAAGACGTGGATGAGACATGGATTGTGTATGTGTGCCATTCAGAGGGTGAATAGGCAAGACAAAGCATGTAAGTTCCTTTGAACGGGGTATGGTAGTAGGTGCCAGGCACACCGGGGACACCGTTTCCCGTCCCTATCAAGAATGGTCCACCACCCAAAGAACATCCAGCCAACTCAATATTTGGAAGGTGTTCCTAATGTTTGGTATACTCAGTGTATAAAATGGTGTGTATAGACAGTATGGACAGTATATGAATAGAAAAGGTATGTACAACAGTAGTTATATAGGATGAGCCATGACTAGAATACAGTATGTACATATAAAGTGGGTAAAACAGTATGTAAACATTATTAAAGTGACCAGTGTTCAATGACTCTATGTACCTAGTGCGGCAGTCTCTAAAGTGCAGAGTTCAGTACCGAGTGGTAGCCGGCTAGTAACAGTGATTGAGGTTCAGGGCAGGGTACTGGGTGGAGGCCGGCTAGTGATGACTGTTTAACAGTCTGATGGCCTGGAGATAGAAGCTGTTTATCAGACTCTCAGTCCCAGCTTTGATGCACCTGTACTCTCCACCTTCTGGATGACAGTGGGGTGAACAGGCAGTGGCTCAGGTGTTGTTCCTTGATGACCTTTTTGGCCTTCCTGTGACATTGGGTGCTGTAGTAGTCCTGAAGGGACTGTAGGCTGTCTCGTCATTGTTGGTAATCAGGTCTACCACTGCTATGTCGTTAGCAGGCTTGATGATTGAGTTGGAGACGTGCGTGGCAACACAGTCATGGATGAACAGGGAGTGTAGGAGGGGGCTGAGCACACACCCTTGTGGGGCCCCCGTGTTGAGGATCAGCGTGGCAGAGGTGTTGTTGCCTACCATCACCACCTGGGGTCAGCCCCTCAGGAAGTCTAGGACTCAGTTGCACAGGGCGGGGTTCAGACCCAGGGCCCTGAGCTTAGTGATGAGGTTGGAGGGCACTATGGTGTTAAAGGCTGAGCTGTAGTCGATGACCAGCATGCTTACATAGGTATTTATCTTGTCCAGGTGGGATAGGGCAGTGGATCTGTTGGGACTGAATACAACCTGTAGTGGGTCTAGGGTGTCAGGTAAGATGGAGGTAATATGGTCCTTAACTAGCCTCTCATAGCACTTCATGATGACAGAAGTGAGTGCTATGGAGGGATATTAATTAAGTTCAGTTACCTTCGCTTTCTTGGGTACAGGAACAATGGTGAACATCTTGAAGCAAGTGGGGACAGCAGACTGGGACAGTGAGAGATTGAATATGTCCCCAAACACTCCAGTCAGCTGGTCTGCGCATGCTCCGAGGATGCAGCTTGGGATGCCGTCTGGGCCTGGTAGCCTTGCGAGGGTTAACACTCTTAAATACCTTACTCACGTCGGCCATGGAGAACTAGAGCACAGAGTCATCGTAAGCGGAGGGGGCCCACGGTGGTGGCTCGATGTTTTCCTCAAAGTGGGCGAAGATGGGGATTAGCTTGTCCGGGAGCGAGGCGTTGGTGTCCGCGATGTGGCTGGCTTTCCATGATTGTCTGGAGTCCCTGACACATATGTCTTGTGTCTGAGCCGTTGAATTGCTACTCCACTTTGTCCCTGTTCTAGCCTCTGTTTTGCCTCTTTGATTGCCTTACGGAGGTCATAGCTGGATGTGGTTAAATGTGGTGTTCGTGCTTTCCAGTTTTGTGTGAATACTACCATCTATCCACGGTTTCTGGGATGGATAAATTGTAATCATCTTGGTAGGAACAACATCCTGTATGCACTTCCTGATGAACCCAGTCACTGAGTCAGTGTATACGTCGACCCGGAAAATTTCCCAGTCCGCATGATCAAAACAATCCCGAAGCCTAGATTCTGATTGGTCAGACCAACGTTGAACAATCATCTTGGAAATAGGTGTCCTCTGCCATAGGAATTGATACAGTGTGATGTCCTGATACGTGAACAAGGAAAAAGTGCATATCTGGTTTAGTGCATGAATCCATTCACCAGTGGTCCCAAGCCATTACAAATACAGTATATCAGCAGTTGACTCCATATTACCATTAGTAACTGTTAGCAAAGTTACTGTATCCTCCCATGTAATACTGAATTGTTTTATCAATGAATGTGAAGCTTTGAGTTGGACTGAATGGACTCTCTATTTCACTTCACTCTCCTCTCATGCTTAAGCCATACAAGTTAATGATGTCTGCTCGGCACATCTTCTGTCATTTCAACAGGAAAAAGGGACAAGTCTACAAGAGAGAAGGGACATCTTTAATTAAAAAGTCATCCAATCCCCCACTGGGTATTTGAGAGAGCCCATCCGACAGACAGGATATAATTTTCTCCTTTTCTAGGCCAAATCCCTTTAGACACATGGAACAGGGACAGAGACTGCACGTGTGAATGAATGTGTATGTTTGTCATGTAACAAGCAACTGGGAAATGTGTTCTACAGTGCCTCAGCATGCTGTCGTGTAGACCAAGCCCCCACTCAACCGCTTCAAGCCCACTACCTCTAATACACACACACACACACACACACACACACACACACACACACACACACACACACACACACACACACACACACACACACACACACACACACAGTAAATAACCAGGTTGGAGATGCTTACAGAGGCTAAGAGGATTATACGGTCCCTGATTGATCAGACATCATCTCCATTTAGACAGGAATGAGTGGGCTCTGTCTCCACACACCAGGCCTGGGCTTTTCTATGATCAGTTTTGGCTCTCAGATCATAATGAATACGACAGGGGAGACCAGACCAGGCCAAAAGGCTACAGGCCTGCTTTTTACATGATTAAGCTAAGGCGCTCACTGATCATATTTTTTTATTATGATGATGGTATCTCTATGAAAGTCAGTGAAAGAAATCATTTGAAAACACTTCTAAACCACTTAACCCAGATGATGTTTGTATGGTGACATACTCATTTACATTCATATGTGTACGTGTGTGTTGCTCAAATATGCCTATTAATATGTGTGTGTGTGTACACGTGTACGTGTTTGTACGTGTGTGAGGCTCTTTGCTGTTGGAATTTGACATTTAGCAGGCATTAATATCACAGGAGGAGCTGTGCCAAGAGACAGAGAGAGCGAGTGTGTGTGTGTGTGTGTGTGTGTGTGTGCCACTCTACAGCTGCTTGTAACACACACACACATGATCGGGGGCTGCCAGCCCGCCGCCTGCGTTGGAAGGGTCAAGCCCCCTGCAGATCCTCCGAGGTGTCGCCTGCAGACATGAGAATCATAGCAGGTGTCGGAGATTCCGGAGGAAAAGAGGAAAGCGACTTAATAGACATTAGCCAATCAGAGTTAGATATGTACGTAAACTACCAGCCCCTGATGCTCCTTCCTGACTTTGACAGTGAGTAACATAGATGGCCACTTCGACCATACATATAGTCCAGAGTAATATACTTTGACTTGGTAGGCACTGACTGTATGCTAGGTACAATAGCTAATACATGAATTAACTGAAGTATGTGGGCATGTATTTGTTGGCATAGAACGATTGACATGATATATCACTCACTGTGATCTTTGCTGAACATGAAGTGCTGGGTTCTGTCTTCAACAAAAATGGCAAGCTGTGTGTTGGTGTCTTTGGACCTTTGTGACACAATAGTAGACAGTTGGTGAAAGTGTGTGTGTGATCAGACACGCACACATTTATTTTCTAGATTCTGTTCAACCTGTCTAAATATACATTGGGGTTTCCTGCGTCTGGTTTGGCAGAGAAACTGCTAAAGGTACAGCTGTTACTACACAATATGAGGAAGTGCCTTTGTCCTCCTTTAGCTTGTTTTAGACTTGCTACTTTTATAGATAGAACCTTTTTATACTTGTGTGAGCGTTATGTTTATTGTAATGCGTGGATTATGGTGTGAAGCATGTGTGGCTATGATCGTGTGTGTGTGTGTGTGTGTGAGAGAGACTTTCTGTGTGCATGAAAATCAAGTAGTCATTTAACACTGCCACACAAAACGTCCCAACCCCACTAACACATGCTAGTATCAGTGACCACTGTAGACTGGCGTCCGAGCGCTGCTGGTCTGGCTGACCTATCAGACTCTGTCCTGTGTAACATGAGAGAGATCCCTGTACCCAGGACTGACTATGGCGACCCTGAAACCATGCCCCATGCAAATGCCACCCCCCATTAACCCTGTGACACACAGCTCTGCCCAACAGCCCAACCTTAAATTGTTGGGGCCTGAAATGTCAACCTGTCATTCTATATTCCAGCTAGGAAGAAAACCCTGGCCGTGCTACAATCTGCATACATGTAAATAGATTGGATAGTTGATAAAGCCCTCTCTTGTTGAATTATGTTTCTGTTGGAATGGGGTTGTTGATATGATTTTTTTGATGACGCAGATTTATAATGGGAGTTTTAGTCGGTTTGTTTTGGAAGGGAAATAACCTTCTATCACCTTCTGTTGTTCGTTTGTTTTGTTCTCATACAATCATGGCAATTTCATATCAACCCAAATTGCTATACAAACTAAAAAACAATCTTTGTGCAGCATTAAAGTCTCACTTTCCTTATGTAGGCTAATGTTTGTCGTCGTGATGTAGGCTAATGTTTGTCGTTATTTTGGCTAAGGTCATAGAGAAAAGCTCTATGATGTTGCCCAACCATCCCTCTAGCGTCCCTGTGACATCCCCCTGACATTTCCTCATGTTGATGCATAATGTGAATATGACCTTATAAAGCTCCTATGAATGATCAGATCAGTGTAGCCTGTCTCTGCACTGACCTTTTGGGCTATTCTGGTGATATATGGAAGTCCCTTATGCAGGTTTTCCCCATGTACTGACCCCCAAGCGACCAGCTACATCAGGCTACATCAGGCTACATCAGGTCCATCACAGTGCATTTACCAGCTGGATCAGTGATGAGGTTAAATGGAGTGATGGACATTTTGGACCCCTGGCTGTCTACTCAAGCACCTCGTTTTGCTGTGAAAAGGGGCTGATGTGGGTCTAGTTGTTATTCTCTGGTCTGATTGGTCATCACACCGTCTGTGAACCAGAACCAAGGTCTTTTGCTGTAGTCATGAACATTTTATTTTCATATGGAATAGACTAGAATAGGTTAGAGTTTTGGTTCTACACTGTAGATTTCTACCTGCAACATCTGAATGTTTCACTTTATTGATCCCTATGAAAACGGTTATCCTCTTTGAGGACAAAATAGTTTATATAGATGACGGTCGAATTCATGAGGCACCAACTACATGAACTGGTCCAATAAGAAATGCTTGTGTTCAGTTGTAGCAAGCTTTTCTACGGTGTGCTCTAATGAATAAACCCTGCTGTGTTCCATTCTGTTCTGTTCTTTTATTGATTGCCGTGTCTCCTAACTCCTTCATTTTCATCTCTGATTGGCTGTTTTTTGCTCTAATTACAGGTTCTTCTGTGCAGGTCTCGCACCTGAGCTCCACCCCATCTCAGTCCCTCAGCACCATGGTGGGGCCCCCTCACCACCACCCCTATCACCACCACCATCATCATCATCACCACCCCTCCGTCATCAGTGCCTCTGTCAACCCTGGGCAGCCCCTCCCGTCTCCCATGAGCACCCTGGGCTCGCCATTCAACGGGCAGGGCAGCTCGCCGTACTCAGTCATCACCTCGTCATCTCTGGGCTCCCCAAGTGTCTCCATCCCCCCTACTCCCACCATGGGCTTCAGCACACTCTCCAGCCCACAGGTAAGGGTCAATGTATTCACATGCATAATAATTAGTTAATAATTAGCTTATATTTGTCCTATTTTTGAATTGGAAATGTATTTTTTTCATATCCCAACTCCCCATGAGACAGGGGCCATGACCAGGGCTCAGCCAATTATTGACAACGACCCTGGAGCAATTAGGGTTAAGTTCCTTTCTCAAGGACACATCAACAGATTTTTCTTCACTAGTCGGCTTGGGGAATAGAACCAGTGACCTTCCGGTTACTGGCCCAACACTCTTAACTTCTAGGCTCCCTGCCTCCTGGACAATTATTTATGCTCACGCCTATACACACACACTTGTTAAACACGAACACACTAAAAACACGAGAGGCCTTACAGCAGGTGAGCCGACCCACCAAAGTTGCTTTGGAACTACTGCATTGGATACATTGTTGTCACTTATATGAGTCTCTCAATGCCCTAGCCTTGCATGCCAAG
This sequence comes from Oncorhynchus mykiss, assembly GCF_057628025.1. Taxonomy (NCBI): domain Eukaryota; kingdom Metazoa; phylum Chordata; class Actinopteri; order Salmoniformes; family Salmonidae; genus Oncorhynchus; species Oncorhynchus mykiss. The sequence continues at coordinate 29,644,189 of NC_143049.1, forward strand.
CTTTAAACCCATGCCAATTGAAGGAGACTACTCTACACCCAGCTGACTAGCCTTTCCTGGCCTGTTGTATTTCTAACTGTTACAGAAGTCTCAGACTCCTTAGTGGTCATCTGCATCCTTCTAACACAGTGGTCACCAACCCTTTCTGAGTCAAGATCACATTCTGAGTCAAGATCACATTCTGAGTCAAAATGCAGGTTGAGATCAACTGCTCAGAATCATTTTGACAGGACGTAAGCCTATGCAACGTTAACCTATTAAAAACAGTACTGTAGAAATGAGGTTTGTGCAGTAGGCTATAGGCCCAATACGTTATCACTGCATATTGGCTTTGCTTTAATTCCCCTGCCAGTGTATTGTTGTTCAGACCACTTTTTATATTATATTAAACCATTTGAGGTAGACAATATGATCACACCGGTAATAGATCAGTTGTTGTATTACATGTGAGGCACAGCTGAGAGAGCATACATTTGCTTTTTATTTGTATTTTATTGGGCTGATGGTGCCTGCATTTGATTGTCTCAGAGGAGAGAGAACGCAGCATCCTGAGGGTCTACCTCCTAACGTTCCTCCGCTCTCCCTTTCCTCCACTGACCAAAAAAAGACACCGTCTTCCAGCTGATAGTTAAGCTCGAGTCGCACCGCATTATTTCTGCCTCATGCACAAATTCATGTTGTTACTTCAATGACCAGAGAAAGTGACATATTCCTCGATATTAAAGAAGACCCAAGCCGCTGATAATAACAATGCAAGCCCACCTATACACTTTCCTACTCATTCATTACAGCTGCAGTGTTTGTTGTAGCACGAGTGGAGGTAGGAAGAATGCACATTTTATGGCTTATAAAACTGTTGAATAAAAAGAGTAAAAACTTCAACATGAACTCAGTCATAAAAACAGCAGCTCTTTGCTGTATTCGTTGACAGTCTCTCTGGTCTTGGTTTTAAACATTTTGAAATCTCACAGTATCGACTTTGCTTTAGCTTCTTTTACACCTGCTACGTTACTTCAAACAGTTTTGCCCTCCAAGAAGGCATAGTTTGTACCTTCAGACACATGAAATGGTTCTAAATTGCAACACTTCACCTACCTGGCATGTAGGGCAGCTGAATCAGGTGCACCTACCGCCAACAGCCTGAGACAAATAAATACAAATATGAACGCAAGGCTTCATTGTTAGGAATGCCTTGGAGATTGGTGACCACTGTTCTAACAGAACCTAGAAGGCTAGCCTGACCCCACCCACAGTGGGGTCGCCAAAAATGAATCCGGTTTTCAAGGGAAATTAAAAAAGCCTGTGACACAACTTCTGCTTTTGGATGTTAACAAGGCAACACTCTATCTTAACATCTCCACATTTACTGGATTGGTTGACCAGTGCAGAGGAAAACCTCCCCTGACAGTTTTTTTTCTCTCTCGTCAGGACCAGAAAGAAAGAAACACAGCTCAGGCCTGCTACATTAGGTTAGCCTGACCCAGACTCATTCATGTCCACAGACTACAACTGAATCACTGCCCTAGAAATAGAACCTCATTCTATTCTGTTGCTCAATTCACTCGTCCCCACTCCATTAGTGAGACAGCGCTTCCACTTACTTCGAGTCCAAGTCTCAAATAGATAACAAATGGGGGAAATAGAGGCTTACTCTTGTGAATTTAAAAGTTAACATTTTATTCAGTTAGTTAAAAAAAAACATTGCCGTTCTGTCCTGCATTAAATAGAATCTAGAATGTCTCCTTTTCTGACCGTTTTTTTGCACCGTCCCTGCCTTTACCACTGGCTGGGCCTCTGCCTGCCCTAGAGGGGATGAGCAAATTGTATTTGGCTGTCCCACTCGGAGCTAACTGAGCTAAGCTAATGAGGCGTGATGGCTAGTGAGTCGGAGGGAGATATCATTGACCCAGCCTGCTAAGCTAAAGCCTTGAAGGCTAGCTAGCTAGCAGAAAAGAGTACACAAATTGAAGTCATCTGATGACAGCTGTGCCAACAGGCTTCTGTAAAGCAAATAGGGACACATATGCAATAGTCAGATTCAGATCCATTTATTGCCAATAGGATGTTAAAATTGGATTTCTTCTTACCGCTAATAGTGCAGCTCCCTTTTGGTCTCAAAGAAGTAGACACTTTCAATGAGCTGGTACTTTCAATGAGCCAAGCAACAGAGAAATGTGTATAGAACAGTCGGTAGCATTAAGAGCACTGTGAATAATGTATAGGCTATGTGAAGTATTCAACAAGGGCCCCATGGCTGATATGTGTGGAGTGAGAGACATGGGATGTGGTGTGTAGACTAACTATATAGGTCATCCGTGCATATGTTTCCTTTGTGTATGTGCGTGCGTGAGTGTGTGTGTGTGTGTCGACCCTGTCGCCTTTTAGTCTACAGTAGAGTACAGTACACAGCGGTAAGCCGACTAGGGGCCAGAAAGCTCTGTTACTACCCAAACACACTAGACCCAGGCTGGTCTCTTGACCTGCAATAGTCCCTTAACCTGTGTGTGTGCGCGTGCGTACACAGCAGTCTAGGTCCAAGAGGCTTCTAAACAGCTTCTACCCCCAAGCCATAAGACTCCTGAACATCTAATCAAATGGCTACCCAGACTATTTGCATTGCCACCCCCCCCCCCTCCCTCTCTCTTTTACACCGCTGCTACTCTCTGTTGTTATGATCTATGCATAGTCACTTTAATAACTCTACCTACATGTACATATTACCTCAACTAACCGGTGCCCCCGCACATTGACTCTGTACCGGTGCCCCTCTGAATATAGTCTCGCTATTGTTATTTTACTGCTGCTCTTAATTTCTTGTTCATTTTATTTCTTATTCTTATCCGTATTTTTTGAAACTGCATTGTTGGTTAGGGGCTCATAAGTAAGCATTTCACTGTAAGGTCTGCACCTGTTGTATTTGGAGCATATGACTAATACAATTTGATTTGATTTGAGCATGCCTGTATAGCACAGCGCATACATCCCTCACTGTCAGAATAATGCAGTTTTAGGAGGATGTTCTCATTCTTAATGATCAGACCTGGGTTCAAATAGTATTTGTTCTATTTCTAATACTTTAGCTGGGCTTGATTGAGCTTATCTGGCACAATGGAACCAATGGAATAGTCCTTAAAGTGTAAGCCCCGCCCCTCTGGCACTCTAGACAGGCTCAATCAAACTCAAAGTATTTCAAAGAACACAAATACTTCATGGTCTGATAATGATCGGCAGGCAGCCTAGCGGTGGGCCGGTAACCGAAAGGTTGCTAGTTTGAATCCGAGAGCCGACTAGGTGAAAAGGTGAAAAGGGCACTTAACCCTAATTGCTCCAGGGTCGGCATCTATAATGGCTGATCCCTGGCCGTGACCCCACTCTCTGAGGGATATGCAAAAAACACATTTCCATTTCACACCAACACTTGTACATGTGTAAAACAGGACAAATATAAGTAACCCCTATTAGACCTTTAGATGGCCCAGAGTGGCTTATAAAGCCTCCTTAAAGAGCAACTGAGCACACCAATTGGCACGTGTGTTTTTCTGTTGCTCATTTGAAAAACAAGTTTTCAGTCTTGGACGTGTGTTTTCTGACCGATACAGTTTGGTTAATGATGTTTGTCCCCCATGAGACACTGCAGATACGGGAGCCTATTTCACTTCCTCAAAATCCCCAGAATTAATCTAAGATAACTCAAGAAATCTGTAATTTATTTTGACGTTTTTGCTGAGGATGTTTTAGTTGCACGATTTTATATCTAACCAAGGTGTTTGGTGCAGTAGTTCTCATGTAAAAAAATGCACAATGTGTTGTCTTATGTAAACAAAGTCAGAGCCTTACTGTCTATGCTATTGGATAGAGAGCAGTCACCACAGCTGGTCACCCCATGATAGTGGGCAAAGGGACATCGTCAAATCAAAACCCTGTAACGGTTTTCTTTGGGTGAAGTAGAGTCGGACCAAAATGCAGCGTGGTGGTTATTCATGTTCTTTCATTAATAAAGACACTATACATGAAAATAAACTACAAAACAAGAAAAGTGAAAACCTAAAACAGTCCTCTCTGGTGCAAACACAGAGACAGGAACAATCACCCACAAACACACAGTGAAACCCAGGCTACCTAAATATGGTTCCCAATCAGAGACAATGACTAACACCCGCCTCTGATTGAGAACCATATCAGGCCAAACATAGAAATAGACAAACCAGACACACAACATAGAATGCCCACCCAGCTCACGTCCTGACCAACACTAAAACAAGGAAAACACACACGAACGATGGTCAGAACATGACAGTACCCCCCCCCCCCCCCCTCCAAGGTGCGGACTCCGAATGCACAACCTAAACCTATAGGGGAGGGTGTGGGTGAGCATCTGTCCGCGGTGGCGGCTCTGGTGCTGGACGTGGACCCCACTCCATAATTGTCTTAGTCCACCTCCTTAGCGTCCCTAGATAGGCGACCCTCGCCGCCGACCTTGGCCTAGTAGTCCTCACCAAGGGCCCCACTGGACTGAGGGGCAGCTCGGGACTGAGGTAGCTCGGGACTGAGGGGTAGCTTGGGACTGAGAGGTAGCTTGGGACTGAGAGGTAGCTCAGCACTGAGAGGAAGCCCAGGCAGGTAGTTGGCTCTGGCAGATCCCGGCTGGCTGGCAGTTCTGGCAGATCCTGGCTGACTGGCAGTTCTGGCAGATCCCGGCTGACTGGCAGTTCTGGCAGATCCCGGCTGACTGGCGGATCCCGGCTGACTGGCGGATCCCGGCTGACTGGCGGATCCTGGCTGACTGGCGGATCTGGAAGATCCTGGCTGACTGGCAGTTCTGGCAGATCCCGGCTGACTGGCGGATCCTGGCTGACTGGCGGATCCCGGCTGACTAGCGGATCTGGAAGATTCTGGCTGCTCCATGCTTACTGGCAGCTCTGGTGGCTCCTTGCAGACTGGCAGCTCTGGCGGCTCCTTGCAGACTGGCAGCTCTGGTGGCATCCTGCAGACTGGCAGCTCTGGCGGCTCCTTGCAGACTGGCAGCTCCTTGCAGACTGGCAGCTCCTTGCAGACTGGCAGCTCCATGCAGACTGGCAGCTCCATGCAGACTGGCAGCTCCATGCAGACTGGCAGCTCCATGCAGACTGGCAGCTCTATGCAGACTGGAGACTCCGGCAGCGCTGTAGAGACGGAAGGCTCCAACTGCGCTGGACAGGCGAGGCTCACTGTAGGCCTGATGCATGGTGCTGGCACTGGTGGTACTGGGCCGAGAACACGCACAGGAAGCCTGGTGCGGGGAGCTGCCACCGGAGGGCTGATGTGTGGAGGTGGTACTGGGTAGACCGGACCGTGCAGGCGCACTGGAGCTCTTGAGCACCGAGCCTGCCCAACCTTACCTGGTTGAATGCTCCCGGTCGCCCTGCCAGTGCGGCGAGGTGGAATAGCCCGCACTGGGCTATGCAGGCGAACCGGAGACACCGAGCGCAAGGCTGGTGCCATGTAAGCCGGCCCAAGGAGACGCACTGGAGACCAGATGCGTAGAGCCGGCTTCATGGCACTTGGCTCGATGCTCACTCTAGCCCGGCCGATACGCGGAGCTGGAATGTACCGCACCGGGCTATGCACCCGCACTGGAGACACCGCGCGCACCACAGCATAACACGGTGCCTGCCCGGTCTCTCTAGCCCCCCGGTAAGCACAGGGAGTTTGCGCAGGTCTCCTACCTGGCGTAGCCATACTCCCTATGAGCCCCCCCCAATACATTTTTGGGGCCGACTCCCGGGCTTTCTTGCCAACCGTGTTCCCTCGTATCGCCGGTTCCTCTCTCCGGCTGCCTCTGCTCTCCTAAGTGCCTCCACCTGTTCCCATGGGAGGCGATCTCTTCCAACCAGTATCTCCTCCCAAGTGTAACAACCCTTGCCGTCCAAAACGTCCTCCCATGTCCATTCCTCTTTACGCTGCTCCTGCTGCCTTTCACCACGCCGCTTGGTCCTGTTGTGGTGGGTGATTTTGTAACGGTTTTCTTTGGGTGAAGTAGAGTCGGACCAAAATGCAGCGTGGTGGTTATTCATGTTCTTTAATTAATAAAGACACTATACATGAAAATAAACTACAAAACAAGAAAAGTGAAAACCTAAAACAGTCCTCTCTGGTGCAAACACAGAGACAGGAACAATCACCCACAAACACACAGTGAAACCCAGGCTACCTAAATATGGTTCCCAATCAGAGACAATGACTAACACCTGCCTCTGATTGAGAACCATATCAGGCCAAACATAGAAATAGACAAACCAGACACACAACATAGAATGCCCACCCAGCTCACGTCCTGACCAACACTAAAACAAGGAAAACACACGAACGATGGTCAGAACGTGACAAACCCAACCTTCATTTACCCTTTGTAACGCAAAATCTTTCCAAACTCCGTTTTAGACCAGACTGACTTTATTACAAAAATTACCCTATTTAGACTTTATTGTCAATTTTGACACTATATTAACTGTTTATGACTCATATCGATACCACATAATCCCTTTGAAAATGGCCTAGTTGATTTTAAAGGCAGTCGCTCTTTAATGACCAACTACCTCCCTCTACTGCTCTCATGTGGAACTGCATGTAACAGGTTTCAATTGAGTGTTTTCAGTTGAGTTCGATTAGAATTCAAACTGGTATCAGCAGATATAATTTTGTGCCCTTCCTTAAGAACCTTGTGTCCATGTTGACTGTGGGTGTTCGCTGAGAGTAAACATTCAAAGTGAACTGCTACTTCCTCACCTAGAGGGAACAGGTCACATGACAAAGGAAAAAAACACTTCCGATAAGGTTGTAAGGTGGGAGGGGGAGGCAGAAAGGACAAGGGAGGAGTGAATACAAACACACGTTAGCACACCTGGGGGCTATTATGTTTGAATGATGCACATTGATTGACACGGGTGCATACACACAAATACACTGAGGAAGGCACTGACTGTGTAGCTAATGCATGGTTGAAATAGTACATAGCTCATCTGTAAATAGCCCATCCCATATACCTCATCCCCATCTTGCTCCTTTGCACCCCAGTATCTCTACTTGCACATTCATATTCTGCACATTCTACCATTCCTGTGTTTAATTGCTATATTGTAATTACTTTGCCACCATGGCCTATTTATTGCCTTAACTCTCTTATCCTATATCATTTGCACATGCTGTATAAAGATTTTTCTACTGTATTATTGATTGTATGTTTCTTTATTCCATGTGTAACTCTATTATTGTTGTATGTGTTGAACTGCTTTGCTTTATCTTGGCCAGGTCACAGTTTCAAATGAGAACTTGTTCTCAACTAGCCTACCTGGTTAAATAAAGGTGAAATATATATATATTTTTTAAATAGGGATGTTGTCATAGAAAGACTGACATAATATATCACTCACTGTGATCTTTGCTGAACCCGGAAGTGCTGAGTTCTGTCTTCAACAAAACTGGGAAGCTGCAAGTCGGTGACTTTTTACTTTTGACCTTTGTGATACAGTGGGCAGTTGGCGAAAGTGAGACACCCACACACATTTCCCCATTAACCCCCTCTCTGCTGTCGATGTCCCCCTCTCTGTAGATGAACTCTCTGAACAATGTGAGCAGCAGTGAGGATATCAAGCCTCCTCCAGGCCTAGCTGGACTGGGTCACATGAACAGCTACGGCTGCATGAGCCCAGGGTCCATGTCCAAGCACATCTGTGCCATCTGTGGGGACCGATCCTCAGGTAAAACACAACAGGCCCTAGACTAGACCATACTATAATGTAGCGGGTTACCAGACTAGACCATACTATAATGTAGCTGGTTACCAGACTAGACCATACTATACTGTAGCTGGTTACCTGACTAGACCACACTATAATGTAGATAGTTACCTGACTATAATATACTGTAGCTGGTTACCAGACTAGACCATACTATACTGTAGCTGGTTACCTGACTAGACCATACTATAATGTAGCGGGTTACCAGACTAGACCATACTATAATGTAGCTGGTTACCAGACTAGACCATACTATACTGTAGCTGGTTACCTGACTAGACCACACTATAATGTAGATAGTTACCTGACTATAATATACTGTAGCTGGTTACCAGACTATAATATAATGTAGCTTGTTACCAGACTAGACCATACTATACTGTAGATAGTTACCTGACTAGACCATACTATACTGTAGATAGTTACCTGACTAGACCATACTATATTGTAGATGGTTACCTGACTAGATCATACTATACTGTAGATGGTTACCTGACTAGATCATACTGTACTGTAGATGGTTACCTGACTAGATCATACTATACTGTAGCGGGTTACCTGACTAGACCATACTATACTGTAGCTGGTTACCTGACTAGACCATACTATAATGTAGCTGGTTACCAGACTAGACCATACTATACTGTAGCTGGTTACCTGACTAGACCACACTATAATGTAGATAGTTACCTGACTATAATATACTGTAGCTGGTTACCAGACTAGACCATACTATACTGTAGCTGGTTACCTGACTAGACCACACTATACTGTAGATAGTTACCTGACTATAATATACTGTAGCTGGTTACCAGACCATACTATACTGTAGCTGTTTACCAGATTTGACCATACTATACTGTAGCTTGTTACCTGACTAGACCACACTATACTGTAGCTGGTTACCAGACTATAATATACTGTAGCTGGTTACTAGACTATACTATACTGTAGCTTGTTACCTGACTAGACCACACTATACTGTAGCTGGTTACCAGACCATACTATACTGTAGCTGATTACCAGACTATAATATAATGTAGCTTGTTACCAGACTAGACCATACTATACTGTAGCTGGTTACTAGACCATACTATACTGTAGCTGATTACCAAACTATAATATAATGTAGCTTGTTACCAGACTAGACCACACTATACTGTAGCTGGTTACTAGACCATACTATACTGTAGCTGGTTACCAGACTATAATATACTGTAGCTGGTTACTAGACTATACTATACTGTAGCTGGTTACCTGACTAGACCACACTATACTGTAGCTGGTTACCAGACCATACTATACTGTAGCTGATTACCAGACTATAATATAATGTAGCTTGTTACCTGACTAGACCACACTATACTGTAGCTGGTTACCAGACCATACTATACTGTAGCTGATTACCAGACTATAATATAATGTAGCTTGTTACCAGACTAGACCACACTATACTGTAGCTGGTTACTAGACCATACTATACTGTAGCTGATTACCAGACTATAATATACTGTAGCTGGTTACTAGACTATACTATACTGTAGCTGGTTACCAGACTATAATATACTGTAGCTGATTACCAGACTATAATATACTGTAGCTGGTTACTAGACTATACTATACTGTAGCTGGTTACCAGACTATAATATACTGTAGCTGATTACCAGACTATAATATACTGTAGCTGGTTACTAGACTATACTATACTGTAGCTGGTTACCAGACTATAATATACTGTAGCTGGTTACTAGACTATACTATACTGTAGCTGGTTACCAGACTATAATATACTGTAGCTGGTTACTAGACTATACTATACTGTAGCTGGTTACCTGACTATAATATAATGTAGCTGATTACCAGACTATAATATAATGTAGCTTGTTACCAGACTAGACCATACTATACTGTAGCTGGTTACTAGACCATACTATACTGTAGCTGATTACCAGACTATAATATACTGTAGCTGGTTACTAGACTATACTATACTGTAGCTGGTTACCAGACTATAATATACTGTAGCTGATTACCAGACTATAATATACTGTAGCTGGTTACCAGACTATAATATACTGTAGCTGGTTACCAGACTATAATATACTGTAGCTGGTTACCAGACTATAATATACTGTAGCTGATTACCAGACTATAATATAATGTAGCTTGTTACCAGACTAGACCATACTATACTGTAGCTGGTTACTAGACCATACTATACTGTAGCTGATTACCAGACTATAATATACTGTAGCTGGTTACTAGACTATACTATACTGTAGCTGGTTACCTGACTAGACCATACTATACTGTAGCTGGTTACCTGACTAGACCATACTATACTGTAGATGGTTACCTGACTATAATATACTGTAGCTGGTTACCAGACTAGACCATACTATACTGTAGCTGGTTACCTGACTAGACCATACTATAATGTAGATAGTTACCTGACTAGACCATACTATACTGTAGCTGATTACCAGACTATAATATACTGTAGCTGGTTACTAGACTATACTATACTGTAGCTGGTTACCAGACTATAATATACTGTAGCTGATTACCAGACTATAATATACTGTAGCTGATTACCAGACTATAATATACTGTAGCTGGTTACTAGACTATACTATACTGTAGCTGGTTACCTGACTATAATATACTGTAGATGGTTACCTGACTATAATATACTGTAGCTGGTTACCAGACTAGACCATACTATACTGTAGCTGGTTACTAGACCATACTATACTGTAGCTGATTACCAGACTATAATATACTGTAGCTGATTACCAGACTATAATATACTGTAGCTGATTACCAGACTATAATATACTGTAGCTGATTACCAGACTATAATATACTGTAGCTGGTTACCAGACTATAATATACTGTAGCTGATTACCAGACTATAATATACTGTAGCTGATTACCAGACTATAATATACTGTAGCTGGTTACCAGACTATAATATACTGTAGCTGATTACCAGACTATAATATACTGTAGCTGGTTACCAGACTATAATATACTGTAGCTGATTACCAGACTATAATATACTGTAGCTGATTACCAGACTATAATATACTGTAGCTGGTTACTAGACTATACTATACTGTAGCTGGTTACCTGACTATAATATAATGTAGCTGATTACCAGACTATAATATACTGTAGCTGGTTACTAGACTATACTATACTGTAGCTGGTTACCAGACTAGACCATACTATACTGTAGCTGGTTACTAGACCATACTATACTGTAGCTGATTACCAGACTATAATATACTGTAGCTGATTACCAGACTATAATATACTGTAGCTGATTACCAGACTATAATATACTGTAGCTGATTACCAGACTATAATATACTGTAGCTGGTTACCAGACTATAATATACTGTAGCTGATTACCAGACTATAATATACTGTAGCTGATTACCAGACTATAATATACTGTAGCTGGTTACCAGACTATAATATACTGTAGCTGATTACCAGACTATAATATACTGTAGCTGATTACCAGACTATAATATACTGTAGCTGGTTACCAGACTATAATATACTGTAGCTGATTACCAGACTATAATATACTGTAGCTGATTACCAGACTATAATATACTGTAGCTGGTTACCAGACTATAATATACTGTAGCTGATTACCAGACTATAATATACTGTAGCTGGTTACCAGACTATAATATACTGTAGCTGATTACCAGACTATAATATACTGTAGCTGATTACCAGACTATACTATACTGTAGCTGGTTACTAGACTATACTATACTGTAGCTGGTTACCTGACTATAATATAATGTAGCTGATTACCAGACTATAATATACTGTAGCTGGTTACTAGACTATACTATACTGTAGCTGGTTACCTGACTATAATATAATGTAGCTGATTACCAGACTATAATATAATGTAGCTTGTTACCAGACTAGACCATACTATACTGTAGCTGGTTACTAGACCATACTATACTGTAGCTGATTACCAGACTATAATATACTGTAGCTGGTTACTAGACTATACTATACTGTAGCTGGTTACCAGACTAGACCATACTATACTGTAGCTGGTTACCTGACTAGACCACACTATAATGTAGATAGTTACCTGACTATAATATACTGTAGCTGGTTACCAGACTATAATATAATGTAGCTTGTTACCAGACTAGACCATACTATACTGTAGATAGTTACCTGACTAGACCATACTATACTGTAGATAGTTACCTGACTAGACCATACTATACTGTAGCTGGTTACCAGACTAGACCATACTATACTGTAGCTGGTTACCTGACTAGACCACACTATAATGTAGATAGTTACCTGACTATAATATACTGTAGCTGGTTACCAGACTAGACCATACTATACTGTAGCTGGTTACTAGACCATACTATACTGTAGCTGATTACCAGACTATAATATACTGTAGCTGGTTACTAGACTATACTATACTGTAGCTGGTTACCAGACTAGACCATACTATACTGTAGCTGGTTACCTGACTAGACCATACTATACTGTAGATGGTTACCTGACTATAATATACTGTACTGTAGATGGTTACCTGACTAGACCACACTATACTGTACCATAGTTTTTCCCCTTGACAAGTTACATGGTTTGGAAGATATTCCTTCCCTACTACTAGTATACCATACCACCTTCATCAACATAGCTACAGGATAACTAAGCCAAAACATTTCCTTATGAAATGCTCCATCATATTATATCCCCTCACTAACAGCATTAACAGAATGATAACATCCAGAGAGAACCACACAACAACAGTTCATTTACATTAAGAGGTGATCTGATCGATACATTATTGATCTTCTATATATTCCATGTTCTTCCAGGGAAACACTATGGCGTGTACAGCTGTGAAGGCTGCAAGGGCTTCTTCAAGAGAACCATCAGGAAGGACCTCAGCTACACGTGTCGAGACAGCAAGCAGTGCCTGATCGACAAGCGCCAGCGCAACCGCTGCCAGTACTGCCGCTATCAGAAGTGTCTGGCTATGGGCATGAAGAGAGAAGGTGTGTGTGTGTGTGTGTGTGTGTGTGTGTGTGTGTGTGTGTGTGTGTGTGTGTGTGTGTGTGTGTGTGTGTGTGTGTGTGTGTGTGTGTGTGTGTGTGTGTGTGTGTGTGTGACTCCCATGTTTGTGTGTTCCTCTGCGCAGCGGTGCAGGAGGAGCGTCAGCGGGGCCGGGAGAAGAGTGATAATGAGGTGGAGTCTACCAGTAGTTTTAATGAGGACATGCCTGTTGAGAAGATACTGGACGCGGAGCTGGCTATCGAACCCAAGACTGAAGCCTATATGGAGGCGAGCGCAGGCAACTCTGTAAGCAAACCTCCCTCTGTCCATCCTTCCGCCCATCTCTCTCTCTCTATGGACAGATCTCCACTACGTCAAATCATATTTGTTGTCCTGAATGCTTGAGGTCACTCTACACATGTCTATTTGTTCCAAACTCAGTGTCCTCTTTCATAGCTGATTATTGAATAGTCCATGTGTGTCTCTGTCTATCTGACAGAAGAACGACCCGGTCACCAACATCTGCCAGGCAGCAGACAAGCAGCTGTTCACCCTGGTGGAGTGGGCCAAGAGGATCCCCCACTTCTCTGAGCTGCCCCTGGACGACCAGGTCATCTTATTAAGAGCAGGTAGGCTCCAGCTACAGCACAGCAGATCACCATGCCTGTTCACACACCATAGACACCTATTGATTAATCTAGTGCATTGATGGAAATATTTACTATGAGTAGTGGTGGTAGAACAATACAGTATATTTTTGCACAGAGCTGTTTCCTTAGCACACCCTTACCCCTCTGGACACGTAGGTAGTTCTAGTCTCAACAACATAGTCACAATTCAAGTTAAACTCAACAGTTAACCACAGTGTGTTTTTCTCTCTCTCTGTTAGGTTGGAATGAGCTGCTCATTGCCTCGTTCTCCCACCGCTCTGTGACAGTGAAGGATGGTATCCTATTGGCCACGGGGCTCCACGTACACCGCAGCAGCGCCCACAGTGCCGGGGTGGGCTCCATCTTTGACAGGTCAGAGAAAAATACTTGAACAGTATAACCCCTTGACATGTGTAATATGGATACCATAGTAACGCATAGCCCTCACCACAGGTGGCTGGTGGCTTCTTCATTGGGGAGGACGGGCTCATATTAATGGCTGGAACGGAATCAATGGAATGGTATCAAACACAGCAAACATGTTTCCATGTGTTTGATACCTTTCCATTCACTCCATTCCAGCCATTATTATAACCTGTCCTCCCCTCAGCAGCCTCCTGTGGCCTACACTATAGCTTTATCTTATGTAACATGGCTAGAAATGTAGCCCTGGTATTTCTGCAGTAGTAGAAATGTCTTTAATGATAGTTTGTTGAATATCTATAGATGGAATTGCAAAATAAAGGGTGACCATGTTTTTTTCCCTTGACTTGTTTTCAGTGTATTTTCTTGCTGTGTTGTGGTCTCCAGGGTGCTGACGGAGCTGGTGTCTAAGATGAAAGACATGCAGATGGACAAGACTGAGCTGGGCTGCCTCCGAGCCATTGTTCTCTTCAACCCAGGTAACTACCATCATCATACAAGAGGCAGCTCGTCCAGGGAGGAAGAGGAGGATGGTCATCCTCGTTCATTTTATTGTCCAATTAACTTATATTTTTTAAATAATTTAAAGTTTTTAACTCACCGACCACCATATATTCGACTTTAGAAATACATTAGAAATACACTTATAATATATTTCACATACTGTCTACTGTGTGCACAAGGGTAAGTTTCTGTCTATGAATGTTCTTTGCTTCCAGATGCCAAGGGCCTGTCTAATCCTACAGAGGTGGAAGCCCTGAGAGAGAAGGTGTACGCCTCACTGGAGTCCTACACTAAACACAGATATCCGGAGCAGCCTGGCAGGTCAGTCTCTCACAGTCACACTCTCCTTCAGTCTTATACATTTTCTGCTTAATTTGGGGCTGCATTCAATCCCTATTGTGGAAGTATCCCAGAAGACCCACGCTAAAATGTAAAGGACATTTCAGAATTAGCCCGACAAATTCAGCCTTTACCGCGAATGCAGTCTTTGCAAACACGGGAACATTGCATTTCAATTTCAATCGATCTCCCACAACACAGATTAATCCAATCCCTAGTCTAGGTAAATGACACACTCATACACACTACTGTCCAGTCATTCAACAGTCTCATGTGTCTGACTCTTCCTACTATATGACACTGCAGCTCTTTAAAATATCACACTTTACTCTACCCATATAGGCTCTAATTTTCCCATATTCCTTCTCCGCTAAGTCTGACTTAAAGACGATAAATCGAAATTCATCTTCATGGTTTGCGTATTCCATTACACCTTTACTCCACACACACACAGAGATGCGTACAAAGCTCTCCCTCGCCCTCCATTTGGAAAATCTGACCATAACTATATCCTCCTGATTCCTGCTTACAACCAAAAATTAAAGCAGGAAGCACCAGTGACTCGGTCTATAAAAAAAGTGGTGAGATGAAGCAGATGCTAAACTACAGGACTGTTTTGCTAGCACAGACTGGAATATGTTCCGGGATTCTTCCGATGGCATTGAGGAGTACACCACAGTCACTTGCTTTCTCAATAAGTGCATCGAGTACGCCGTTCCCACAGTGACTGTACGTACATACCCCAACCAGAAGCCATGGATTAAAGGCAACATTCGCACTGAGCTAAAGGGTAGAGCTGCCGCTTTCAAGGAGTGGGACTCTAACCCGGAAGCTTATAAGAAATCCCACTATGCCCTCAGACGAACGATCAAACAGGCAAAGCATCAACACAGGACTAAGATCGAAAAGATTTGGCATGGGTCCTCAGATCCAGCTTTACAGCTGCACCATTGAGAGCATCCTGACGAGTTGAATCACTGCCTGGTATGGCAACTGCTCGGCCTCCGACCGCAAGGCACGACAGAGGGTAGTGCCAAGCTTCCTGCCATCCAGGACCTCTCTACCAGGCGGTGTCAGAGGAAGGCCATAAAAATTGTCAAAGACTCCAGCCACTCTAGTCATAAACTGTTCTCTCTGCTACGGCACGGCAAGAGGTACCGGAGCGCCAAGTCTAGGTCCAAGAGGCTCCTAAACAGCTTCTACCCCCAAGCCATAAGGCTCCTGAACAGCTAATCAAATGGCTACCCAGACTATTTGCATTGTCCCCCATGCTGCTGCTACTCTCTGTTATTATCTATGCATAGCCACTTTAATAACTCTACCTACATGTGCATAATTACCTCAATACCGGTGGCCCCGCACCTTGACACATTGACTCTGTACCAGTACCCCCTGTATATAGCCAAGCCTCTTGGCTTGTAAGTAAGCATTGCACCGTAAGGCGTTGTATTCGGTGCATGTGACAAATAAAATGTGATTTGTTAAGGCTTTAAAATTACACCCCAGACAAGTGTAATCAATCCTCCCTCTTCCCTCTTATCTACTTTCTCCTGGTTAGATTTGCCAAGCTGTTGCTGCGTCTGCCTGCACTACGCTCCATCGGCCTCAAGTGTCTGGAGCACCTCTTCTTCTTCAAGCTGATAGGAGATACGCCCATAGATACTTTCCTCATGGAAATGCTCGAAGCGCCGCACCAGATCACATGACACAAGTCTTACCCATTGTAAATACCCCCTAAACCCAATTCCCAGATCCCGTACCCCAGAGTACAACTGCTATGAAGTCAAACTTGAGAGTTCTTCACTTGCATATTTTGTACCGAGCACAATTAATAATGTGAAAATAAAAAGTTTCTATTGGTATTTTAAGAAATGCAACACTGTCAAAGGTGAATTTTAAAGAGGATTTGTTTTTGTAAAAAGAAGAGTATTAATTATCAGATCTAGCAACAAATGAATGCAACATGTCTTATTTTATTCAATGATGAACGGTATGAAATACAATGTCACCAGAATAGAATATCTGTGCAAATAGAAAGACAACTTTTAACATAATAAATTGCTTCAAGTCTGGTCAATTCATTCTGTCAACCTTTATTCTCAGCCTCAATTAGATTTTTATTTAAAGTGCAGTTACAAAACAGGACAACAAAGATAAATCCCATTCTTTAAACATACTGTATGTAAATACAGTATGTACAGTTGAAGTCTGAAGTTTACATGCACTTAGGTTGGAGTCATTAAAACTAGTTTTTCAACCACCCCAAAAATGTCTTGTTAACAGAACTATAGTTTTGGCAGTAATATTTCCAACAATTGTTTACAGATAGATTATTTCACTTATAATTCACTGAATCACAATTCCAGTGGGTCGGAAGTTTACATACACTAAGTTGTCTGTGCCTTTAAACAGCTTGGAAAATTCCAGAAAATTATGACATGGCTTTAGAAGCTTCTGATAGGCTAATTGAAATCATTTGAGTCAATTGGAGGTGTACATATGGATGTATTTCAAGGCCCTACCTTCAAACTCAGTGCCTCTTTGCTTGACATTGTGAGAAAATCAAAAGAAATTTGGAGAAATGTTCTCTGGTCTGATGAAACAAAAATAGAAATGTTTGGCCATAATGACCAACGTTATGTTTGGAGAAAAAAGGGGGATGCTTGCAAGCCAAAGAACACCATCCCAACCGTAAAGCACGGGGGAGGCAGCATCATGTTGTTGGGTTGTTTTGCTGCAGGAGGGTCTGGTGAACTTCACAAAATAGATGGCATCATGAGGCAGAAAAATATGTGGATATATTGAAGCAACATCTCAAGACATTGGTCAGGAAGTTAAAGCTTGGTCGCAAATGGGTCTATCAAAATGGATAATGCATACTTCCAAAGTTGTGGCAAAATGGCTTAAGGACAACAAAGTCAAAGTATTGGACTGGCCATCACAAAGACCTGACCTCAATCCTATAGAAAATGTGTGGGCAGAACTGAAAAAGCGTGTGCCAGCAAGGAGGCCTACAAACCTGACTCAGTTTCACCAGCTCTGTCAGGAGGAATGGGCAAATATTCACCCAACTTATTGTGGGAACCTTGTGGAAGGCTACCTGAAACGTTTGACCAAAGTTAAACAATTTAAAGGCAATGCTGCCAAATACTAATTGAGTGTATGTAAACTTCCGACCCACTGGGAATGTGATGAAAGAAATAAAAACTGAAATAAATAATTCTCTCAACTATTATTCTGACATTTCACATTCTTAAAATAAAGTGGTGATCCTACCTGACCTAACACAGGGCATTTTTACTAGGATTAAAAGTCAGGAATTATGAAAAACTGAGTTTAAATGTATTTGGCTAAGGTGCATGTAAACTTCCGACTTCTACTGTAAATACATTATGTGTAGGATGGGAGAAGAAACCTAGCAAAGATTTGAACAGAACCTCACTCAGTCAGTTTGTTATGCTATAAACTTGCAATAAACTCAATGGTATGTGGTAACATCATGTTCTGTGTCCTATTGTAATCTCCTTCCCATATGTGAAGAGCACAAGCAGCGTTGGAAAGCCTGAGAATGTCAAATGCGTGGAAAAGCTAAATAGTAGTAAGACATAGAACCACAGTTTATTTTATAATGTCAGTGGACCAACCAACAGCTCTCCCACTTGCCATACATCATTTTGTGTTGCATTAGTGAAATACTATCTAATTATTCTCTTGAAATTAGAGACTTACCTCATAAAACGTCAAGGTTACACACAAAGTTGACATGTGTGTCTCGTTTAGTATTGCTCTTTTAAGTGACAAAATATGTAAATGCCATTCGGTAGCTATTTAATCTCTATAACACATATTTCATCCCAACAAGTCATTGCACATCTCCTTTATTGAGTATTTATTAAGTGTCCATTCAAGAGTGTTGGAGCAAAAAGAACAACTGCGGTCTGATTTTCATTAATTCATTCCAATGCCAGCCACCCTTTACAGCAACGATACTCAAATTGGGCCAGGAGTTCTTCCTGACTTTGCAAAAACTCTGGGCCCAAGTTATAGGCTATAATAATAGTAGTATTTGTCCCATTTCACATGTATTAATATGCATGCATGAATTGGAAATGTAAAAAATTCCACCCTCGGAGTGGTGTCACAGCCAAGGTATGCCATTATCAACGGCTACCCTGGAACAATTACGATTACGTGCCTTGCTCAAGGGCACATCAACAGATTTTTTACCTTGATGGCTCAGTGCTTAAAACTTGCAACCTTTCTGTCACTGGCCCAATGCGTTAACTGCTAGGCTATCTGCCGGCCTATATCTCAGAGCCCAGAGATTTAATTGACCAGATCTCAAGAACAAGACAAATCCTGGCCCTATCCATAGTACCTGGCTTGAGTTCCACACTAAATGATGCCGTACAGTATAGCAGATCATAGTTAGTTCATAGGAACTCTGGGCAGATCAGACTGTAACCATATAATTCTCGTCACCCACGGTGAGTCCAGTCCAGAGGCAGAGAGAGACAAAGGTCATGATTAGCTGTGGAAGTCTTGCCAGCTTGTGTTCCTGTGGTCTGTAGGCTGACAGCTGGGTAGTATACTAGCCTAATAAGGCCTCCAACACAGCTCCTACAAACCACCTTTTACAAGACTCTGAAATCAAGAACTACAACATAATGTTCACAGAACTGAGAAAGAATTTGGGGTCACAGAGCAGGGAGTCGCCTCAGTCAGTCCCTTTGTAGGCATCAACCTTCAGTAAGATTCAGCATCTTCCACATGTTAACCTGCCGGCAGGTAGCCTAGTGGTTAAGAGCTTTGGGCCAATACCCGAAAGGTTTCTAGTTTGAATCCCTGAGCCGACCAGGGTAAAATCTGTCGATGTGCTCTTGAGCAAGGCACTTAACCCTAATTCCTCCTGTAAGTCACTCTGGATAAATGGTAAATGTGGGGCTATACATTTTTGATCTAGTGAACTCGTAAAATTCTGATTGTAAGATTATTGGTCAAAGAGGATGTTTATGTGAAGCCAAGCGCATGTGTGAACATGGGTGTGTTTAAGATTGCTCTTTGAAGCACTCACTATTTTCCAGTGGTGTAAAGTGCTTAAGTACAAATACTTTCAAGTACTACTTAAGTCGTTTTTTGGGGTATCTATACTTCACTATTTCTATTTATTTTTTTTACTTTTACTTTTACTCCACTACATTCCTAAAGAAAATATTGTACATTTTACTCCTTACATTTTTCCTGACACCACCCAAAAGTTCTCGTTACATTTTGAATGCTGAGCAGGACAGAAAATATTCGAAATCACGCCCTTATCAAGAGAACATCCCTGGTCATCTCTACTGCCTTTGATCTGGCAGACTCACTAAACAGAGAACATCCCTGGTCATCTCTACTGCCTTTGATCTGGCAGACTCACTAAACAGAGAACATCCCTGGTCATCTCTACTGCCTTTGATCTGGCAGACTCACTAAACAGAGAACATCCCTGGTCATCCCTACTGCCTCTGATCTGGAGGACTCACTAAACAGAGAACATCCCCTGGTCATCCCTTCTGCCTCTGATCTGGCGGACTCACTAAACAGAGAACATCCCTGGTCATCCCTACTGCCTCTGATCTGGAGGACTCACTAAACAGAGAACATCCCTGGTCATCCCTACTGCCTCTGATCTGGCGGACTCACTAAACAGAGAACATCCCTGGTCATCCCTACTGCCTCTGATCTGGAGGACTCACTAAACAGAGAACATCCCTGGTCATCCCTACTGCCTCTGATCTGGTGGACTCACTAAACAGAGAACATCCCTGGTCATCTCTACTGTCTCTGATCTGGTGGACTCACTAAACAGAGAACATCCCTGGTCATCTCTACTGCCTCTGATCTGGCGGACTCACTAAACAGAGAACATCCCTGGTCATCCCTACTGCCTCTGATCTGGCGGACTCACTAAACAGAGAACATCCCTGGTCATCCCTACTGCCTTTGATCTGGCGGACTCACTAAACAGAGAACATCCCTGGTCATCCCTACTGCCTTTGATCTGGCAGACTCACTAAACAGAGAACATCCCTGGTCATCCCTACTGCCTTTGATCTGGCAGACTCACTAAACAGAGAACATCCCTGGTCATCCCTACTGCCTTTGATCTGGCAGACTTACTAAACACAAATGCTTTGTTTGTAAATGATGTCTGACTGTTGAAGTGTGGCCCTGAAAAAAAGAAAGGAAAGGTTGCTTAATATAAGGAAATTGAAGTGATTTATACTTTTACTTAGCATTTTAGATTTTTGAAGTATATTTTAGCAATTACATTTACTTTTGATACTTATGTATATTTAAAACCAAATACTTTAGACTTTTACTCAAGTAGTATTTTACTTGGTGACTTTCACTTTTACTTCATTTCACTTTCACTTCATTTTCTATTAAGGTATCTTTACTTCTACTCAAGTATGACAATTGGGTACTTTTCCCCCCACTGCTATTTTCATTCTTGAAACATATTGCCTCGGAGAGACGGTTTGAATAATACCTACATGTTCGTCGGTGGGGTAGAAGACATTACCTTAGAATAGAACCAGGAGAGACTGTTCTTTCTTGAAAAGTATATTTTGTTCCAAACACTGAAAATGTATCAAGAGGCAGGGTCACACAAAAAAAAACATTTTCAAAAAAAAATAAAGCAGCAATTGACACTTGTTTGTGTGTATGTATTGATGTGTGCCTTTTTTAAAATTTATGTAGTTCTGTCCTTGAGCTGTTCTTGTCTAATGATGTTCTGTATTATGTCATTCTGTTTTATGTTTCATGTTTTGTGTGGACCCCAGGAAGGGTAGCTGCTGTTTTTGTAACAGCTAATGGGGATCCTAATAAAATACCAAATGGTAGTGAGAGTAAGTGCTGTGTTTCGGTGCGCCTCATTGTTATTGTAGCGAGATCAAATCACTGGAAGATCTCAGGGGTGTACTACAAAGCAGGATCAATGAGTTAGCCAGCTAACTTTGATAAACAACCAGAAATAACTATTGATTTTCTGGTTCATTAAGAAGGCTAAACTTAGATGTGTGTTTTTGGTTGTTGACTCAATTAGACCATGTCCATTTCAAGCTTAAATAAGAAGTTATTTCAGAATATTTAAGCAGGTGAGCTTGCTAACTCATTGATCCTGCGTTGTAGTATACCCCTTGTGTTGTACACAGACCTACTCAGAGAGATGAACGCCACAATAAAGGTGTGCTGAATGATTTACATTCAAATCACTGCACACTGTTCAGTTGCTACATTATCACTTAGGACCAGAGATTTTCCTGACCACATGATCTGACAAGGGAAACCTTTAAGAGCCCTAGTACTAGCCAGAGATTACCTATTATATTGGCACTATCATAGAGTTCTTCCTGGTTATAGAGTAATTGGTTTAGTTTAGTCATGATTGACCATGTTCCACTAACCTACTGTAAGGAACACTAGTCAGAATGTAGTTAAAATATCACCAAAAAATAACTGTTATTTTTGTTTTGTAATACAGTACTAATACATCAGTTTGAAGTTTGGGCCCTGAGAGTGAAAGCTTGATCATACACTGTGGTACATTGTGAATCACGAGAACAATTCAACCTTTTAACCAATTGAGGTTGTCAGGCGGACTTTAATTTAATTAAGATGATAAAAACCAATCAGTGTGTCGTTGTTGGAGTCCACACAGAGTGGCGGGAACAACCATGCAGGTCTGGTTATTAATATAAAGAACATAGTGTTTTTTGGGAACCCTTGAAAAGCAAGGTCGTCACCTCACTGTGATGTCATCGGTGTCTATTCCCACAGATGCTCTTTCAGTTTCGTATTCCACGCCTCAACACGCCTGGCCAGGTTAGTTCTACTTCCTGTGAGTGCGTAGGAGGTCTCTGCATCATTTGTGGTTTTAATTGTTGCTGTATTTGGACTAATAAAAATATCCTGCGGTAGCTGTCACTCCAAAACCAGCCCTATTCACACTATATAAAGCCCATAGGAAGTTAGGGAGAGCAAGGTGAGTCGACTGCAGTTGACTTGTGTGAAGGTGATTGGCTTTCTTTGATCTTTTTCTCTATTTCAGGGACCTACCAAGCATAACATGTGAAAAGAACGTTGATAATTAGTTATGGTTTGATTATTTGAATGTAACTTTGTAACACTCCTTTATGGATGAAACCAAAGAGGAGGATGCTTTTTTCCAGTTCATCCTACTGAGTTGGACAAAAGGTATTTAATAATAGTCTTCTTTTTCTATTCTATTAGAGACAAACTCATGATGACTGCATCGTCGCTGTTGGCTGCCTTCGTGGTGGCGACCCGTGCTGCTCTTCTGCCATTCTCTGCTGCTCAAGGTAAGAACCCATTGTCTGGTACAGGGGCCACATTATATGCTGAATATGTGACACTGTTAATGCAACAGTTCTGTAAGTCACTTTGGACCTTTTTTAATGGTAGCATTGAATGTACAATAGTAGTTGTTTTTTGAGCTCATCCCTCCCCATCGCTGTCGTCCCAACCTGCAGACAGCTGCAGTGCTAGATGTGGTGAGCCATTTGCTCGTGGTCAGCCCTGCTAGTGTGACGCCAGCTGCCTCCCTCATGACGAGTGCTGCAAGGACTTTGAGGCTCTCTGCACTTCCGGTAAGACTGATGCTATTACTATGTCTTTATTTAAAAGTCAGCATGGTTATTCATCAGAGTCTGTATATATGCATGAATGTAAACATGTGATGATGTACCTGAAACTCAAACTATGTGACAGGCCAAGTCATCCATCAATGGTGTAGTAGAGAGGACCATGTACAAAGAGAAAGTCTGTGTGTTGGTGAATATCAGGTCGTGCAGTGGTAGGTGTGGTGAATGGTTCAGACGAGGCAGGCTTTGCGAATGTGACTCAGGCTGTGTCCGCTATGACACCTGTTGCCGTGACTACCAGAACCACTGCAGTACGTCCAACAGCTATCTTTATGAAGACTCTTTACAACACTTTTTCATGATATCTGATAGTTAGCTCAACTTAACCAGGACAATACAACCAGCAATCAGTAATCCATTAAACCCATCAGTCCCACAGAGAACATGTCTAAAGAACACTGCCTATGTAGTTAATGATTTAAAGTGAGTTGAATAGAGTGATGGGTCAGACCATTTACTAATCGTTTTTGATTATCACCATCAACTTTCTTCTGTTTTTAGATGCCACTCCAATTCCAACACCAACCCAGAGGATCAAGCAGGATGCCACGAAAAAGCCAACAGGCTCAGTTATTGTCTTTGTCTTTGTAGCAAAGTAACTGCATGGATCAACAGAGCTTGTGTACCCTGATAATAGGCCAAACTGTCTCAGTGCTAGGTTAGAGTGGGCCATTTTAAACAATAGAAACGTTTGAATAAGATACAATTAATTATCTTTAGCGCTTCCTAAGAACAAATCCTCCAGCAAGACAGAATTGAAGTCTCTCAAATTTTCCAAGAAAACTTTAAACAGCGAGAGTGAGGAAGGCAGATAAGGCATGTGTGTAATAGCTGGGGTCCTGAGTTTTTCCAAACCAAGGCCATGCTTATTGACTGGAAGAGCAATTAGCCTCCATCTGGTTACGTGTTGATCAGTGACCGACTGACTGCATGTGATAATCCAACCCACAATAGGCCTCTATAGGTTATCGATGTATTGTGGTCAGATGAGATGAAAGCAGTAACTGTACTGATACATGCAGCAGTTCAGGGGCTGAACCCGTGTCTGTCTGCCCTCTGGGTCTCAGAACACAAAAGTTGATCATTTCTGGTATTTTTGTTGTGCTTTCAGACCATAGTAAGGTCACATACCCCGCTCCGTCTGACCTCTTTCCTGAGACTCAGGACTATTGTAAGTTCAGCCTATTGTGGGTGCTCTTGTCCATCATTGACATTATAACACTGCATGTAATGTATGAAATGTAGAGATTGAGGACTTTGTCAACACAAGGCACTTGGTGCTGGGCAACAATTGATTAAGAATTACAACTACATGCTAGAATCATTCAGTCATTTTCATAATTTAGAGTTTATGGTAGCCTGCTCTGTGGATTCCTGTAACCGGTCTGTGTTTCTCACAGACACCAACGGCCCTTACCCTGGATCCAGCAGCTCTAGTCAGAGTGACTATTCTCCTTTCTCCGAGGACCCAGCATCCCCTTTGAACCCTGACTTTTACCCTCTGACTGACCGCTTCATGGCCCAGCCACTGTTATGGCCCAGCCACTGTCATGGATAGTGAGTGTCAAGTGTTTGATGAAGGTGTTGTCTGAGAAAGTGGCAGAACAGCTAGTTATGTTTTGAGGTAGTCGAGCGACAAGAGCAAAGCTCTATGCATCTTAGTTTTGTCTCTGAGTGCTGATACCTGCTTGTGTTTGTTGGTATGTACATGTTCTAACGTCCTCCATCTTGCCCCCTTATCTCCTGTGAAGCCTTGAGTGATGCAGCCACCAGTCTCTTGGAGGGCATCTCAGCTCAACGGCCCCAGCACCCTGGCAGGCATAGCCAAGGCCTTGGAGGTCAACAACCCAAACAAACCCCACAAAAAAGTGTACCAGCTGGGGACCTCAGGATTAGATACTGTCATGTTTCTCCGTCAGTCACTTTTGGGATGTCTGCTCTGTTGTGATGTATAGTACTGCATCAATTGATTATTGCTATTATTATTATTATTATGCAATCACTGTCAAGTAAATATTTAGCTATTATACAGTAAGCTATATGTATAATATTATATAGTAAATAACACCTAAATATTCTTCACAATTGTAATGGCTTCTACCCACACGGGTGTGTCCTCTTTACTCTAGATGCCAACAGTAACCCAGACCTCTGCAGTGACCTGCCCATCAGACTGGCCAACGGAACCATTCTCATCTTCAAGTGTGTGTTGAGCATAGTGGCCTAGCTCATGCCCAGCACTGTCCTACACAGCTCTCTCATATCTCACTTATTACTTAGTGATTAAATGTTTATGAAGGTCAAGTAGCTTTTCCAAAGCAGCAGCAGACAAAAACTGAAGTGACTTGATACATTATCTAATGATTGTGGTTCGGTTTCCCCCAACCAGGTCATTTCTTCTGGACGATGGACCCCAGGACCAAGGCCCTTTGCCCAGCCCGCAACGTCACGGAGGAGTTTGGAATTCCGTCCCCTATTGACAGTGCCATCACCCGCACCAACTGCCAGGGAAAGAGCTACATCAAGATGCTGTAGAACTGCAGAGGAAAAACCTAGAACCTGAGAAGTTCAGAGGGTTGGGGCAGTGGAGATGCCTTGGTGGAACCAAATGGCAACACTTTTGTCCCCATCTCTTTTCCATGTAAGGCTACTGGAGGATGGCCAACGGCAAGATGGAGCCTGGTTACCCCAAATCTGTTGCCTCTAGTTTTGATGGTCTGACTGGCACCATCACTGCAGCCCTGTCTGTGCCTGTTAACAGGAGAAGGCCCGAGTCTGTCTACTTCTTCAAGAAAAGTTAGGGAGAGCTTTGAGGATTACCACTACCTAACCTATTCCCATTGCTTTACATGATGATTTACACCAATGAGCTTGCTTCACTCAAGCCTAATTGACCATTTCTTTCTCACAGGAGGCACCATGCAGAAATACTCCTACCCTGCTGGAAGTAGCCCCGTCTGTGGCAAGAAATCCAAGTCCAGTACCAAGAAACCCCACGGTCACAGAGCAGCGGTGCGTCTGGGAGTAGAGATTAACATCAAGCCGTCTCTGAAAGGCTTCCCCTCCTCAGTGACCTCAGCTGTGTCTGTCCCCAGCGCCAAGAAGGCCGACAGATACAAATACTTCCTCTTTGCTGGACCCAAGTCTTAGTCTGAGGTATTGTACATCTGATATCTTGGTTATATCATGGAAATGGGGTTACTGCAGTTCAAAAGACAGACGTAATGTACACATTTAAGAAATGTATCATTCTTACGCCGATGCTGCGTTTGACATACAGTTTGCAAAACATTAAGAACACCTGCTCTTTCCATGACCGACTGCCCAGGTTGAAAAGCTATGATCCCTTGAGGTCACTTGTTAAACACACTTCAGTGTTTATGAAGGGGAGGAGACAGGTTAAAGAAAAATGTGTAAGCCTTGAGACATTGTTTGTATGTCCTATTCAGACGGTGAATGGGCAAGATAAGAGATTTAAGTGCCTTTGAACCACAAGCGGCAGTTGGCACATTCATTGGAGAGGACGGGCTCACAGTAATGGCTGGAATGGTATCAAACATGTTTTGACTTGGAGAGAAACGGAATACGCAATGTGGAAATGACCGGTCACTTGGGATAAAAACAAATACTAAAAAGTCAAAATGCTAATCTAAAAGCAAAACAGTTATTCTGTTGGAAAGGTAGTTATTTATAATCTATAATCCATTTTAGCGCTCTACTTCAACATCAAGATATCTGGTGACCTGCCTGCTCTGGCCAAACCAGACAACCCCGATCCCCGCCAGAACTCCATCAACTGGCTCAAGTGTGTCTAGAACAACCCTATGGATGGACCACCGACAACGCACGACTACGACAAACATTTTATTTTTCTCTAAGTTTATTAGCAAAAACAAAAGCAATGGAACAATCACTCTTCTTGAAACAAATACAAAACAACACAAAATGTACGCTTTTAAAGCACATGGTATCCACTGACACGAAGTTAGGGAAGAAAAGTCAATCACAAATTAGTATGATTTTTTAAGTAGACCAAGACACTATGATTGATAGTTGGGATGAAGGCCGGGGGATGGAGCAGTGCATGATGGCATCATTAGCGGGGTAGGTTTCCTCTGCCGAAGGGGCCTCTTCCTGCTCGAAGGAAGCCCATACCTTGAATGGAGGAGGCGAAAAGAGTCAAGTTCCATCTTAACCATCATCCAAAATGGCCACTTCATGACACTTGTAACTCTGTTGTGCTGCTTTAGATTGGGTCACTATAGCTTCTTTGAAGATTGTTTTGATGTGCGTTGAAATAATTACCTCTAAACTGTCAGTGCTAAGTTCAAACCTAAGATAAAACATTTTACAAGACCAAGTTTAAACCATACCTGGGGGGGCTTAAGTATCTCTCGCAAGACAGCAACCCTGCTCCAACTATACTTGTGGCACATGTACTCCAACATGCCAAACAAAAGTCTACAATGTGTGCTTTATGTCACCTACTTGCACTTGCTTATCAAACTAATTTAAAAAAATTCTCATCTACTTTGTTGTGTGCTGCGTTTCCACTCTATTAGGCAACAGTATGGTAGCAAAGCTACTGCTTTAGTTGAATGGACTTATAACATGTTGTTCTGGGTTAAAAGTGGCCTTCAAGACTTAAAAATTCAATGTAGATGAAAGCTCACCTCCTCTGCGGATGAGCGCCCTGCCCCTGTTGGCTGTTCTCATGGGCAGAGAGTGCTGGGCCAAGGGGCGACCGGAGGGCTTGGGCTGCACACTACTGCTGGTGTCTGAAGAGAGAGGGAGCAAAATAATTAGAGAAGAGACAAAGAGGTTGTAAGCAGGGATGAGAGAAGGTTGAGGTGTGAGAGAACAAGCAAGAGAGACATGAGAGAGGGAAAGCTGTACTGACCGGCAGAGCTGGAGGTGGGCTCCTGGCTTGTGGAGGGCAGACTGGCATCGTCTGACGGCTGGACAGAGTCCATCTCAGCCTGGCTATCCATGGACGCTTCACCACTCCTACTAATAGGATTGAAAAGTGTATGAGCAACACACACACACACACACCCCATCCCCACACCACAACAACCCCTGTTCTCACCCTTCACTATCTGCCTCCATGAACACCTCGTCACCGTCATCTCCTGGGATGGCCTCTCCGCCGGGGACTGCCATCCCGTGGTGGCTCGTGGATGTCGTCACCATGGGAACAGACTGGGATGCCATGTCCTGGGCATCAGAGGGGTGGGATTCATTGAAGAGCGTCACTGGGGCAGCAACCTGCAGGGGCGTGGTGGGAACACTCCTCCCTCCAGACTCCTCGTCGTGAGCGGCCAGGAACAGTGGACTCTCGTACATCCCCAGACCTACAGACACAACCACAGAGGTCAGGGAGTTGAAGCGGACACTCATTACAATGACATATACATTTCATGACAGATATATTGTATCTATAGAGGAAAAAGACAGTACAGAGCAGCATATTCACTCAGTGCTACTTGGTGTGTGTTATACCTCCTTGTGAGGCGAGCTGTCCGAGGTCAGAGTGGGACGAGCTGGCCTGAGGCATGTCTTCAGGAGGACCAAACCTGAACCTAGGAACTCCTGCTACCTGTGGAGAACTGAGACAGACACCGATAATAATATCAATGAAAAACCAATGGCCAAGAGACTGGGTCCAGTCAATAAATACCAAATCACAACATTCATTTAAGGGTCCATACAAGTAAGTGTGTGTGTGTGTGTGAGAGACTTACTGGATGGCCTCAGCAAAGCCATCAGTCCGGTGGGGAACCACCAGCGTGGGCGTACTGGGGACCATCCTGTCATCGTCATCAAAGAAGTGTTGCTGAGGGATGGAGAACAGAGATGGTGAGAAAGGACTAGCAAACTGTGCAAGACATAACTTGGTTAGGTTACATGGTCATTGAAATACTCCTGGACCCAAATTATGCCTAGACCAAGAAGCCTTTAGTCCAGGAATAAGCTTGGTAACACTAATCTGTGTATGGGAAACCAAGCCTCAAAATTTAGCCAGGCACCATTCCTTCCTGCCTTACCATGTTGCCTATCCCAGGCGTTAGCTGGGGTCCTCTGCCTACAGACTGCCGGCGGATTGGCGCAGACAGCCTCTGTGGGACAAACAACCACAAGGACACTGAACTAGACAAAATATTTTTGCACAGCTGACTCAGTACATAGTGAATATTGTATAATTGAACCCAGGAGCATGTTAGTACAGGTTACATCTGAATATCTGTATTTACGTCTGTATCAAAACCTTACCTGTGTGGGTGGAGGTCCCAGGCCCAGCTCAGGGCCAGGGGGCTGGATGTAGAGGCGTGGGGGCAGGGGGTGTGGGGGTCGGCGGGGGACAGACTGGGGCAGGCGCAGGCTGGAGGAGGGGGAGAAGGGGGAGGTAGAGAAGGAGAAAGTGCTGGTAGTACTAGCGGTAGGTTGTAGTAGTTCTTTGGGGGGGTCGGACATGGCCATGGGGAAGGATTCGGTGGTACTGCTGCTCCCCTCACCTGGAAGCAGGGGAAGGGGTTAATGTCTCAGACTCTGATACGTCAGTCACATCTACCTCAAGTTTCTATTCACTTCTACTTAATGATATTTACTGCATTCATTTTACTTTCAAAACACGACATCCATATTTGGAAGTCTCTCAATTGTCAGACAAAACTCCCTCAGTCATCAGTGTTTCAAATGCAAATTGGGGGACTTCCTAATACAAATGTCGTACAAAAACAGTGTCTCTCACCGCTTTGTGAGTCAGCCTGTTTCTGGGAGGTGGAGTCTATAGCTCCCATGCTCTCCTCGTTCTCCGAGGCAGGCTCCGAGGTCTCAGGGCCCGTCTCGTCTCCTTCAAATGGCTCGTTGGCGTCTCCGCTCCCCTCGTTGCTCTCCTCTCTTCCCATCCCCTGGTCCTCGTCATCATCATCATCCTTCTCTTCCTCCACCTCTTCCTCATACTGAGAAAATACAAACATCTCTTGAATAATCAAATGTATTTAAAGATTTTATACATTAGCAATTGTCACAAAGTGCTTTTACAGAGAGTAAATAATCTAGTGTGAAATGCACTTCTAGCGTGAAATGCACACCTTACTTCGAATTAAACACCTAAATAGAGCTCAACAGATCAGATTCTGCAAACATTCATAAAACACAATATATTTTAACGTCAACATATACTGAAACCCTCACCTGCTCTGCCTCTTCCTCCTCTTCTTCTCGACTGGAGCTGTCTGTGTCGATGATGATGACGTCAGGCTGGCGCTCTTCGCTGGAGTCCTGGGTGTCCGAGGGTTGGGGGGTCACCTGGTGGTCTGAGGGGACAGACTGGGACACCCCGTCATCCTCTTCCTCCACCTCTCCCAGTACAGGAAAGGACACGTCTGGTAGTTCCTACCACACACAGTTAGATAGGGTTTTGCAACAACACTCATGTGATGATGAATGCATGCACCTGTACACATACAGGGCCTGATACACATGCGTATGAATGTGCGCACACACTCCTATGTCTTAAGGTTTACCTGGCTGCCATCTGGAGTCTCCTGGTTCTCCCCTGACCCCTCAGCCTCTCCATCAGTGCCCTCTTCATTCTCCTCCTCCAGTCCCACTCTCTGGATGATACGGAGCTTTTTGGGGATGGGTGGTTCGTCTGGGTTCTCCAGGGCCATGTCGACGCTCTCTGCCCGAGCCTCCAGCTCCACCTCGCGTGCACGCTTTGGCCCAGCAGAGCCCCCTGTAGCAATAGCGGAGCCAAATACGGCCGTAGAAGTGGAGGGCCTCTCCACTTGACCACTAGGGCCCGCCTCTGTCTCCTGACTGGCCAGCTCAGCGGTGGGCGGGGCCTGCTGTTGCTGGGTTGGCTGGACGAAGGCGGTGGCCTGGCTGCTGATTGGCTGAAACTGAGAGTGCGTGATGTTCTGGACGCTAGGGCTGGTGGAGCGGACCGAGCCGCTGGTGCTGCCGAACACAGACACGTGTTCCACGGGGGTTCCACCCTCAGAGGACTGCAGCACTGTGGGGGTTAACACACACACACACACAGGGGATAACAAGGTCAGGTCAACAGTCGCCTATCCACAGCTGCCCTGGGGGACAGTCGCCCATCCACAGCTGCCCTGGGGGACAGTCGCCCATCCACAGCTGCCCTGGGGGACAGTCGCCCATCCACAGCTGCCCTGGGGGACAGTCGCCCATCTAATGCCAATCCTATAATACAGAGCCACTTCTCTCACCTTCCTGGCTTTCAGACTGTGTATGGGGCATGACAGTGGCCGTGGGGGTGGGCATGGTTATGGGCACCATGGGTCGGATGCTGGCCCTGGGGGTGGACTTGTTCCCGGGGATGGGGGAAGGTTTACTGGGGGCACCGCCCGACACCGTGGTGGGTTTGATGTTGGCAGTGGGGGGCTGCTCTGAAGAGCCGGAAGAACCACTGTTTGGTAAGAAATGGGAGACAAGACACAGACGTGGTGTTAAGAGTTGGGGGATGCATCAGTTACTTTAGATTTTAAACCAGTATTTATTTTCAGTGTGCATGATTCAGACATTTCTACCTTCCCCTGTCTGCAGCTTGGGAAGTCCTCTGGTTGATCTGCCTCTGATCTGGAGCTCTCTGCTGCTGCTCCTGGGTCTGGAAGAAGAAAGTGTCCATCACAAATAATTGAATTGGAATTTCAATTCATCTCCTGGATTGACTGAATTTAAAATGTAATTTATCCCAAATCAAGTGTACAGTACTCCCTGTACAGTACGTATGGGTGCATGCAGACGTTTGTGTTCAGTGCCTGTACCTTATTTTTCCCCTGGTCCTGGGACTCGTCTCTCTGAGGTTGTTCGTCACGGTGGTCTCGGAGCTCCCTGATCTCTCGGTCCTGTCGGTGCAGACGGCCCTCATACTGGGACTTGATAGCACTCAGACGCACCTCCTGCTCCTCCCGCTGCTGCTTCAGCTCCTCCACCTCCTTGGTCAGATGCTCCTTCGCAACTGGGACACACACAGAATACTTCATTTGGAATCCGTGATGAGTACAAACCCCAGATAGTTCTCAGATCACTTAAATAATTTCTTTAAAATCGGGGCAACAAACTAGATAATGTGCATAAACAAAACATAAACAGCTAGCTATGTGACTTACTGTTGAGTTGGTTGATCTTCTGCTTGGCGCCCATGAAGACCTTCTTGGTCTTCTCCTCCTTGTCGGCAATCTGTTGCCGTAGCGACTCCTCCTGAGCAGTCTTCTCCTGCAGCTCCTGTTTCAGCCGGGTCACTTCACCCTGGGTCCCCTGGGCAGACTGTTCCTGGAGCCGGGTCAGCTCCTGTTTCAGCCGGGTCACTTCACCCTGGGTCCCCTGGGCCTGGGTAGACTGTTCCTGGAGCCGGGTCAGCTCCTGTTTCAGCCGGGTCACTTCACCCTGGGTCCCCTGGGCCTGGGTAAACTGTTCTTGGAGCCGGGTCAGCTCCTGTTTCAGCCGGGTCACTTCACCCTGGGTCCCCTGGGCCTGGGTAAACTGTTCTTGGAGCCGGGTCAGCTCCTGTTTCAGCCGGGTCACTTCACCTTGGGTCCCCTGGGCCTGGGTAGACTGTTCCTGGAGCCGGGTCAGCTCCTGTTTCAGTCGGGTCACTTCACCCTGGGTCCCCTGGGCCTGGGTAGACTGTTCCTGGAGCCGGGTCAGCTCCTGTTTCAGCCGGGTCACTTCACCCTGGGTCCCCTGGGAAGACTGTTCCTGGAGGCGGGTCAGCTCCTGTTTCAGCCGGGTCACTTCACTCTGTGTCCCCTGGGCCTGTGTAGACTGTTCCTGGAGCCGGGTCAGCTCCTGTTTCAGCCGCCCCATCTCTGTGTTGCGCTCATTCACCGTCTGACAGGGTGATTGAGAACAATACTTTATTAATCCATACGAGATAGAAATGTGTCTCCTGCTATCATTAGAGGGGTTTGGGGGTCAACGGTTTGAGGTGTTTTGTAAAGCTGTATGGTGAAGGAAGTACAGGAAAGGGAATAGATTGGTCCTCCAGAACAAGGGAACAGGATCATGGCTGGACAAGGAAGGTGGCAATGTATTCAATCATGACCTTTCTCTGGATTTTTTTATTTTCATGGAAATACAAATACAATCAAATCAAAGGTTCATTTCTAGTCAATAGCTAGGTTTCCATCCAAATGGTGACAGATAATCAGGCGAATATTTTAAAAAATCTGCATAAAATCACCAGATTTTCTCACCAGTGGTGAGTTGTCCATAAAACTGACTTGTTGGGGATAAAAGGCTATGTACATCATTTATTTTTCAGTCTATGGTTTTGTCACAAAAACTGTAGTGATAAATCGCTCAGTCTGGTTTCACCTCATGCTCTCTAGGACAAGAATTTACTGATAGTGGCCAGGGGGTTATATGATGAGATATGGATAAGAGCAAGACGATCTCAATTGATAATTGGCAGCCAAGCACCGATCATCAGGTCACAAGCGTTCAAATAACAGCCTACCCTCAATATTTAGCCTATTGGAAATGTGCCTGATCACTGTGCACTTAACCACCAGCTGAAATTCATAACTTTTCATGTTTTCCACATTGTGGTGGTTGGCCAATATCATTTGCTCCAAGTTTACTTCGATATGATGGTTATGTTAATATTTGCGCATGAATGCATTTCCACCGCCATTTTGTGCATTATTCTTTATACAGACAAAAAGATCCCACCATGTCGACCGAACAAATAGTTTTTCGACATTTATGAAATTACACCGACATTTCCTGTCAGGACTTTTTTTTATGCGTCAGGTAATTCAACCGCATTAAATGGTTGGATGGAAACATGGTTTATGATATTGACAAGGTGCCAACACCCACCTGCACAAAAGTAGACTTTTAGAAAAGCAGTTAAGCCCAGCATCTACAACACTGGCTCCATACACATACAGTATACCTACCTCCTGTACGTTTTCCAGTTGTCCCTCCAGGTCTTTGACCTTGGTCTCAGCCTGGCTGAGGGAGTCCTTCAGGCTCTGGATCTCTTGGGCAGAGGCCTGCTGGGCCTGTTGAGCCTGCTGCTGGGCCTGTTGCACAGCCTGCAGCACCTCCTCCTGGGCTGGCTTGGCTGCTGCCTCCGCCACCAGCTACCAAAGGGGACAGGAGCAGAGTGTTGGAACGGAACAGAATTAACAGTCAGTAAAGTTCTGACTGGCCCCGGTCATTGTAGCTGTGGGTGCAAACATGTGCAGGTACAGTTTAAACATGCACGATCAGCAAATGTACACACACACACACACCTTGTCGTGCTGCACTTTGAGCTCCTCATACTGCGTCTTGTAGCGTCGTCCGATTTTCTTGACCTGCGTGATGGTCTTGCACTTCTCCTGGATGTCCAGGTGCTTCGCATCCCTCTCAGTGGTCACCTTGCCCAGATTCTCCTTCAGGTTCTGCGCCTGGCTCTGGGCTGTGATAACCGACGCATGGGTCCTAATGGAGGACAGGGGTATGTACAGAGTCAAGTGTAGATGAATGCGGATTAGAAAATAACCTAATAAAATTATTTTGGACAATAATCTTGAGACAGTTTATATTTGAGCCTACTGTACTATTACATTTGGATTCAGTTTCTGAATTGGAAACAATGAATAGTCCCCAACCCTGGTGTGCACGTGTTTTATAATTCTACAACGATGAATAGAATCAGAGTGAGCGGCAAATTGCATGTCACAACATGACAGGTGTATTGTGTAGTAGTAGTAGTAAGACAAGATAAATATAGGACAGCAAATTGGTAGTTATAGTAGTTTTGATAAGTGTAGGTTATTGCCTTGTTTTTTATATCAACAAATATAAAGAATTGTACGTTAATTGTGATGAGTCTATTTCGGGTGAGTGCGTACTGACCTGGCCACCTCAGCCTTCAGTCTCCCAGTCTCCTCAGAGAGCTGCTGGATGCGTTTGAGGTGGGCCTCTCTCTCAGAGTGCAGCTTCTTGTTCTCCTCCTGGTCTGTGTCCTTCTGCTGGCTCACCAGTTGCTGAGACACACACACACACACACACAAATTCACTCTGGAATGCCAGAGTGTGCTCTGGGCGTTTGCAAATTCAGAGCGTTGTCAGATTGTCCATTCGTAAATTCTCTGAGCATTCAGAGTGCACACTGGATGATCTGGCTGAAGAGTAGGGTTGATCTGACCTCACAATGGGAGTCAAGCACCCAAGCTAACTGGCTAACGTTGGCTAGCTACTTCAAGAAACAAATGAGAGAACAGCTCTCTGACCATTTTACTCTCCCTAGCAGAGCTGGTTAGGCTGTTTTCATGTTATTGGTGTTGGTGACTGCAACTGTCCTGCTTGCAATAATTGAATTACACTTATTTGCAGACGTTTAATGACACCGGCCATATTCAATGGGTGTTGTGTGTTCGAAAATGCATCAGTTATTCTGCGCTCTTGTACACTCAGATGAGAGTGCTCTGAAATCAGAGTAGATAGCCAAAGTGAATTTATGAACAAACAGCACGCACACATATTGTACATAATCTCTCTCACACAAACATTGAAGTTGACCTCTGACCTGTGTGCGGGCCTTCCAGCGTTTGATGTCCTCTTCCAACAGTTTCTTCTCAGCCTGCAGCATGCCATTCTTCTCACTCAGCTCAGAGTTGGAGTCCTGCAGGGGAGTGATGTCCGCCTCCAGCTTACGCACCTGGAAGAAAAAGGAGGTAATGGTAAATGCACAATTCACATGAGAAAAAGAGCACTCTGTCAGTATATGTATAGAGACAAGGGTTCTTCGTGTATAGCATCAAAGCAACGGAGTTCTACAGAACTATAAAAAATGTAATTCAGTCTCATCATACAGGTGATGTGTGTCCAAAAGACAACAGACTGGCTCAGAAATCAACATTAGGATGCCTACTAAACATTTGGGAGTATTACTGCAGCTAACAAACATCTTTAGAAAGAAATAATGTAGCTAGTACCAATTATTAGTGATGCTTTTAACACTCATAGGGCCCAATAAAATCCATTCATGCGTTTTGCTTGATTCCGTTTGTTTTTCTAGGTTTGTTTTCGTCTTCTGGTTTTTGTTCTCCAAATCACCCACAGAGACCATTGTATGGTATGCAGTGTTTCTGTAGCACTCATGTGATTGCAGAGTTAACAAAACAAATGGCCACTGGATTGATGTAAATAATCAGATATTCTGCCAGGTAGGCATAGGCTACTTTGTAGTTAACATTTCATTGAGGTTAAGGAATGCTTTTCCATCTACGAATTTACAGTCATCATTAGCATCATCATTAACGGCTACACAAAATGTGTACCAAACGCACGCACCGCACACAAACATGGGCATTCATGTTTCAGAAAGCTGCAAATTATAGCGTTTATCAATTCAAAACATTTAGTTGATTTCCTAATAAGTTCGATACATGTTATAATATTGTTGAATTCCGTTTAAATGTCTGGATTCCGTGATTCTGTCCGTGTTTTCCACATCACTCAATAGAGTGTATAGTAGTCCTTACTTTAGCCTGGGTTTGGTGCAGCTCCTGTTCCAGTCGCTCCCTCTCCTCCTTCAGCATCTTGTTGGTCTCCACCAGCACGTTTAAGTTCTCCATCCTCTTCATTTTCTCATCGTGCTGGGCCATGGTCTTTGCTGTCAGCTGGGGGGCAGACAGCAGAGTTGGTTGAAATTAAAATATGAACCCGTAGCAGGCTGTAACAGAGGAAAGGATGCTCTGAAAGGTTAAGAACTTTCTAATTCTACCTGTAGTTTCTCTCTCTCAGCGTTGAGGCTCTCTTGTAGTTCCTTCAGCTCTCGATCCTGGTGTTCAACCTGTTGTTTGTAGCGCAGTGTCTCAACCTCGGCCACCTCAAACTGTGTCTCTGCAATCTCCTTCTCACGACGCACAAACCTGCAGGAGGGAAAGGTCAGAGCAGGCTTAACAAACTGCTTGCTCGCTAAAGTACTGGTTAGGAACAGCTCTAGTATAGGCTCGGTTTCCAGACACAGATTAAGCCCATTTTTAAGGTAGAATGGTCCTTTTTTGTTGTTGTCTAGAACTAGCTCAATCTGGTCTGGGAAACCATTTTGTAGTGTAAAAATGTATCAGTGTGATCTTTCAGTTTTACAATCAGGAAATTCAGGTGACCGCAGATTCAGATGTAAATGATCCATGTTTAACACAGGTCAGCAATACAGGTATCAAGTATCTATAAAGGAATTGGCACAGTAAGCAAAGTCACATCCCTATCTACTACCTGAGGATCTCCAGGATCTGTTCCTGGGACTTGCCCTCTTCGCTGAAGGACAGGTTGAGGCTGCTCTCCCTACTAGCCTGTTGCTGCTGCTGTACTGTGGCGGCCATTTTGGCTCCCAGGCTCTCCATCTGCTGGTGCAGCAGGCCATTCTGCTTCTGCAGCTCGTCTGCCCGCTTCTGCTGCTTGGACAGGTCCTCCTGGGGGAAGAGGGAAGCCAGGGTGTGAAGAACAATGTTTCCAGCTCATCACCAGTAAGCAACTGATGGAATGGTAACCTGCTACATCCTGGCCAAATCTAATAGTTCTTTACCACATTGTCTGTCAAAAAGATCCGCATAACTCTTTCAACAACGTTCACGTCACATCTCCCCCCCACCTCCTGACCAACCACCAACCTTGAGTTTCTTCTCCAGCTGGTTCCAGTTGGTGCGAGCCTCCTGTAGCTGGGTGGTGGTCTGTTTGGCCTTGTCCTCCAGCTGCTTCCTGCTCTGGTTCCCCTGCAGGCCTTGTTTCTTGACCGCCTGTAGCGCCTCCACATCAGCCGCATGCAGCATCAGCTCCCGCTCGTACTTGTTCTGGGCCTCCGCTGCCAGCTTGCCCTGTGCAAGGAAAAAGAGAGAGTCAAGTTTGACAAACCCATGCCTAGACACTGTCATACCAACAGTCTTTCTAGCGGTTTACCTCATGTATAACTAGAGGTGAAGCACAAAGGATCTGAAGCAAGCAACATCCAGGGCAGTTTGCCCTTAATTATCGACTGAGAACATGTAGCCTGACATAGCTGGAAGTCTACCTGCTGCAGGCTGTCCTGCATGGCCTTCTGTTCCTGGGTGATGGCTGCAGCCTTCCTCTCCTCCGCCTCCTGCAGCTCTGACTGCAAGTTTTTCATGGTCCTCTTCAGCTCATTCACCTGGGGGAAAAGGAGTAGGCATGAGCGGAGGATGACAGAGGAGAGCCTTGTTGGGCCCCCGACTAACATGCCAGCTCCAGACATCCAAACTTAAGAGGGGGCAATACATTGCAACATTTAGCAACAGCTGTGGCTTCTGATGTTTTGAGAAAGTATTTGGTACAGTTGCCATCTTACCTGTTTCTCCACAATATCCATGGCCTTCCTCTTCTCCTCACGGAGCTCCTGTTTCTCCTTCTCAGCCTCCACCAGCTTCTTCTCCAGCCCACGCTGGAACTCCTGGGCCTCCTTTAGACGAGTCTCCACAGGAGAACGAGCCTGAGAGGTAGAGAGAGAGGAAGTTAGGCATCAAAGAAGTTATATCAAATTGGTGTTCAAAGTGAGTTTGAACTCCACTGGTAGTGCCGATTACTACAAGGATGGAAGATTGATAAGTCAAAGGGAAAGGGTCTTTGTAGGATAATAAGTACTTGTATGCTTTTCTTGTGCTAATTCTCAACACATAACCTGTTTCTCTTTGCTGAGGGACTCCTCCAGGCTGAGCACTACGGTGCGGTACTGCTCCACGTTAGTGCTCGCGTTCTGCAGGCGCTCCTGCAGATCGCTGATCTGCTTCTCGGCCTGCTGCAAACGCCCACGCACCTCCTCTAGTTCTGACTGGAGCTTGGCCTGGGCCTCCTGGGACTGGGTCTGAGATGGAGCTACAAACAAACACACAGAGAGTGACTGAAAATGCCAACAGTTCTGGTCCAATGCCACCATTTCCAATGCTTTTACACAATACATTGCAATGTCTCCTGTCAAATTCCCAGAGGACATCTGTATTTGACCCTTTGGACAAAAGCCTACCTCTTAACGGTGCTCTGATGGGTGCCCGGGGGTTAGTCTGGCCCAGGCTCTGACCCTGGCCCAGACCTGAACCCTGGTTCTGGCTTTCAGCATGGCTGAGCTGTTGTTTCAGAAGGTTAGCCTGCTGCTCAGCATTCTTCAACAGCTCCTTGGTCTTCTGGTGCAGGGCACACTGGGCCTCTAGCTGCTTCTTGGCCTCCAGCAGTTGAGCCTGAGGGAGTATATTTAAATAAAAACTGGTGGAGGAAGGAAAGGGGGCCTAAAAGTGTCCGCATGCTCCCAGCCGAAAAAGTTAGTGCATATATTATGACAACATTGTGACGTTTTTCTTTGTTTTGGTTTTCGGCAAGGTTTTTTGGGGCTGTTCGTGCACACACACACACACACAAAAATGTCTGAAGGCAAGACGAAGTCTACGCCCCTTCGTCAGTGATTGGTCAGTAGGGATTAGTAGGGATTCTTCACTGAAGTGCTTGTTGTCATTCAACGAGAAACAAATCATTTAATGCAAATTTCTTCACTTTTTGCACCAAACATCTTAGTTAGATGTAAAATTGCTCGACTAAAATCTTGGCAAAAACGTCATAATTAATGACAGATTTCTTGAGTCATCTTAGATTAATTCTGAATGTTGAGGAAGTGTATACTGGCTACGGCGTCTAAAGACGGACAAACAGTACTATTGCCGCTTTTTTCTCGTTCTTTTAAGGGAGTTTGCGAGCTGAACCGAAGCATGCGGAATGCTTAAGTGATGTTATGGTAAAAGCCACAGAAGGTCTAATATTCTCATCGTCACGGGTATTCAACTCATACCCTACGAGAAGGGCAATTAAAGAGAGAAGGACAGAACGAAAGGGTTGGGGGAAGAAAGAGGGGATGAAAAAGTGAGAGGAGATAAAGGAGACAGAAAAAAAGACAACCAGTGTCAGAGAGAAAATCAGTAAGAAAGAGGGAAGGAAGTGAAGTAAGAAAAAGATTGAGTATATACGAACGTCTTGGTTACGGCCCAGCATGTGCCTCTGCTCCACCTCCTCAGCCAGTTTCTTCTTAAACTGGGTGAGCTCTCTCTCCAGTCTCTCTATCTGGCTGTTCAGACGCTGCCTGGTCTCGGTCTCTGTACGCTCCATCGTCAGCTATGGGACAAGAGTAAGGCAGGGAGGTGATCGTCATTAAACATAGATCTTTTCTACACTAGAGTAGTGTGACTGGACTCTACGGCAAAGCTGCATTTGCAGTGATATCCCACAGGGCTAATGAAAGTGGGGTAAAGCCAAACCACAGATTTGTCCTTTGAGGCATTTTCAATTACTAGAGGCCCACTGTGAAGAGTCTGTCAGGATAGACCTCAGTAAGGATACAATGTGTTTGTGTAACTGGTTGACATATGTAAGAGCAGTGTGTGTACCTGGATTGACTTGAGGTTGGTGAGCAGGAGGTTCTGGTTGCGCTGCTCAGCCATCATGGCTTCCTTCTCCTGGTTCAGTCTGGACTCTGCTGACTTCAGCATGTCTCTCTCTTTCTTCATGTTCTCACCACGCACCTGATGGTGGGGGGGAAGAAAGAAAAGAAAGGAGAAAGAAGAAATGGAGAGAGAGGGGAGAAGATAAATTAATAAACATACATACCCCATCGCAACTTAACTAACCCCGCCTGGGCCAAGCTTAACCTCCTAACCTCTGCCAAGGCCAGCTTCTCATTGGCCGCCCGGAGATCCTGGGTCATGGTGTGGATGATCTGCTCATGTTTCTGAGCCGTGGCGGCCATCTTCTGGCTCTTATCGTGCAGAGCAGCGATCTCCCGCCTGTAGCCGTTTACATTCTCCTGCAGCATCTCGTATCTGACAGAGACCAAACATGGTTTGATTTACTTCAGCAGATGGACACTTCTGCCCCAAGAAATACATATGAGATGTGTTTGTTCAGAGCATTCGAAAAGGGAAGTGGAAAATGATCAATAGCCAAAATTAAAAATGCAACAGAAATCAATTTTCTCCAAATTTTCTAAAATAAGTCAGGTGAAGTATGAAAAAGCAATGCTGGACATACACATCAGTATTGTTGTTGGATTTAGTATAACTTAAAAAACAACTTACCTCTTGGAGGCGAACTCCAGCTGTGTGGAGAGCTTGGCCTTCTGGGAGCGGACCGCAGACAGCTGCTCCTGTAGCTTCTCGTTCTGCTCGTTCAGCATCCTGTCGTTCACCGCCTTCTCATTCTTGTATGTGGTGAAGGAGTCGTTCAACTGGAAGGGGCAGAATGAAAAAAATATTTTTGTGAACGGGGTGGTGTACCTAATAAACCTAATAAACTGCGATCGTTCCCCTTTGATCACTGAGTGTAAGTTAAATTGGTTTCCATCGCATTTTCAACTCTACGGATTGTTTTGTCGCAAACTGTGGCAATAAATCGCAAACTTGAGCAATCTGGTTTTGGCACATGCTCTCTAAACAGTTCACTGATAGTGGACAGGGTACGTTATATGATGATATGGATAAGAGGAATATAATTTATATTTGATAATTGGCAGCCAACCATTGATTATCATATGTCACCAGCATTCAAATAATACTCTCAACATTTATTGTAAATTTGCGTCAAGCTCACCACTGTCCATCACCACCATAAAGTTCATGATAATTTATTTAATCTGCCTATAAACTCCTAGTGGAAGTAAAAATTATATCACGTGACTCCAAGTTTACTTCGATATGATGATTATTACATCAAAATACAAAATATTTTGTAACAACTGATGAGTTCTCTCTTGCAGTGCCGAACTGCATGTGAACAGCAGTGACAGTGATCTACAAGTCATTTTGCATGCTGGACAACCCCAGGCAATAACAGTAGGCTAGTCAAACTACACACTGTGCCCAGTTTCGCATGCTGACCAACGCGAGGTAAGTAAACAAGTTCATAACATAGATGAGATACTATTCAATTTCCTTTGATTCAACAAAGAATAAATTAAAGTGTCAACTTGAATGTTGTCTGACTGCCTCTCCCTGGTACGCATCTGACCTGTTTGAGAGCAGCCTTGGCCTGGGTGGTCTGGGAAGACTCAGCGGCTGAAGCCCTCATGGGGGTGGACCTGGTGGGAGGGGGGAAGGAGGGCCGGCTGGGGGTGTACATCTGGGGGGCTGCCTCCTGTGTAGGACCTGGGAATAAGAACATATCCTGTCAGCATAACAAAGATCAATGAATTGATCTAAAGCTCCAAGGCCCAATAAATAAACATGCCCGGGTCCATGTATTGATTTGGTTATGTGTGAAGGTAGGCTCAATGCATATATCTTCGTGATCAGTGTTAGGTTGAGGGGTGGTTATATTGTGGTGGTTGAGGTTACGTTTAAGTTGAGTGTTTACAGCGGGTAGGTTGGGGTTAGGTTGTGAGATGGTTGCTGAGAAGTTCACCTTGTGGTGGGAGGTTGAAGCCGGTGCTCTGGGACAGCAGGATGCGGTACATGTCTCTCTGGCGGCCGTTGGAGTCAGCCAGCTGCTTTTGCTGGTTTCTCTGCTCCTTTAGAATCTCCAGCTCCTTCTGGACCTTCTCTAGCTGCTGTTCCAGCTGGGTCACACTACATATACACAAGACAGGAGAAATAGAGTTTGTTTTCAGAAATAATGCATTTGTAAAAAGCACTAAGCAAATGAAATCTGACTGTATGACTGCGATACTATGTTCAAGGGTGAGGAAGTACAATGTCAAGGGGTTGATAAATGTTCCCTACCGTGCAGACTTGGCCTCAGTCTGCTCTCTCTCCATCTTCTCCCCCAGCTCCCGGAGACGTGCCAGCATGCTCTGGTTTTGCCGCTGCAGCTCCTCCACACTGCGGAAGGAAACCTGGCGTGGGTTGATGATCTCAGAGCTGCTGCTCAGGTTCATCGTCTCCTCGCGGACCACCGGGTTGCCACGCGCCTCCTCCAGCTCCACTAGCAGGACGCGCACCTAGAGGGCGCGATGAAAAGGAGTAAAATCTATATGAGAGCAACTTATTAAAGGCAGTGGCTCCTATTCTTATTCCTGGAGGAGCTTCTCTTGATTTTGTTA
The DNA here is from genome assembly GCF_057628025.1 of Oncorhynchus mykiss. Classification (NCBI taxonomy): domain Eukaryota; kingdom Metazoa; phylum Chordata; class Actinopteri; order Salmoniformes; family Salmonidae; genus Oncorhynchus; species Oncorhynchus mykiss. The sequence continues at coordinate 29,687,717 of NC_143049.1, forward strand.
AGGCAAGGAAAACCAAGACACTTTGATAGCCACCAAACTGTTAACTTCATATTTTAAGTTCCCCTATATTTCTGTTATTACAGTGCTATTACTCTGTTATTAGTGCACCTGGACAGGAGTCTCACTGTTGATGGACCTGGCCTGAGAGCAATGAACACAATGTATTGTGGAAATATGGTTCAGTAAACGTTGTTAAACTGGAACGTAGTTGTCATTTTAAATTAACAGTTATATTAATATGGTAACGGTAGACACTAAATGACACCATGGTATGTATACCTGCTGGGACATGTCCTCCAGCTCTCTCTCAGAGTGCTGGTTGTCCTTCTCCAGGTTGGAGCAGTGCTTTTTGGCCTCATCTGTCTCTTTCTGCAGGCTGTGGATCTCCTTAAGATTACAAGAGATCGAAATTGGTTAATCCAAGCCTCAACTCAGACATTAGCACTGATACATGCCTATATTTTTCTGCGTCGTATTCTCTCCCCTCTTCTATGTGATGTACCTGGGTTTTGTTCATGAAATGGAAGACATTTCAAAACTAAAATGAGCATTTCTTATAAGTCTAGGTAGTCCCTCCCTTTTTACTGTCTGTTTTCTTCAGTTTGGTGCCTAATGAACACGACCCAACTTCTTCCTCTGCCAATTTATCTTTTCCCCTCCCCCACATATCGATCCTCACTCGTCCAGTCCTGCCACTCCCGCCATCTCTCCCGCTCACCGTCCTGGCCTGTTCCAGTTTGGCACAGAGGCTGTTCATGGACCTCTGCATGCTCTCATACTCCTCCCGCTGGCGCTTTAGGATGGGCGCCTTCTCCTCCACCTCCTGCACGATCTCGTCCAGCACGCGCGTCACACGCCGGTTCTCCTGCTTCTCCACGAGCAACTGGTCCTGGATGTCCACGAATGCGTTGTACAGCTAAGAGAGCGGGATTGTTTTGTGTTTAAAAAAAAAAGAGAAGAAGATGTTAAGTCATGACTAAACATTTGCCATCAGAAAGTATTCATACCCCTTGACTTATTCCACATTTTGTGATATTGAATTCAAAAACGTATTAAATTACACACAAAACCCCACAATAAACTGAAAACATGGTTTTTAGAAATGTTTGCAAATGTATTGAAATACAGAAATCTAATTTACATAAGTATTCACACCCCCTTGCTATGACACTCCAAATTGAGGTCGGGCGCATCCAATTTGGGGGGGGGGGACAACTCACTACATGGTATAGATAGTCCCCCACCAAACAAATCTATAGGAAGTCTGTTCTGATACCGACTGTTCTGATACCGCAGATACCGACTAAATCGGTCGATTAAAAAAAAATATATATATATATATATATATATGTAATAATGACAATTACAACAATACCGAATGAACACTTATTTTTACTTAATATAATAGATCAAATCAATTTAGTCTCAAATCAAAAATGAAACATGTTCAATTTGGTTTAAATAATGCAAAAACAAAGTGTTGAAGAAAGTAAAACTGCAATATGTGCCATGTAAAAAAGCGAACGTTTAAGCTCTTTGCTCAGAACATATGAAAGATGGTGGTTCCTTTTAACGCGAGTCTTCAATATTCCCAGGTAAGAAGTTTTTGGTTGTAGTTATTATAGGACTCTCTCTACCATTTGTATTTCATATACCTTTGACTATTGGATGTTCTAATAGGTAATTTAGTATTGCGAGCCTAATCTCGGGTGTTGATAGGCTTGAAGTCAAACAGTGCAATGCTTGAAGCAGAGTGAAGAGCTGCTGGCAAATGCAGGAAAGTGCTGTTTGAATGAATGCAGTAAGACTGCTCTTTCAAATCATAGACTTAATTATAATATAATAACACACAGAAATATGAGCCTTAGGTCATTAATAATGGTCAAATCCGGAAATTATAATTTCGAAAACAAGACGCTTAATCTTTCAGTGAAATACGGAACCGTTCCGTATTTTATCGAATGGGTGGCAACCCCAAGTCTAAATATTGCTGTTACATTGCACAACCGTCAATGTTATGTCATAATTATGTACAATTCTGGCAAATTAATTACAGTCTTTGTTAGGAAGAAATAGTCTTCACACAGTTCGCAACGAGCCAGGCGGCCCAAACAGCTGCATATACCCCGACGCTGTTGCACAGAACGCAAGAGAAGAAACACAATTTCCCTAGTTAAAAGAAATTCATGTTAGCAGGCAATATTAACTAAATATGCACGTTTAAAAATATATACATGTTTATAGATTTTAAGAAAGGCGTCGATGTTTATGGTTAGGTACACATTGGTGCAACGACAGTGCTTTTTTCGCAAATGCGCTTGTTAAATCACCCGTTAGGCGAAGTAGGCTGTGATTCAATGATAAATTAACAGGAACCGAATCGATTATATGCAACGCAGGACAAGCTAGATAAACTAGTAATATCAACCATGTGTAGTTAACTAGTGATTATGTTAAGATTGATTGTTTTTAATAAGAGAAGTTTAATGCTAGCTAGCACCTTACCTTGGCTCCTTGATGCACTAGCATAACAGGTAGTCAGCCTGCCATGTAGTCTCCCTGTGGAGTGCAATGTAATCGTCGTCCAAAAATGACGATTATCGATTGTTATGAAAACTTGAAATAGGCACTAATTAATCGGTCGACCTCTAGTTTGTCCTATATCTGAGAAAGATAAGAAACATCTGGAAACATGCATTTTTTTTTTTACATTAACCCCTTATTTTTTTGACACAAAACAGTCTCCATATATATACTTCCATTCATTTATTCAGCTGGTACTGGGGGACCTTCAGGCGGGTATTGTGAGGCCTGTGGTCATGTACGTGTTCGTGAGAGTCTTTTCTTTCCATAGAGGGGTCATAATAGTTTTGCAGGCCAAACCGTATGGATGCTAGACGATTTCCTGTTAACCAATCACCAACAAAGGGGCGTAGACTTTGGCTTGACTCCAGAAAAAAATGTAATCCAAAACGTCACAAATGTCTTCATAATATATGCACAAACTCTTACTACCCGTTTCATCTGGGAAGCATACGGACATCTTTAGACTGAGGCAAAGATTAACGTTCCAACAGGACAATGACCCCAAGCATTCACCCAAAAACAACCCTGGCATGGTTTCAGAACAAGAATGTGAAGGTCCTTGAGTAGCTCAGCCAAAGCTCACCCAAATCCAGATGTACCCAAGACGACAAAGCTGTAATCGTCGCCAACGGCGCTTCTACAAAGTATTGACTCAGGGATGTGAATTCTTATGTAAATAAGATATTTCTGTATTTCACTTTAAATAGTTTTTGTTAAAATTTCTAAAAACATGTTTTCACTGTCATTATGGGGCATTGTGTGTAGATGGGTAATAAAAAAAAAGAAGATATATTTAATCTATTTTTAACTCAGACTAACACAACACAATGTGGAATAAGTCAATGGGTATTAATTTTTTCTGAAGGCACTGTATCTTCGAGACTTTTGGACACTTCATTTCAATGCTTCGTCACAATGTTAAAACATGTCATTTTACCTCCATGAACTTCATTCCAGGCTTGACAATCTTGGCCACAGCAGCTGCGGTCGGACACATGGAGTCCAACTCTTCCTCTGTGAGCACTGGCATGCCTGAAGAAATAAACACTTTAAAAAAAACAAATCATTCAACAATCCTAGACACCTTGTCTTGCAGTATGAGATAATATCTCAAATAAGAAATTTCAAGAGAATATAGGACTGAGGAGTCCAAGATCAACAGATTCAGATTGTAGCTAAAGGAAAATTCTAGACAATACAGATATACAGTACTGTCCCATACTTCTTTTCTTATCTGAGGCACGCAGGTTGGCGTTCTCCAGCTCCATCTTCTTAAACTTCTCCTTCAGCTCAGCTTCCTGTTTGCTCTTTGACCCCTCCATATCTGCCAGCTTCTTCTCCATGTTCTGTCTCGCTGTTGGAAGGAAGAGCCATGACATAATTAGAAAAAAAATGTATACTATGTTTTTATTAATTTTTCTATTAGATTTCAGCCAAACCAAAGTGTTACTTTTCCCTATAACATTTGGGTCTTTTCAAAATGTGATATTATTTAGATAGATTGTATCAATGGTTGACAACAGCCATTAGGAATTGGAAACAATAGAGTGAACGCATTGTGTATCTCACCATCACCAGACTCCTTCACCAGCTTGTGCAGCTCCTCCACGGCCCTGTTCAACTCCTCGTTCTTGGACTCTGCATCTGACGCTGACCCCTAAAGAAACCACATAGAAGAACGGACAATTAGCAAACTACCACCGCACTGCTATGAATGCCTTATATGACTAAATGTTCACACTAAATATTGTACATAATGCAAAACAGTGCTAAAATATACCCCTGCATACTAAAAAACAGTGCTCATACATATTCCAACATAGTACATTAGAAGAATAGTCAGATAATTACCTTGTACAAGTTGGAGAGCTTGATGTGGGCATTCTGTTCATTGCGGTACTTCTCCTCCATGGTGCTATGATGGTCTTTAGCCTATAATACATAGATGTATTGATAACAGTATAGTTCCTTATCAATAATCCCATTTATAATCAGTTGAATTTACACCAAACCTCTTTCAGTTTTGTCATCAGGTCCTCCACTCGCTTCTGCAGGTTCTCACTGCTCTTCTTCAGATTGGTGACTTGGGTTTGAAGTCTTGTGACCTGGAGAGAGGGTGGAAGGCACTGGGTGTAAGAACATAGACTGCTCTATATGGTCACAACATTCATACCAAAGAAATGTAATGCTCTCCACATCATTATGGCTAAGAGTTATATTGACATTTTCTATGCCTATTGCTTTGTATACGAGATCATACAATTACAGAACAGCCTGGTGAAATTGAAGCATATATCATATATTTGCACAAGAAGTCATAAAACCAGTGGGCCTTATGGTACAGTACCTCATCTTTCTTGCACTCAAAGCTGCACTTGAGCTCCAGGATCTCCTTGCCCTTGTCCCTGGAGACTGATAGCAGCTCCTCTGTCTTGGTCTTCAGTTCAGAGTTCAGCCACGTGTTCTGATTCTGCAGTAGCTCCTTCTCCTGCTCCATACGTTTCTCACGGTGCTAGAAATACAATGTGTGAAATCATTAAGCAATCATTGTATTCAATACAATATAGGGATGATCAGACAGGTGCATACTCAGAGACACCCCATCTCAATCTGCTTCTCAAAGTGCTTGAAATACAACCTTGTTATGTTGGCAATGTAGTTAATATAAAGTAAAGGGCTAGCATGCTCTGAGGCTCTGGAATTTTTCACCTGAATGGAGACCTCAGAAGATTGGATCTCATCCAGTTTGAGCTGTAGATCTATTTTGGCTGTGTTGGTCTCCACCAGCTTGTCATTGAGCCGCTTGACATCCTCTGCGGAAAACAAATTAACACACTCATCATATGGAATAATAGCAGGTAGTAAGACAAACAAATCATTTACAATGAGGACAACTCGCATGTGCCAAGTCCGTGTCTTACCGGTGAGATTTTCCACATCTTGAGTTCTCTTTTCAAGCAGACGAGCCAGTTCCCGCCTTTCGGCCTCAATCTCATATTTGGCTTTGCTCTGAGATAGAGTTATGATATATGTTAACGCTCATGCCCTTCCATTCCCTGAAGTTTGATGAAAAAGCTTTCTGCATGCATAACGGAAAGATACGCATATTCTCACCGGCTGCTGTGATTCCTTCTCCTCTGACGATTCCACATCCACACCTTTCAGATTGTTCAGCTCTTCGACTACAGAGAAAGAGAATATAACACTTAACCTTCAATCTAACCTCCTGGACTTGGACTGTGTGACAGATGGAATGTCAACATTGGTAGTGTGGAAAACAACAGACTACTTACTGAGTTTGGTATTCTCCTCTTTGAGAGTCTGGTAATTCCGGGTGTGAGACACAATCTGCTCTTGACTCTCTGCCAATCTCTTCTCAACGTCAAAGTATTGCTGCTCTATATATGTAGTAAGGCATAGGGATATGTCACACATGGGCAGGCGATAGGCTAGCTCTCAAACACGTTAAGAAATGTCAACAATCATCGCTTGCAATATGGCTTTCGTAGCATATGGCCCTTATCCTTCATCTGCAAGAAATAATCCTTATACACTTATTGAGATTGAGCGTCAGGGCTCTTAATTAACAAAACTCCCCCGTACAGAAAACGCCTTCGTCCAATTAATCTTATGTAATGGGAAATTGTCATGAGCAAGGGCTAGCGATGCAATGTAGGTACAAAACATTGACATGGGAGGCAATAATATGATGTAGGTAGCTTGTGTGTCTAGCGCTAGTCTTCTAGACAAGAATGAGTAACACTGGAAATATGAATGAGAAACGTGTAGGAGCCAGAATTTGAGGATGTACATGGAATAAAACGTGATCAGTTTAGTCATCCCTTCCTAGAAGGTAGAGGCAGCGAGCTTAAATAATTAGCAAACTCACTTTACTTAAAACGCACTTGCAAAACAATAATTGCACTCAACCAGCTAACGTTCACATTACAGTACAGGGCCTGTACTACTACCATCTCAGGCTATAACGTTACTGCTGTGGTAGCTAATAAATACGGCCAGCTTCATAGATTATTAGCTAACTAGTAACGTAAAATATAACCAACCAGCAGCTAAAGTTATATTGGTTGACATAAATAGCTAGCTAAGCTAGCTAACCGACTAGCCAATGCTCCACTTACCACAGTCCGCTTTGAACCGCTCGTGCTGCGTTTTGAGGGATTCGATTTCATTCTTCTGGTCAGTAAGGAACTTTTCTAATTTGTTTTGAGCAGCTTTAGGGAGTTTATTAAGCTCTGTACGCTCCAAAACTTGGAGCAGAACTGCCGCCATCTCCCAACCAGTCCGAAACAGCGCAAAACAACTTCGTTGGGATAGCTATCAGAAGAAAAAAATGACCTCGAGTAGCATAACCTACGTTGTCAATCAGCGACAATACCATTAACCGCGGAGCATCACGGGAGATTGAGTATATTGTCCAATCATCTTCCTTGGATGCAGTGACGTATTATTTAGGCGATGCCACAAGTATCAACCAAAAACGTTTTAGAACGAACTCATTGTTCTGTGTATCAACCAACATTTTTTAAATAACTAAACCAAGATAGACCACAGCCCATCGTTTCAAATGGGAAGACATTTGCCAGTGGGCAAAACAAGCAAGGAGGAGGGCAACGCCAAGCACGAGCTAGCGAGATCCTATTGAGGCGTTCTATCATAATTTGTATATTTCCGTTAGGGAACGCAAATCAAATCAAATCAAATGTATTTATATAGCCCTTCGCACATCAGCTGATATCTCAAAGTGCTGTACAGAAACCCAGCCTAAAACCCCAAACAGCAAGCAATGCAGGTGTAGAAGCACGGTGGCTAGGAAAAACTCCCTAGAAAGGCCAAAACCTAGGAAGAAACCTAGAGAGGAACCAGGCTATGTGGGGTGGCCAGTCCTCTTCTGGCTGTGCCGGGTGGAGATTATAACAGAACATGGCCAAGATGTTCAAATGTTCATAAATGACCAGCATGGTCAAATAATAATAAGGCAGAACAGTTGAAACTGGAGCAGCAGCACAGCCAGGTGGACTGGGGACAGCAAGGAGTCATCATGTCAGGTATTCCTGGGGCATGGTCCTAGGGCTCAGGTCCTCCGAGAGAGAGAAAGAAAGAGAGAATTAGAGAGAGCATATGTGGGATGGCCAGTCCTCTTCTGGCTGTGCCGGGTGGAGATTATAACAGAACATGGCCAAGATGTTCAAATGTTCATAAATGACCAGCATGGTCGAATAATAATAAGGCAGAACAGTTGAAACTGGAGCAGCAGCACAGCCAGGTGGACTGGGGACAGCAAGGAGTCATCATGTCAGGTAGTCCTGGGGCATGGTCCTCCGAGAGAGAGAAAGAGAGAAGGAGAGAATTAGAGAACGCACACTTAGATTCACACAGGACACCGAATAGGACAGGAGAAGTACTCCAGATATAACAAACTGACCCTAGCCCCCCGACACATAAACTACTGCAGCATAAATACTGGAGGCTGAGACAGGAGGGGTCTACTTTGAAGTGCACGTGTGGATTAACTAAATTGGTATTTGCACTCTTAAACAACAACATTTTTACTTTGGCAAAGGGTAAAGTCTACAAAACGTAGTCCACTCTTTTAGACAGATTTTAGTTTTGTGAACAGAAAACGGTATTGAGAAAATGTGCAGAATATCGTCCAAACTCCATCTCGTTCCATCTTCTCCCACTGGTGGCCATTGGGCTTCCTCGCACTACGCGCAAACGCCAAGCAGATGCTTCACATTTATACATCCGGTGAAATATCTGTCTCATTGAACCATTTTTATGTTTTATTTCACCTTTATTTAACCAGGTAGGCTAGTTGAGAACAACTTCTCATTTACAACTTCGACCTGGCCAAGATAAAGCAAACTAGTGTGACACAGACAACAACACAGAGTTACACATGGAGTAAACAATAAGCAAGCCAATAACACAATAAACAAGTCAATGACACAGTAGCAATAAGAAAGTATATACAGTGTGTGCAAAAGGCATGAGGAGGGAGGCAATAAATAGGCCATAGGAGCGAATAGTTACAATTTAGCAGATTAACACTGGAGTGATAAATGAGCAGATGATGTGCAAGTAGAGATACTGGTGTGCAAAAGAGAATAAAAGTAAATAAAATAAAAACAGTATGGGGATGAGGTAGGTAGATTGAGTGGGCTATTTACAGATGGGCTATGTTCAGCTGCAGCGATCGGTTAGCTGCTCGGATAGTTAATGTTTAAAGTTGGTGAGGGAAATAAAAGTGTACAACTTCAGTGATTTTTGCAATTCGTTCCAGTCACTGGCAGCAGAGAACTGGAAGGAAAGGCGGCCAAACGAGGTGTTGGCTTTAGGGATGATCAGTGAGATATACCTGCTGGAACGTGTGCTACGGGTGGGTGTTGTTATCGTGACCAGTGAACTGAGATAAGGCAGAGCTTTACCTAGCATAGACTTATAGATGACCTGGAGCCAGTGGGTCTGGTGACGAATATGTAGCGAGGGCCAGCCGACTAGAGCATACAGGTCGCAGTAGTGGGTGGTATAAGGTGATTTGGTAACAAAACGGATGGCACTGTGATAGACTGCATCCAGTTTGCTGAGTAGAGTATTGGAAGCTATTTTGTAGATGACATCGCCAAAGTTGAGGATCGGTAGGATAGTCAGTTTTACTAGGGTAAGTTTGGCGGTGTGAGTGAAGGAGGCTTTGTTGCGAAATAGAAAGCCGATTCTAGATTTGATTTTGGATTGGGGATGTTTAATATGAGTCTGGAACGAGATTTTACAGTCTAACCAGACACCTAGGTATTTATAGTTGTCCACATATTCTAGGTCGGAACCGTCCAGGTGGATGATGCTAGTCGGGTGGGCAGGTGCGGGCAGCGAACGGTTGAAAAGCATGCATTTGGTTTTACTAGCGTTTAAGAGCAGTTGGAGGCCACGGAAGGAGTGTTGTATGGCATTGAAGCTCATTTGGAGGTTAGTTAGCACAGTGTCCAAGGAAGGGCCAGAAGTATACAGAATGGTGTCGTCTGCGTAGAGGTGGATCTTGCCTGCAGCAAGAGCGACATCATTGATATATACAGAGATATATACAGAGAAAAGAGTCGGCCCGAGAATTGAACCCTGTGGTACCCCCATAAAGACTGCCAGAGGTCCGGACAACATGCCCTCCGATTTGACACACTGAACTCTGTCTGCAAAGTAGTTGGTGAACCAGGCAAGGCAGTCATTAGAAAAACCAAGGCCATTGAGTCTGCCGATAAGAATACAGTGATTGACAGAAAGCCTTGGCCAGGTCGATGAAGACGGCTGCACAGTACTGTCTTTTATTGATGGCGGTTATGATATCGTTCAGTACCTTGAGCGTGGCTGAGGTGCACCCGTGACCTGCTCGGAAACCAGATTGCACAGCGGAGAAGGTATGGTGGGATTCGAAATGGTCAGTGATCTGTTTATTAACTTGGCTTTCACAGACTTTAGATAGGCAGGGCAGGATGGATATAGGTCTGTAACAGTTTGGGTCTAAGGTGTCACCCCCTAGGAAAGAGAGGGAAGACCGCGGCAGCTTTCCAATCTTTAGGGATCTTGGACAATACAAAAGAGAGGTTGAACAGGCTGGTAATAGGGGTTGCAACCATCTAAACGTATCGTTGGGACGTCGCCCAATTTAAGTGGACAACGGTTAAGGTTAGGTAAGAGTTAAAGTTAGGGGTAAAGGTTAGGGTTTAAGGTTTACGGTGTACAATTTAGAGGCGATAGTGGCCAATGAATGGGAATCAACGCCCCGTCCAACAGACAATTGACCAATCGCTTTCACGTTGGCAGGTTGCGTCACGTGGTTGCTAAACTAATCGTCACACAATCCCTTCTAAAAGGCAGGGTATTGCCGCGTTCAAAACAACTGGGAAATCTCTGACTTCCGAGCGTTCACAACAGTTAGAATGTCTAAAAAAATCGGAGCTCTAGGAAGCGGCCAGAGTTCCCGAGTTGGAATTCCGAGTTGGATGATCGTTCAAATAGATTTTTCCAAGTCGGAGCTCGTTTTTATTCAGTTCCCAGTTTTGAACGCACGATTGTCGGATACTTTCGAGTTCCCCGTTGTTTTGAACGCGGCACCTGCCTATTTTCCTCGAAAGTACTTAATGTAACGATTTCAATAGAGTATTACAGAAAACAAGTTATTCCCATCTCTGATATGAAGTCGTTTTTTTCAAAGTTGCCGAAATATCAGGTGTGTCCACTTATGTCAGTGTATTCATAACAGCCTAACCATAACTAAACGTTTATTCGATCAAATACGCCTCACAATAACAAATTAGTAATTACATTTGTGCTGACCAAAATCGACACTCCCATTGACTTGCATACAATTCCTCTCTAATGGTTTTATTTCGTAGACAGATTTTGGGCGGAGTAGACCCTCTCGCTTCGTCTTTTCCTCTCTGTTGTCCGCAAATTTGGTCCCTTATTTAAGTTTAGGCATAATATTAGCAGTGTGGTTAGGTTTAAAACCTCTTGGAAAAAAAACGTTCCCGTTTTAAACGGGATATTTTGTCAGGAAAAGATGCTAGAATATGCATATAATTGACAGCTTTGGATAGAAAACACTCTAACGTTTCCAAAACTGTAAAGATATTTTCTGTGAGTATAACAGAACTGATGTTTTAGGCGAAAGCCTGAGAAAAATCCAATCTTGAAGTGCCCCAGGTTTTGAGAGCGCTGCGTTCCAATGACTCCCTATTCAGCTGTGAATGTACCATCAACGAGCTTACGCTTTCTACGTATTCCCCAAGGTGTCTACAGCATTGTGACGTAGTTTTACGCATTTCTGTTCAAGAATAGCCATAGGCGGCCACATTGCGTAAGTGGTCACATGGTGGCTCCGAGAGAGATTCTCGCGTAAAATACAGAGGTAGCCATTATTCCAATCGGTCCTAGTGAAAAACAAATTGTCCCGACGGATATATTATCGAATAGATATTAGAAAAACACATTGAGGATGGATTCTAAACAACGTTTGCCATGTTTCTGTCGATATTATGGAGCTAATTTGGAATATATCTTTTGGCGGGCGATTTCTCAGCCAAATGTGAAGAACAAACTGGAGCTATTTCGCCTACAAAAATAATATTTTGGGAAAAAATTTACTTTGGCTGTCTACCTGGGAGTCTCGTGAGTGAAAACATCCGAAGTTCATCAAAGGTAAACAATTTAATTTGATTGCTTTTCTGATTTCCGTGACAAGTTTGCCTGCTGCTAGCAAGGCATAATGCTATGCTAGGCTATGATAAACTTACACAAATGCTTGTCTAGTGTTGGCTGTAAAGCATATTTTGAAAATCTGAGACGACAGGGTGATTAACAAAAGGCTAAGCTGTGTTCCAATATATTTCACTTGTGATTTTCATGAATAGGAATATTTTCTAGGAAGATTTATGTCCATTGCGTTATGCTAATAAGTGTCAGATGATGATAACGGTCCCGTTCACGGGATGGGGTGTCACTATAGGTTAAAATCTGATTTTAAAAATAATAATTGTAGAAATGGGTGGGGTTAATTATGACTGTCTTTGTGGCTGTGTTAATTAGTGACAACCATATTAATTTGCTGCTGGAACTGTTCATGAAGTAACCACTCATGTCAACCAGGTAGCTAACGTTATAACAACAAATTTAAGCCTACATTTTTATACATTTGGGCTGAACTCATAAGGATACAATCTTACACCTCTGTGTGATTGTCAAACCTCTAGATGATATGTGTTTTTTTGAAAACCAAGTTACCTTTCCATCCACTAATGTAACGTGTCATGCCAGACTGAGCTAGCTAACTATAACGTTAATTTCTGCTGAAGTACTGTCCATTAGTTATATGAAATAAACTACTGTGATATTTTGGAAAATGTTGTGTTTCACAGCTTCTGAATATAACTTGCAGGGCTTCATGATTGAAGAGAAAGCAAAAGTTCTCTTGCTGCCTTTCTCCGTCTTCATTCTGTCATTAGAATGGGCAGAGACTACATAGTGGAGGGTGTGGTGGTGAAATATCTGTCCAATCTCCGTGCATTTTGTGTCACAGGACTTCTCATTGGCCAGGAAAGGTTCACATATCATGGATCTATGCGTCATTCCCTAATAGGTGTCAGGGTCACACATCGTAGCAAAACGCTTTGTAATGGAAAACGAAAAGTACCACTTCAGGCAGTCCCTACCTGTTTTATTTTATTATTATTTAAGATTTTATTTTAATTTTCAAAAATCAGAAAACATACATAGACAGTATACAATAGACAAACGCACACAAATTCCAACAAACATCAATGACATCACACCTACTCAAACCAACATGTTCCCACCCGATCCATGCCCATCCCATTTCTCTCACTCCAACATGCCCTCTCATTCTTCATACTTTGGGCGTTTCCAGTGCTTCTGACACTATGCAATATGGCTCCAAATTGCACTATTATATTTCTCTCTGTAGACACAATGTTTTTTAAAATAATAAAGAATTTGATAATTTAATTTACAGTTTAAGTAAAAGTTTTTTTTAAATGATTGATGAGAAAAGTATGGTCCAACCCATTGGGGATCTCACCGCACCCTGAAATATGCAGATAGACACATTAAAAGTCATCTTAAATTGTAAACCTTCGGGGGGCCTCCCGGGTGGCGCAGCTGTGCCATCAGAGTTCCTGGGTTCGCGCCCAGGCTCTGTCGTAACCGGCCGCGACCGGGAGGTCCGTGGGGCGACGCACAATTGGCCTAGCGTCGCCCGGGTTAGGGAGGGCTTGGTCGGTAGGGGTGTCCTTGTCTCATCGCACACCAGCGACTCCTGTGGCGGGCTGGGCGCAGTGTGCGCTAACCAAGGTGGCCAGGTGCACGGTGTTTCCTCCGGCGCATTGGTGCGGCTGGCTTCCGGGTTGGATGCCTGCAGTGTTAAGAAGCAGTGCGGCTTGGTTGGGTTGTGTATCGGAGGACGCATGACTTTCAACCTTCGTCTCTCCCGAGCCCGTACGGGAGTTGTAGCGATGAGACAAGATAGTAGCTACTACAACAATTGGATACCACGAAATTGGGGAGAAAAAGGGGTAAAATTCAAAAAAAATAAAAAATGTAAACCTTCTGACAGCCAACATTCTAACTCTGCCCACAACTTTTGGACTTTATCGCACTCCCAGAAGGCCTGAATTATTGAGTCATTGTCCGTTTTACACTTAAGACATGATTCTGCCATTGTACTGTAGAATTTGTGAATGTTGTTGTCTTGTATAATACATTCTATACATTCGTTTATACTGGATTAAGCAAACATTTTCTTGAACTGTAATTTTGTTAGTTATGTTCAAACACTCCCTCCGTCTTGTGCCAATCAACATCTCTTCTTTTTAATTATTGGTTCGAGAGGCTCTCTGCAAGGTTTTGTATATCTTATCTATCATATTAGTATAATTTTCTGAATCAAATTGTAAGGGGTGCGTACTGGCGGCAGAAAAGTCAGGCGCAGGAGAGCAAAAACTGTGTTTACAACGGAGCAGTTTAATAATAAAAATCACCGGAAACAGAACAAACAATCAATGGGTATCAACCCGTCGCACACCAGATAAACGTGCACATGCACTTACAACAAACAATTCCGGACAAGGACATGGGGGAAACAGAGGGTTAAATACACAACATGTAATGATGGAATTGAAACCAGGTGTGTGGGAAGATAAGACAAAACAAATGGAAAATGAAAAGTGGACCGATGATGGCCGAACGCCGCCCGAACAAGGAGAGGAACCAACACCGGGGCCTCACTGCGGTGACTGTCTGCATTCTTTTTTTTGGCGCAGCACGGCCTGCTGAAGGTGAACACGGGCAGCTTCCCATGTCTACTCCGCGCGCCTGAACCAGTCATCCATCGCAGGAGCCTCGGTCTGACTCTGATGCCAAGGCGCCAGAACCGGCTGGTACCCCAGTATGCACTGGAAGGGAGAGAGGTTAGTGGAGGAGTGGCGAAGCGAGTTCTGTGCCATCTCGGCCCATGGCACGAACGCCGCCCACTCCCCCGGCCGGTCCTGGCAATATGACCGCAGAAACCTGCCCACATCCTGGTTTACTCTCTCCACCTGCCCATTACTCTCGGGGTGAAACCCCGAAGTAAGGCTGATCGAGACCCCCAGACGTTCCATGAACGCCTTCCAGACCCTAGACGTGAACTGGGGACCTTGATCAGACACTATATCCTCAGCCACCCCATAGTGCCGGTAGACGTGCGTAAACAAGGCCTCTGCAGTCTGTAGGGCCGTAGGGAGACCGGGCAGAGGGAGGAGACGACAGGACTAGGAGAACCGATCCACAACGACCAGGATCGCGGTGCTACCCTGTGAGCGGGGAGATCGGTAAGAAAATCCACCGACAGGTGCGACCAAGGCTGTTGTGGAATGAATAATGGAATTGAAACCAGGTGTGTGGGGAGATAAGACAAAACAAATGGAAAATGAAAAGTGGGCCGATGATGGCCGAACGCCGCCCGAACAAGGTTGTAGCTTATAGGTATTGGTCAGTGGTTGCCTTAACGACTGTGCCTTAGCAAAAGGTCTTACTAGAAATGTCCTGATAAGTATGGCTTACAATGTCTTATGATTTTTTTAGCTATAATTATGACTGTCTTTGTGGCTGTCCCTCTGGGCAGGTGCCTAGGAGCCTTACACTGGGCGCACACCAAGCAGGAGGAAACATAAACTCTCACGTCCTTAGCCAAGGTAGGCCACCAGTACCTCCTGCTCAAACAGTGCACTGTCCGACCGATCCCAGGATGCCCAGAGGAGGGTGACGTGTGGGCCCAATAGATCAACCGGTCACGGAGAGCAGACGGGACGTACAGACACCCAGCAGGACACTGGACAGGAGCGGGCTCTGCACGTAATGCCTGCTCAATGTCCGTGTCCAGCTCCCACACTACCGGCGCAGGAGGCTGGGAGTATTGGACTGGGAACCATGGGCTGCTCCTCTGTGTCATACAGCCGGGACAATGCGTCTGCCTTCACGTTCTGGGAGCCTGGTCTTTAGGACAGAGTGAACACAAAACGGGTGAGCCTGGCGAGGGTTCAGTCTCCTCGCTGCCCGGATGTACTCCAGATTGTGGTGGTCAGTCCAGATGAGAAAAGGGTGTTTAGCCACCTCAAGCCAATGTCTCCACGCCTTCAGAGCCTTTACTACAGCCAACAGCTCCCGGTCCCCCACGTCATAGTTTCGTGCTCTCTCAGCGCGTACCCGAGCGCTGAGAGAGCACAGCTCCTATACCAGCCTCGGACGCATCCACCTCCACTATGAACGCCAAAGAGGGATCCGGATGGGCCAGCAGAAGAGCCGAGGTAAACAGAGCCCTCAAGTGACCAAAAGCCCTGTCCGCCTCAGCCGACCACTGAAAACTCACCGGGCCACCCCTTCAGCAGTGATGTAATGGGAGCCGCTACCTGACAAAAACCCCGGATAAACCTCTGATAGTAATTGGCAAACACAAGAAACCGCTGCACCTCCTTTACTGTGGTGGGAGTCGGCCAATTATGCACGGCTACAATGCCAGGTGTGTGGGAAGATAAGACAACCAACTTCGGAGGAAGTTGTGACACAAATAGGATTCCCTCCACATAGCTCTGATGTCCAAATGATTTCAAATCACATATTCGTGATATGAAACTTAAGTGACATGTATTTGAAAATATCTACATAGGTCAGTCCAAAATTGCTTTTTAATTCTGTAATTGAATTAAATGTATTTCCTATTACCAAGTCATTTATGGTTTCTATGACTTTAATTTTTTCTTTGTGGACCAGTTTATTGTGAATTCTAAATCAAATCAAATCAAATTTTATTTGTCACATACACATGGTTAGCAGATGTTAATGCAAGTGTAGCGAAATGCTTGTGCTTCTAGTTCCGACAATGCAGTAATAACCAACAAGTAATCTAACTCACAATTCCAAAACTACTGTCTTATACACACAAGTGTAAGGGGATAAATAATATGTACATAAAGATATATGAATGAGTGATGGTACAGAGCGGCATAGGCAACATACAGTAGATGGTATCGAGTACAGTATATACATATGAGATGAGTATGTAAACAAAGTGGCATAGTTAAAGTGGCTAGTGATACATGTATTACATAAAGATGCAGTAGATGATATAGAGTACAGTATATACGTATACATATGAGATTAATAATGTAGGGTATGTAAACATTATATTAGGTAGCATTGTTTAAGGTGGCTAGTGATATATTTTACTTCATTTCCCATCAATTATTAAAGTGGCTGGAGTTGAGTCAGTGTGTTGGCAGCAGCCACTCAATGTTAGTGGTGGCTGTTTAACAGTCTGATGGCCTTGAGATAGAAGCTGTTTTTCAGTCTCTCGGTCCCAGCTTTGATGCACGCACCTGTACTGACCTCGCCTTCTGGATGATAGCGGGGTGAACAGGCAGTGGCTCGGGTGGTTGTTGTCCTTGATGATCTTTATGGCCTTCCTGTAACATCGGGTGGTGTAGGTGTTCTGGAGGGCAGGTAGTTTTCCCCCATTGATGCGTTGTGCAGACCTCACTACCCTCTGGAGAGCCTTACGGTTGTGGGCGGAGCAGTTGCCGTACCAGGCGGTGATACAGCCCGCCAGGATACTCTCGATTGTGCATCTGTAGAAGTTTGTGAGTGCTTTTGGTGACAAGCCGAATTTCTTCAGCCTCCTGAGGTTGAAGAGGTGCTGCTGCGCCTTCTTCACGATGCTGTCTGTGTGGGTGGACCAATTCAGTTTGTCTGTGATGTGTATGCCGAGGAACTTAAAACTTGCTACCCTCTCCACTACTGTTCCATCGATGTGGATAGGGGGGTGTTCCCTCTGCTGTTTCCTGAAGTCCATAATCATCTCCTTAGTTTTGTTGACGTTGAGTGTGAGGTTATTTTCCTGACACCACACTCCGAGGGCCCTCACCTCCTCCCTGTAGGCCGTCTCGTCGTTGTTGGTAATCAAGCATACCACTGTTGTGTCGTCCGCAAACTTGATGATTGAGTTGGAGGCGTGCGTGGCCACGCAGTCGTGGGTGAACAGGGAGTACAGGAGAGGGCTCAGAACGCACCCTTGTGGGGCCCCAGTGTTGAGGATCAGCGGGGTGGAGATGTTGTTGCTCTGAAAAGCTATCCAAGAATTGTTCCATAGGGGTGTGTTTTTTGGGAGTGATATTGATTCTTGTAGAATGTTTCATTTTCTTCCATATTGCTATGGTGTTCTTATTATGTTAATGTTCTTAGCTTTATCCTTTGAAAACAATATGTACCCATTGTTCCTCTTTAGTGCATTTAACAATACACTGAGTGTACAAAATATTAGGAACACACTCCTAATATTGAATTGCACACCCTTTTGCCCTCAGAACAGCTTCAATTTGTCGGGGCATGGAATCTACAAGGTGTCTAAAGCGTTCCACACGGATGCTGGCCAATGTTGACTCCAATGCTTCCCACAGTTGTCAAGTTGTCTGGATGTCCCTTAGGTGTTGGACCATTCTTGATACACACAGGAAACTGTTGAACGTGAAAAACCCAGCAGCGTTGCAGTTCTTGACCCTTTCAAAGCGGTGTGCCTGGCACTTACTACCATACCCCATTTAAAGGCACTTCAATCTTTTGTCTGGCCCATTCACTCTCTGAATGGCACACACGCAATCCATGTCTCAATTGTCTCAAGGCTTTTTTAAACCTATCTCCTCCCCTTAATTTACACTGATTGAAGTGGATTAAACAAGTAACATCAATAAGGGATCATAGCTTTCACCTGGATTCACCTGGCCAGTCTATGTCATGAAAAGACCAGTTGTTCCTAATGTTTTGTGCACTCAGTGTATGTCTCAAGTAAAAGCCTTGGGTGGCGAGTTGACAGTAGCGGTGCGTGGGTAAAATCACTGGAGAAGCCAAGACCCCCACTTCAATATCATCAAATCACCTCTGCTTAGTCTAGTACAGTGACAACTAAAATATACCAAAAACAATTTAGTTCAAACAACGTAAGCTAAATATGATGTGGCTTTCCATGATTCTTATTTCTGTGTGTATGTGAGTGTGTGTGTGTGTGTGTGTGTGTGTGTGTGTGGATGCATTCGTGCAAATAGAAAAACCATGTTGATTCACCCTACTTGTAGAGGAACGCCAATGCCATCCTCCTCTCTTTCATGTTGACGAAACGGTCTATGACTCTGTTATAAAGTACACGCTTTTATTTTTTGTTGTCCTAGGCTACCTGGCTAAAATGCTTGCTCGCTAGCCTAACTTCCTTTCATGGGCAACGTTAGCTAGTTAACATTAGCCTTCTACATCTAGCTAGCGTTACATGTTGAACTTCCATCCTCTCGGGCAAGGGGCACAATGTATGAATTTATGGTTAGATCAGAATCGCCAGTAACAACCATTGGCCAGTACAGATAATTAAGTAAAACCACAAGTCCAAATCCCTATCTCCATCCATAGCTAATTTAGGAAAGGGCCAATTTTAGCTAGCTAGCTAAGTACCTGAGGACATCAACATAATGAGATGCAACAATTCAAATTGTCTGTCAATGATGTATGCTCTCTATGCCATGTGATAGGAGTGAAGCCATATCCAAACTGGCTTCCCTTGACAATTTATTTTAGTGCGCCAGGGCCATTCACAATTGAGCTCACTCAGTTTAGCTCAATGCTGATTGGCTATTATTTTATACCATTTTTTTATCAAGGGAGGCCAAATACTCGCTGGCTTCCTTTGCGTTCAATGCTACAGGTGGCAACAATGCAATACACTTTTTGACCAGAGGAGTGTCAGATACGTAGATGGCCTACACATACTGAGACAGTGGGGCGCTGTTTTCTCTCGCTCGGATGCTTTCTCCTGTGAGATACATTCAGACTCTTGCAAATTGAAGGAAAATTATGAAACACAGAGAGATGATGAAAAAAATAAATGATATGTGTTTTTTGTAGGGGGGTTTTGTCCATTTTTGGAGAAGCCTTGGCTTCCCTTGGCATCTAGGAATACACGCCACTGCGTGTTGATACAATTCCACGTCTGCGAGGTTAAAACCACCCTCAGACTTGGGGAGATGTGAAACTTTCCTTTTCTTCTATGAGTTTTATTTTCCCATATAAAGTCTGTTATGACGAGTATACTTTTTTAAAGAATGTCTTCGGTGGGGTAACTGGTATTACCGGGAATAGATTTGGGAGCCATGCCATTCTGAACAGGTTTATTCTACCTGTAAGATTTTTGGGAAAATTGTTCCATTTAATTAGATCTGTTTTCATATTGTTGAATAATGGGATAAAGTTATCTTTAAATATTTGTTGTTTGATGTTGTCACGGCCGTCGTCAGAATGAGACCAAGGTGCAGCGTTAAAATGTCACCAACAAAACAAGAAATAACAAAAACGACCTTGCTGCTTACAAAGGCTATAGTGCCCCTAACAAAGACAACTTCCCACAATGACAGAAAGGAAAAAGGCTGCCTAAGTATGATTCCCAATCAGAGACAACGATAGACAGCACCATACCCGGCCAAAACATAGAAATACAAAAACATAGAAAACAGAACATAGAATGCCCACCCAAGTCACACCCTGACCAAACCAAATAGAGACATAAAAAGGCTCTCTAAGGTCAGGACGTGACAGATGTCACTTATATTAAGCATCATAAGTATTTCATTTTTTTCATGGTCCACTTAAAGGATTGCTGTAGATCATGAGTTATTATTTTTCCTATTGGCATTATTTAAGTTTAACCACGTTAATTTTATATCCTCTGATTTTAGAGTATTCAGAAAATATTTTAAACAAGGGGGTATTGAGTTTTCCATATTGATTGGGTATATCAGGAGATCGTCTGCAAATAAATGTAGTTTATATTCATGTTTACACAGCCATGGGAAGTAGGGGTGCTGAGGGGTGCAGCACCCCTTGAAAAATCGGAAAAAAATAAATATATATAATAATTGAATCTATATTTTTATTACATTTATTATTTCAGCTGGAAAGTTGGTTTAGTCTGTTTTTTCTTCTTCAGTTTGGTGTCTAGTGAGCACACAATTTGACCAGAAAATAGCTTACTTTTTACAGAGGGCCCAGAGTTTTTCTTATTCAGGTCACGGGACTCAGAAAAACTCCTGGTAGGACTTCTAACCACTCTTAAGTAGGACATCCTAGTCCCCTCTGTCAGAGTTCATCCCAGAGAGACTTTGTGGTGCTGACTATGAGGACACCTCAGAAGGACACAGAGGGACTGGGGTCTCCATCTGTCAGCAGGAGAGCTGGGATCTCACTGGACCACCTGGACTTGGACGGGGTCACTGAGCATGCCAGACAGCTAGATAATGACAATAGTGCATTTTATACAATAATAATAATGCAACTTTTAAAATGAAAATGTCAGCTCTTATAGTTAGTTCACATAACATGACACAGTTTTAGCACTGTGAGCAATTACTTATATCTCTGTCTCACTCTGTAATAATGTTTAATTATGTAGTAATGTAGGTTTTCTGAAGGTTTCCCGGGTGTTACAGGGAGGTTTCTCAGTTTTTGGTATATTTCTTGTCACCCCACCTGAGCTGCCCAAAGAGACTCAAAATACATTGAGACAGTTAAGCATGACACAAACTAAAGCTGGGGCAATAATAATAATGTTTCAAAAGCCTAAATCCATCTGAGTATTATTATATATAGAGAGATCATGCATTTTAATAACAGGAACTGCATTACTAGAAAGTGGGCTTCTTAAAACTAGAGTGTGTTTTTAGTTGTTGATCTTTGCAGTGGGAAAGCACATATCCAAGTGACGAATATGGAGTCTCACAAAGGAGGATGTTACTGAGGTCACGCTTCACATCTGCCCAAATTGGTCTCAATTGCATCATCTATTTACTGCCCAAAGACAGTAAATGATGAACAATGGTCTCACTAAAGTCCCTGATGAAGGTGGTGACATCTTTGCCGAGTTGTGTGGTGTGCTTGATGCAAGGAGAAGCCTTAGCATTGGAAAACATTTGTATCATTCTCAGAGCCGTTTGCTGAACATTTGATGTTCGAGATCCCAAGATGAGTTAATATGTGTGACAGTATGGCCTTTTTAAAGCGGTCAATTTTCCTCTACTTTCTCTTTTCTGTATTCAAATTCAGCCCTGGAAATACTACAAGCCTTAACTTTATTCTGATTGGTGATTTCAGAGCCAAGCCTGCTGATTGGAAGTACCAGTGGTGGGGGTGTACTTCGTGGCCAATGTTTACATGTTCAGTGAAACTGGACCTGCTGTTCCCCATGTTAGAGATGCATGTCTTTCCACAGGACATGGAAAAGTGTGTGAAGGTGATGGAGGTTATATTGGATACTATTACCTGATCTATTGTTATAGCTCCATATGAATGTTTATAACACCCTTATTAAAACACCTTTATTAAGTGTGTCAGCATTACATCACTAAATGAGAGATGAATAAACAGTACATTTTAGGAAATGCCTAGTGAGTTCCTCTTTAGCAGAGCTCACTTTGCCTTTTTTTATATTCTCAAATAGGACAGTGGATTAAAATGTTAGTTCTAGTGAAACTAATAATTTGCTTGTGTGTTTCAGGAGGAACTTCAAACATGGGCAAAGCAGATTGAAGATGGGCTTTGCCTCATCAATGGCAAAACGATGCCTGATGAAGTGTAGCTAGTGGCAGGGCAGGTAAGCACAGCGTTACTTTTGGTGGCACAGTGTAGTTCGTAGGACCGTATTACTGCTTATTACAAGTCAATGCTTTTCTGTTCAGAAAAATAACGTAAAGGCTGTTTAGCAGACGTTCCGAGCCCAGATCATTATCCTATTGGTAAGAATGTCATGAGTAGGGTTTTTTTTTGTGTGTATTGTAGAAATATAATGAATAGAATGGGCATGCCCGTTCAAGTAAATGGTGGCATTGTGGGTGGACTGGCAGCCATTGCGAGTGAAAACCAGGAAGTTTACCCTTCAATCTGTGCTGTGATTTGTTGACATTACAAAAAATTCATTCCATTGCATGAGCCACAACAGTTAGCATCTTTGAATGAACATTCTCCCTGCCGCCTTTGTGATAGGTCATCAAAAGAGATATCATCCAGTGTAAAGTATCAAAAGTAAATGTATAAATCATTTCAAATTCTTTATCTTAATAAGCAAACCAGACGATACAATTACATTTTTTCTTGAATTTACGGATATCCAGAGGCACACTCCTACACTCAGACATCATTTACAAACAATGCATTTGTGCTTTAGTGAGTTTTTTCAAATTTATTTTAAAAAAGTGTACCTTTATTTAACTAGGCAAGTCAGTAAAGAACAAATTCTTATTTACAATGACGGCCTACACTGGACAAACCCAGGCGACGCTGGGCCAATTGTGCCCGGCCCTATGGGACTCCCAATCACGGCCAGTTGTGATACGGCCTGGATTCAAACCAGGGTGTCTGTAGTGACATCTCTAGCACTGAGATGCAGTGCCTTAGGCCACTGCACCACTCGGGAGCCCTGAGTTACCCAGATATGAGGCAGTAGAGATGACCACTCTTGATAATTGTATGAATTGGACCATTTTCCTGTCCTGCTAAGCATTCAAAATGTAACGAGTACTTTTTAGTGTCAGGGAAAACGTATGGAGTAAAAAGTACATAATTTTTAAAAGAATGTAGTGAATTAGAAGTTGTCAAAAATATGAAAAGTGAAGTACAGATAACCCCAAAAGTATTTTACACCACTAATATGAACATAATGTCCAGCAGAGTGGAGATGTTCCTGGAAGATATTTTAATAGAGAGAGAGAGGACAAAGATACAGTATTAGTTCTCTGGATTTTAGGCTATGCATTGGATTTTAGGCTATGCAGATCAACCACAAGGTGACACTGTTGACCATTCACTGGTCGTCGCAATACTCACTGTCCCATCATTTACCTGTTCTCCTGCATTACAGTATATATTCCCCCAAACACTAACAAATCAAACACTGAACAATGACTCATACTTAAATCTGCAGAGTTTACATAATGGGGCGGCAGGGTAGCCTAGTGGTTAGAGCGTTGGACTAGTAACCGGTAGGTTGCAAGTTCAAACCCCCGAGCTGACAAGGTTCAAGGTAGAAATCTGTCGTTCTGCCCCTGAACAGGCAGTTAACCCACCACTAGGCCGTCATTGAAAATAAGAATTTGTTCTTAAATTGCCTAGTTAAAGGTAAAAATAATAATAATGCTTTTCTGCTCTCCTCTCTTCAGCGGGGTCAGTTGGTTTACAGCTAGTGCTCCCTCGCAGAGTTTTTGCCTCCTTGCCCGGCATGGGCCTGTGTGTGTGTGACTACATGTTCCGTGACGAGTGTGTGTCCGACGTGAGTGACCGTCTCAAAGAGATGCTGGACAGGGACATGCCCGAGAACAACATAGGCACATCCCAGGAGGCCCTCTTAGGTGGGTTAGGGTTACCATGACAACTGGTGGTCAGGGGTCAACGTAGGTGGACGCCATGACAGTTAGTTTAATTTGGATTATAAGTAACTCAAAGAATGACAAGTATTACGCTAGTTGATTGTTAAAATTATGCTTGTCAAACAGGGAGGTACTATCTGAACTTTCCCAATAGGAAAGACAAATTTTCGTTTTCCATAGCAAAACACAAACATGCCATAATAAACATGATCCAGGAAGTGGGTATTCTCTGTTTTGGTATAGACAATGTAGACTACCACAGTATCAAGTGTAATCTTCCAATGACCGGGTCAATAAAGCAAGGAGTGTTACTCCCTATGAGGAATGAAACAGGAATTCCAGAGGGAAACGGTCACAATCAGTAACCTGAGGCTACATGCCTGTGAATAGTTCATGAAAGATCATACAATGACTACTTGGAAACATATCAGGTTTCCCCACCGTGACACACAATGTTGTGGGGAAACCTCATTGTCAACTGTGTTTCGGTTTAGTCAGTCACGTGAGGAAAGACATCTTATGATGGTCGTTACTCATAATTGAAATTCTTCAAACCAATAGTTTTTCTTTTGGTATGTTGGTTAAGAAGTGATATCATATGGGTTGTTTTAGCTTCCTAAATCATTGTAGAGTTTAGAATCTACATTTTCTATTATTTCCATACTTCTACTTGTCTTCCATTGATTGTAAGGGTGACATTGTTGAAAATGTCTGATTTTCAAGCTCCTATGATTGACCTAGAGAAGATGATTTTTCAGAAGTAGCTGAAGGCTAAATCTACTGTTGATGCACCTCCTAAGACACCCTCTGAAGACTGAAGACCCCAAAACATACAAGATGTACACCACATGACCAAGCGTATGTGGACACCTGCTCGTCCAACACCTCATTCCAAAGTCCCCCCTTTGCCGACATAACAACCTCCACTCTTCTGGGAAGGCTTTCCACTAGATGTTGGCACATTTCTGCGGGGACTTCCATTCAGCCACAGAGCGTTAGTGAGGACGGGCACTGATGTTGGGCGATTAGGCTTTGCTCGCAGTCGGCGTTCCAATTCATCCCAAAGGTGTCGATGGGGTTGAGGTCAGGGGTATGTGCAGGCCATTCAAGTTCTTCCACAACGATCTCGACAAACCATTTCTCTATGGATCTCGCTTTGAGCATGTGGGCATTGTCATGCTAAAACAGGAAAGGGCCTTCCCCATACCGTTGCCACAAAGTTGGAAGCACAGAATCATCTATGTTGCAGCGTTAAGATTTCCCTTCACTGGAACTAAGGGTTAATCCCAAACCATGAAAGCAGCTCCAGACCAATATTCTTCCTCCACCAATCTTTACAGTTGGCACTATGCATTGGGGCATCCGCCAAACCTAGATTCGTCCTTCGGACTGCCAGATAGTGAAGTGTGACGCTCCTGACGAACAGTTCTTGTGTTGACGTTGCTTCCATAGGCAGTTTGGAACTCGGTAGTGTTGCAACAGAGGACAGACAATTTTTACGCACTTCAGGACTTGGTGGTCCCGTTCTTTGAGCTTGTGTGGCCTACAACTTCGCGGCTGAGCTGTTGTTGCTCCTCCTGACCGGGGCAGCTTTAGCAGGGCAGAAATTTGAGGAACTGACATGTTGGAATGTGATGGTGCCACACATTAAAAGTAACTGAGCTCTTCAGTAAGGGTATTCTACTGCCAATGTTTGTCTTTGGAGATTGCATGGCTCTATGCTCGATTATATACACCTGTCAGCAACGGCTGTGGCTAAAATGGTCAAATACACTAATTTGAAGGGGTGCCCACATACTTTCGTATATATAGTGTACTACGCTGGTATTTAGTTTGAAATACTCTCTTCAAACAACCATTTCCTCAGAATTCAGGAGGAAGAAAGGAAAGGAACTGAAAAGGGGGATACCTAGTCTGTTGTACAACTGAATGCATTCAACTGAAGTGTGTCTTCTGCATTTAACCCAACGACTCTGAATGACCAGGGAAAAACTCCTGGCTGTCGTGATTTGAGTTAACATTATATCAATAGCTATTGAGAAAGACTGAAGCTTGTGTATGTAAAGGCATGTACAGGAAGTATCGATTGCGAAAAGATTAGGGTAATGGTTGTGACATGGTGAGGTTAGCCCCAGGTGTAACGAGACCAGACGAGGAATCAGTGGTTAAGGAAAAACATGTTACTTTACTGAGAAACGGTAACAGAAGGATCGCAGTAACACTGGGAGACCAACAAACACTGAGTCTCGAAAACTCACTCGGGAGACAACCGCACACAGCACATAATACAGGCTTCTGCACAAGAAAACACCTCCTTTTAACAGGGAAATCAGAAGTAAATAGGACACACCTGAGTGTCGTTAATGTCTCTAGGATGGTCTCTGCCGCCCTCTGGTGACAGGTGGAACCATGACAATGGTATTGTGGTTATTTTGTGAACCACTAGGCAAGCACCTCTCGTGACATTCCTAACACCTAACCAACCTATTAATCAGCATCATCAGGTATGTAACATAGCTGTCTCTTGACTCAGCCAGATACCGTTGTGTTTTGTAGGTGTTGCCATGTTGTATAGGTGTTGCAATCACTCTCCTAGCCATGGGCAACTTGCTGCTCTACCTGAGCAACAAGTGGTGGAGGCACACAGGATACACACACAACAACAGCTGGTCCTATGTGGAGTGACTAAATCGCTTGATTTAATTGCATTTTCATGAAATTGAGTTGACATGATTTATTATTATACAAGCATATGCAAGCTGTATTGATCATTTAGCATATTTATTTTCAAATGAATTGTAAAGCAGAATTATATAGAGAGAAATAAAGAATTTTCTCAGAGAAGCATGTGTATAGAATATGGTGTAATGTCTTACAGTAAGTGTGTGTCCAATTAACATGTTGAAGCATATATTTAAAATTCCCTCTATGATTTATTATGATGGGGAAAATGGACCCGCTAATTGTTATTTTCAGTTAATTCAGGCATCATAAGATATTCTGATGTGAGATAACCACAAACTATCCACTCTGTCCTGACATGTTACCTCATGCCACCCACGCTTCATGCCAACAACCATGTCTATCGGACCACTCCTCACCCACAGTGCTGGCACAACGAACAACGGAAATGCATCAGAAGTGCTCAGAGCGTTGGTATTCATTACAGTATTTTGCGATGACCTAGGGCTACAGTATGGTCATGCTCGGTATAGAGCTCGCCAGCTTGTAGACCTACAAAACAGCAATGAGTTACCTCTGGTTCATTCAGCCATTCCTACGGGGAAGGACGTTGTTTTTTGGATAAATGCCGAAAATAAGGTTGCAGTTTAATACAGGCTTAGAATACAGTATTTAAAAAGTTTTGTTCTGTCAGATAATATCAGTCAGTTAACATGACCTTTATGAATTTATGAACAATTATTATGTACAGTGCTTTACGGGCTTGTTTTGATTACATAAATGCTTCGAAATTCACAAAAAGCTACATTAGCTGATTTTCAAGGAACAAAATGTATAACATCTCCTAAGCCTGTTGTTACCACAGACTTATTTTCAGCGTTTATCTAAAATCCATACAAAACCCCCATTCATTTCCCTATAGGCTTGTTAATATTGATAAAACAATTAGACCGAGAAACCAACCAACACTTTCATGAGAAACCAACCAACACTTTCACTGCTTTTAATGACTGATTGGGGGTAAACACATTAAACCTATTGAATTCAAACATGAAAATATAGCACAGAATGCAATGACGTTGAGTCAATAGTGATAAACAAGCCCAAGCCCCCAAAAGGGGGTTCATTACTCCAACCGCAGGATCCTATACTGTGTCGCCAATACAACCTTTAACAAAGATTGCAATATTATCCACTTATCAATCTCACACACATAGAGAATAAAAGCATTTCATAGTGATACACACATACAGTATTGAGCTGATGTCTGAAATCTGTAGCTTTGCTGATGTGAATGTACGCTGCCTGTGATAAACTTAAACGGTCTTGACTGGATAGTGGATACTGTTAACTAAAAATATAGCATTTACAGCAGCCTAGAAGGCTAATAGATTCAGAAATGTGCTCTGACTGTCATTGACACCCTATTAAGACCCTTATTCCACCTCCACACCTGCATCCTCCTCATCAGGACAGGTCGCAAACTCCTTCTCGGGCAGCAGGCCATACTCGCTGAGGGACGCCTCGATATCGGTAGCGAAGAACTCCTCACTGAGGTGCTGTGTCATGGACAGGAAGTTGCCTAGCAGCTTGCCTGCCTTGTACACCAGAATGGTGGGCAGCACGTTGTCTGAGAAGCGCTCGCCGGCACCTGTTGCGGTCGCCTGGATGTGGCAGAACTTGCTGCTGGTGTACTCTGTGGCCGGGCAGTCCAGGCAGGAGTTGAGTGCCTCGCAACCTTTGACCCCGTCCTCGTAGATTAGTACGATCACCAGGGTGAGCCGGTGCGCCTTCTCAATGACCTCCAGGAAGGCCTCGGCGCTGTCCAACTCCACCACACTGTCAAACTTAGGGCCAAAGCTGAGACGCTTGTGCATCTCCTTCATGCACTGCTGTCGATTCTTGCGCAGGCACTTCTCATCCTCCTCTGCAATCATTTCAAACTCCTGGATACTCATCTGTATGGAGACAAATGGGGTGATGGAAGCTGAGTTAAGGCTCATGTCTAGGATGTCTAGGATTGGTTCGTAGGTGTGCCTGGCTTGTGTGCTGTATGCAGCATGTTGAAACTGTCAGAGACATTCAGAGGGAGCCAGGATGATACTGTATTATCAGATTAAGATTATGTCTAATATTCAGGGTTTTCTAAAACAGAGTTAATTCATGGGTCTGCGTGGGACTACGTGTGTAAGATGCTGCTTGGAGATAAAGATAACAATGTGGCATGTATTATTTGTATGACCTATACAGACCCCCTAAACCACTAAGCATAAGATCAGGGAGCCAATACAACTCTTCAGGTGGAGCATCTAAAGAGGCGATTACAACAGCAGCTTGTTTAGACATGATGCGGCTAAGTCTGAGTAATGACAGCATTCATAGGCCTGCTCAAAACAATGCCTCAAACCTAAACCTTACTAATCTGGACCATGCCAATCCTTGTGATATACACACCCTCCCCCCAAAATATCTCCATCTCCATCTCCAGTGTTAGAGCAACTACAACACAACATCTCAATTTAACCTGAAACCTTTCTCATTTGATCTCTGTCGCTAAATTTGAAAAGCTACTTTTCCCCCCTAGGGCAACCATAATCCATAAAGCTTCTACAGAGCTGAAAATAAAACATTATCTTTGATGATAACGCTGCCAACACAACTTGCTAGATTCTTAATAAATGTGTACAGTGTGTCAATGTATTTTGGTTTGTCTTGTACATCATCATTGTGTCCAAGGTGACGTTCCAGTGCTCTAGGCACTGTCCCTCAAATGTGTGCTATGCTGCAGTAAATTACAGAATAGTCTTTATATGGATCCATGCACAAGCAAAACATTTCAGTGGTTTCGATAATGTTGAGCATAAATTATGATAAGGCCTGATGTCGTTTTATATTGCTCCATCTAGTGCGGACTATTGCGCTGGTTATCTGAAATGATGGGTTGCAGATTAACGTATTTTAACCATCTGAATGTGCATTCTAATCCCAGAGACATGAAACATGGTCTTTAGTACACCTGTCAGAACACAGTGACGCACAGTACACTGTAAAACCATAAACCTATAAAGGGAAAATCTGCAGCTCAAACAATAACAAAGCCCTTCCACCTTTTAGTAAAACTTTGATGGATGTTGCGGGACAAATTTAACCACTCTCAATTCAATAGAAAGAGCTATGGGTGCAAGGACTGACTATCCATTATATCAAAATTATATTTTTAACCATGTTTTGAGGCTATATAGGGTTTGTTTACAATTTCATTGTTTACAAACAATGACGTAAAACCGGCTTGTATATTGCGTTATGATGGGGTAGGACAGTTGAACTAAGCTCCTAAAGCAGCGTTTCTTAAAGTATGGGTCGCGGACCTGTTAATGGTGGGTCGCGACGTAAATGCATCATTATTTCATTAATTACTGGAATTTATTTGGCCAAGTGCGACTGCGCTTTCGGTTCAGTACGCGCTCTGCTCAGTTTGGTAGTTGCGCGAGTTGGAGAGGGAGATGACCACGTGCTTCGCGGTTTACCGGATCTTTTCTCTGCAGTTTTGTTGAAGATCACAGAAACAGTGCTTCTAAAGTGGAAAAGTCAGTCAACTAGCAAGGCATTGTTGTCATTTTATAACAGGTATATGCAGAAATAAGGGAGTACTATCTCTCATAGTAGTAGATGTGAGTTTCTCTTTCAAACAATCCCCTGGCCTTTTAACGTTACACAGCTAATAGCTAACGTTAGCCAAAGCAAGCTAACTAGCTACTGATAGTGCAACCCTAAGAAACAGTACAGATGAAAAATGCAGGCCTACTGTACATTTAACTGTAGAAATGTTTGTTGAAAACACGTCTAGGTCGGAACTGTTGCTGTTAAAATACAAGTAATCATTTTTATTCTGAACTGGAATAAACTGATTGAAGCAAGATGGTTTTTTTTAGACAAACACTCAGACAGTTCTGGGCTGTTCATCTACAACAGGAAGCGGTCTCCTGCCTGACTGAGAAAGCAGTAGATGTTCTGATCCAGTTTGGCACCACATACATATGCAAGTCAGGGTTCTCAAGCAAAGAAACTGTGTCAATGCTGAGCATGACCTCAGTGTTGCACTATCAAAAACTGAGCCCAGAATAGACATGCTTGTTGAAATTTTCAACCAGCCACAAACCGCTCATGAGAAGCAATCCCACACATGAATGGTCTCAGGATGCTTTACTATTGGCATGACACAGGACTGATGGTAGTGTTCACCTTGTCTTCTCCGGACAAGCCCCAAACAATCGGAAAGGGGATTCATCAGAGAAATTACTTTACCCCAGTCCTCAGCAGTCCAATCCCTGTACCTTTTGCAGAATATCAGTCTGTCCCTGATGTTTTTCCTGGAGAGAAGTGGCTTCCTGCTGCCCTTTTTGACACCAGGCCATCCTCCAAAAGTCTTCACCTCACTGTGCGTGCAGATGCACTCACACCTGCCCGCTGCCATTCCTGAGCAAGCTCTGTACTGGTGGTGCCCCAATCCCGCAGCTGAATCAACTTTCGGAGACGGTCCTGGCGCTTGCTGGACTTTCTTGGGCGCCCTGAAGCCTTCTTCACAACAATTGAACCGCTCTCCTTGAAGTTCTTGATGATCCGATAAATGGTTGATTTAGGTGCAATCTTACTGGCAGCAATATCCTTGCCTGTGAAGCCCTTTTTGTGCAAAGCAATGACGACGGCACGTGTTTACCATGGTTGACAGAGGAAGAACAATGATTCCAAGCACCACCCTCCTTTTGAAGCTTCCAGTCTGTTATTCGAACTCAATCAGCATGACAGAGTGATCTCCAGCCTTGTCCTCGTGAACACTCACCTGAGTTAATGAGAGAATCACTGACATAATGTTAGCTGGTCCTTTTGTGGCAGGGCTGAAATGCAGTGGAAATGTTTTTTGGGGATTCAGTTCATTTGCATGGCAAAGGGGGACTTTGCAATTAATTGCAATTCATCTGATCACTCTTGATAACATTCTGGAGTATATGCAAATTGCCATCATACAAACTGAGGCAGCAGAATTTATGAAAAATTATATTTGTGTCATTCTGAAAACTTTTGGCCACGACTGTACAGCATGCTCAGGAGGTAAAGCAAAACAAAAGTTATGTCAATATCTTTTATTTGTTCTTCAGGCTTGTTATATTTTCCCTTCCTGTTGCTATGGCAATATTACATACACACAGAGTCAAGACCTAACTTGCCAGGGCCTTGAAAGGGAAAGCTTGCCACCAGTGCCTTAGGTCAGTCATAGAAGACCAGGATATGTTCTCATGCGTAGCTTCGACTCAGGAGTGTGTTCTGAAAGCATAATATCAGCAACACAGCCCCTAACTGGATGAGTCACATAGTTTATTTTCATCTGTTAAACATGCATCACCAAATAATCCTCTGTGGATGTGTCACTGTATCACTGTTGATGTAAAGTAAGCAAACATTCTGTAAACAACATCTGAGATGCACGCAGAGTCAGACCACATCCTAAAAGTGTTCTCTGGACAGTGCAAGGGCAAGATAGGTTCCAAAACTGTTTGTGCTGTCTTGTCAACTCCAATGTTCATTGTGAGTTTACCATAGGGGTGGGCCAGACAGATCTGGGATCAAGCTAACATGATTAGACCTGCTAGTCTCTTACTGGCCATTGTTTTCATGTTGGGAAATTTGGGTAAATAATACCATGATTATTCAATCTGGTAACTCATTAAAGTGTAGCTAGTTTGATTCAGTCACATGTTCGACATGGCAAAAAAGCTACACAATCACAATGGCAACATCAGTTTCCTAACCCCCCTCCCAATTTTATAAATTTCTCAGAACATGCAACATGGAAATTTTAGGGGCCCCTCATACTGCCAGCAGTGCCCAACTCCAAGCATAACACATGCTGAATCTGGGAAGCTGGGCAAGAGAAGACTGTCCAAATGTTTCATTATTTTTAAAAGTCTGTATGGATTATCATAACCTAACAAGGTGACAGAGGTTATGAATGGTTAAAATGAGACAGAATTTGCGCATGGCATAACTGACTATTGGACGGGGGAACCAGTGGTGCAGGGATGCTGCTAGACTTTTGTTGAATCTTTTTCTATTGAAATCTATTGAAGAGAATGATAATGGAAAGATTCTAAAATGAAAAGAGCAGTTTCCTCTTTGGGACTGTGATTGACTGCATGTGTGACTAGACATGATTGTGTATCGTGGGAAACATTAATTCTTTATTAGAATAGAATAATTATATATTCAGTCAGTAGGCCTCTGAAAAAGATTTTCCAATAATTCTTGAAATCACATTATCATGCATACATTGCAGGGCAAAACCAATAGCATAGACTGTTCTATGATGAATTAACAAATCTGAATTCAGACTGAATTTCCTTCCTAGACAGCATGATTCATGACAGGGATTCCCTAATTCCCACACAGTAAATATTTACAATATTTGTGATTCTGTTGGTTTAAACGTTTGCCCTCACTTTTTCTGTGACTCACAGAGCTCTATCCTAGTGAAAGGGATGTGCGTGTATATGGTTGTCGAAGCGATGAGGATTACATCATGACTAAGACGAGACGTAATCCTCAGGCCCAGAAATGAATTGAAATAAAAATGTGTATTTGGCATCAATTTAAACCAAACCCAATACTGCTCCCAAACATGAATAGCTGTGTGAATATTGCTCATTCTGACACTAGCGATGGTTTAATGCTGTCTTGGGACTTTCAGACCAGGGCATACTTCTGTATATGCATGGCAGAGTGACAGATTTTTTTCATACAGGATGATTGCTTTCCGGCAAGTTGCTGTTATAATATCTGAAACAGATGTGGATAGAGGCGGGTGGAAAGTTACAAACATTCTCATTGGAAGCCAAGCTCAACTGTTTATATAATGTTTTATATTACAATTCGATGTTAAATTAGTAAATTACAGTGGCAAGAAAAAGTAGGTGAACCCTTTGGAGTTGTCTGGATTTCTGCATAAATTGGTCAGAAAATTAGTTCTGGTCTTCATCTAAGTCACAACAGACAAACATAGTCTACTTAAACTAATATCACACACGTTATTGTATTTTTCTTGTTTATATTGAATACATCATTTAAACATTCAGTGTAGGTTGGAAAAACTATGTGAACCCCTAGGCTAATGAACTCTCCAAAAGCTCATTGGAGTCAGGAGTCAGGTAACCTGGAGTACAGTCATTGAGACCAGATTGGAGATGTTGGTTAGAGCTGCCCTGCCCTATAAAAAACATTCATGCATTTTTAGTTTGCTATTCACAAGAAGCATTGCCTGATGTGAACCATGCCTCGAACAAAAGAGATCTCAGAAGACCCAAGATAAAAAATGGTTGACTTGCATGAAGCTGGAAATGTTTACAAAAGTATATCTAAAAGCCTTGATGTTCATCAGTCCACGGAAAGACAAATTGTCTATAAATGGAGAAAGTTCAGCACTGTTGCTACTCACTAGGAGTGGCCGTCCTGCAAAGATGACTG
This sequence comes from Oncorhynchus mykiss, assembly GCF_057628025.1. NCBI lineage: Eukaryota > Metazoa > Chordata > Actinopteri > Salmoniformes > Salmonidae > Oncorhynchus > Oncorhynchus mykiss. The sequence goes on from NC_143049.1 coordinate 29,722,009, forward strand.
CAAGAGCACAGCGCAGAATGCTCAATGAGGTTAAGAAGAATCCTAGAGTGTCAGCTAAAGATTTACAGAAATATCTGGAACATGCTAACATCTCAGTTGACGAGTCTACGATATGTAAAACACTAAACAAGAATGGTGTTCATGGGAGGACACCATGGAAGAAGCCACTGCTGTCCAAAAAAAACTTTGCTGCACATCTGAAGTTTGCAAAAGAGCACCTGGATGTTCCACAGCGCTACTGGCAAAATATTCTGTGGACAGATTAAATTAAAGTTGACTTGTTTGGAAGGAACACAACACTATGTGTGGAGGAAAAAAGGCACAGCACACCAACATCAAAACCTCATCCCAACTGTAAAATATGGTGGAGGGAGCATCATGGTTTGGAGCTGCTTTGCTGCCTCAGGGCCTGGACAGCTTGCTATCATCAATGGAAAAATGACGGAAAAACGGAAAAATGAAAAAGAATATAAGGATAAGGCTATCTGTCCGCCAATTGAAGCTCAACAGAAGTTGGGTAATACAACAGGACAGCGACCCAAAACACATAAGTAAATTAACAACAGAATAGTAATTCCAAAGGGTTCATATACTTTTTCTTGCCACTGTACTTCTTCATCATATTATTTTAGTGGGAACACATTCTGATTTTCTAAGGGATTGACATTAAAGTCTGAAAGGCATTTGACCATTGGGCAAATCAGCAGAATTGTTTTGTTACCCAAAGATTATGATCACTTGCCCAAAAATTGTAATTAGCTTTTTACATTCAGAAGTGCCATATATGGCCTGCATTTCACCTACACATATAGGAATAATCAGAAAGATCAGTACTGGAATTCTTTAATTCGGTTGTTATCAGTAAAACAAATCTCAGAGCCGGCTCAACTTGCCCGACTGCCATAAATACCATAAATTGTTTGTCTTTCACTTAAACAAAAGGGAGGAACCAGAAAGATCTGTTTAGTCCCCTGGAATTATTTGCAGTTTGGTTGTTTAAAGCACATGTGGCCCAATGGAGCAACCTCAGAGCATGCTCAACTTGTGCAACTGCTCAGTTCACTTTCCCCAGGCAATAAGGAAACCCTTAATGTCAATCCCTACTTCTATATAATAAAGAGCTCATTGTCCTTATAACAACCCTCAATGTCATGTTGCTTACATTATAGTAACTGAGTATTTGTTTTAGGTTGTCACTCAGTCCTTTGCACTTCCTGAAAGGAGTGGCATCGATTAGATGTAAAGAGGAAGAGACTAAATGTATATTGTTTTCATCTTGTTGTGTATCTTTGTCCCTTTCATCCATTGTTTATGCCTGTAACACAAACCTATCAGGGTCACACACTCAGAGAATCCAGTTGTCTTGTGGTCAATATATATTTTTTAACTGATTGTTCTGTCTTTGATGATACTAACCAGTTCTTATCATACTTTTCTCTGTCTGAACGAATTGTGTGTCAGGTTCAGTTTTAGTCTACCTGAACGAGGACTTCAGATTTCAGATTGTTAAATATTTACAAAATGTACAGTAGCTCTCTACCTAGGCGAACTCACGGCTCCATGGCAACCACGGAACCATTGCTCACTGTGTTATCAAACGATATAATGGTGTAATGTTAAATCACTATCATTAACCAGCTAGATAATCAGGTATATGCAAAGTGAAAAGTCATTTAAACACATTAAACACTCCTCTAATGTGTGTCCATGTTAAGGAGAGGTGATTGGTCAGGGAGTGAATGCATCATCATGGAAAGTTCCAGTAATTGGTCAGGTTTGTGAATGTGTGCCATCGCCATGGAAACTCAATGTTGGTTCCTGATTCACAGACAGATATGGTATATGGGATGGGTGGTCTAACTGGTCTTCATCTGGGTTAGACATGATTCACCTACCACCCCCACATTCAACACCCCCTCACTGCTTACGCAAATCCTCCAACCTTTTTTAGGTCAAACTATTATCTCAGCCTGAGGACCAACTGTATCTAGTTACCCCCATATAAACCGCAGTGTAAGGGTGGATGGTAGGCCCCTTAGTTGCCCTGGATAGTTCGAGCTGTCTGTTTACTGTTGGTGAACAAAGAGAGGCAGGAAGCAGAATATCCAGTGAAAGGTTTTTATTTAAAGGTTATTGGAGCAGATGCAGGTATTTACAAAATATACAAATCATCCAACAAGATGCTGGACCAGGCTCAAAGTAAATGATAAACTGATTAAAACCTCTTAGGGACAACTTCCGGTGAAACTGGAGGGCGCGCAATTCAAATAAATAATCAATACATAAATATTATAAATAAATAAATATTATGGATTTTAAACATTTATGTACATATAAATGTCTTATATCGGCTGAAAGCTTAAATTCTTGGTAATCTAACTGCACTGTTTTGATTTACAGTAGCTATTACAGCGAAAAACATGCCATGCAATTGTTTGAGGACGGCGCCCCACATCAAAATATTTTTCCACCGGCACAGGTTTCATACTCTCACCAATAAAAATTCAATATTCACTTATTTTTTAAAAATCTTCCTCTGATTTGTCGTCCAAAGGGTCCCAGCTATAACATGTAGTGTCATTTTGTTAGATAAAATCCTTCTTTATATCCCAAAAAGTCAGTTTAGTTGGCGCCATCGATTTGAGTAATCCACTCGTTCAACATGCAGAGAAAGGAATCTGAAAATCTACCCCTAAACTTTGTTTCAAAATATGTTTCTATTTACCCCTCAGATACCCTAAAATGTAATCAAACTATAATATTTATTTCGGAAAGGAGTGTGTTCAATAGGAAGCAGGTGCGTAATGTCTTCATGGTGCACGCAAACATGAATTTCGAAGACTGTGTCCCTCTACTAAAACTGATATTTCTTATTCGTTTTTGAAGTTACAAGCCTCAAACCTTGAACATAAACTGCTGACACCCTGTGGAAGCCATAGGAATTGCATCCAGGGAGCAAATGTTCAATATGACCTTTCTCTTGCAATTCTAAGAGGATGGTCTCTCAAAAGAAAATCTGGTTGGTTTTTCTTTGGATTTTCTCCTTTCATGTCTATTGTGTTATATTCTCCTGAATTATTTTACATTTCTACAAACTTCAAAGTGTTTTCTTTCCAATGGTACCAATTATATGCATATCCTGGATTCAGGGCCTGAGCTACAGGCAGTTTACTTTGGGCATGTCATTCAGACAGGAAGTGGAGAAAAAAGGGGCCTAGCCCTAAGAATTAAAAAGGCTGAAGAACAGTCTGACTAGCCCCAAGAGCTCAGAACAACCCTAACTAACCCCTGTAGAGACAGACTGCCATCTTAATCTTAATCATAAAGCGCTACACCTGAGCATTTCATACCTTTGCAGAGACCAGGTGGACGGAAACAAAAAACACTTATATTAATAGAAAACACTTTGTCAAACTAAGCCAATAAATAATTAACAAAGTAAACAACTCTACAATAACTGTTTAGATACTATAACCTGTACGATACAAGCATATATAGAATACTTATAAAGAGCTGGACTAGAGCAGAAAATCTTTCCCTCCAATTAGTAATGGAGTGTGTTTTCTCTTTCCTTCCAATTAGTAATGGAGTGTGCTTTCTCTTTCCCTCCAATTAGTAATGGAGTGTGTTTTCTCTTTCCCTCCAATTAGTAATGGAGTGTGTTTTCTCTTTCCTCCAATTAGTAATGGAGTGTGTTTTCTCTTTCCCTCCAATTAGTAATGGAGTGTGTCTTCTCTTTCCCTCCAATTAGTAATGGAGTGTGTTTTCTCTTTCCCTCCAATTAGTAATGGAGTGTGTTTTCTCTTTCCCTCCAATTAGTAATGGAGTGTGTTTTCTCTTTCCTCCAATTAGTAATGGAGTGTGTTTTCTCTTTCCCTCCAATTAGTAATGGAGTGTGTTTTCTCTTTCCCTCCAATTAGTAATGGAGTGTGTTTTCTCTTTCCCTCCAATTAGTAATGGAGTGTGTTTTCTCTTTCCCTCCAATTAGTAATGGAATGTGTTTTCTTAATGAGCAAACCGTGTGCACATGTCACATGTCACCTGTGTGCTTGTTGGCCACGCCCATCCACATGCTACAAGACAGATCTCACACAGAAACATTTGTAAATACTGCTTTAAACGAGCAACATAACTAATGCACTTCATCTGATTAGTCCCATTTCACAGTGTACATGGGGATTTAATTGCTTGGTCACCTCACCAAATATTACCTTTGGTTGAGTGTGTCACCTGTGTTTGATCTGTGCTAAGTAATTCGTAAACATTTAATATAAATTACAGAAGACAAGTAAGGAAGCACCAAGTTAGCTTTCTTACACCCAGCTTGTGCCTCCTGTAACCCATATTCTCTGCACTACATTGGCCCTGGCCCAGCCCATTTGCCAGGCTCCTAATTTCGGCAGTACAGCAGCACCATCCCCAGTCTCTTTCTCTGGTCCAAACCCCATCACTATCCTAGCTCCCCTTAATGTGGCCCCCATTACATTGGCTCCGCTGCCTCCTCACAACCCTTAACCTGGCCCCAACTATTTGCAATGCGCTGACTTAGAGAACTGGTCTACTGCACACGGCACCTGGCATTCTACAATGACGCTTTGTAGTTAATTATTCTTCCTCTCCCCTTATCCAATCATTATCTGAACCATTTAAATTGCTCACATTTTTTTTTCTCCAGATGAACGACTTCACTGTCAACATCCTTGTTCCACTTTCTTTAAATGCAAGAGAGTTTGGAGCCTGACAGATTTGAACACATCAACCCAGAAACCCTGCTCTCTGTCATTGGTAATCCAACTTGACTGCAGATATTCTGAATGTAAGTAAGTAGAGAGAAAAAAAATAGTTGATATGTACAGAATGCCAAAAAGAAAACTGGCCAATTTGCCCTAAGTTTAAAATAGTTTTGGTTGGTGTATCCTATACTATTTACAATCTCAGTGGAAGTGTTCATTAGATTATTACATAATGCATGTGTATGGATGATGTATACTGAAGAAAAATATAAACGCAACATATAAAGTGTTGGTTTCATGAGCTGAAATAAAAGATCCCAGAAATGTTCCAAACGCACACAAAACTTATTTCTCTCATTTTGTGCACAAATTTGTTTATATACCTGTTAGTGAGCATTTCTCCTTTGCCAAAATAATCCACCCACCTGACAGGTGTGGCATATCAAGAAGCTGATTAAACAGCATGATCATTAGACAGGTGCACCTTGTGCTGGGGACAATAAAAGGTCACTCTAAAATATGCAGTTTTGTCACACAGCACAATGCCACAGATGTCTCAAGTTTTGAGGAAGTGTGCAGTTGGCATGCTGAATGCAGGAATGTCCACCAGAACTGTTTCCATAGAATTTAATGTTAATTTCTAACATAAGCTGCCTCCAACCTTGTTTGAGAGAATTTGGCAGTACGTCCAACTGGCCGAGGACTGCCACATCCGTTTTTTTTCTCCATTTTATCAATGGCAATTTGAATACACAGAGATGCCGTGACGAGATCCTGAGGCCCATTGTTGTGCCATTCATCTGCCGCCAACACCTCATGTTTCATCATGATAATGCACGGCCCCATGTTGCAAGGATCTGTACACAATTCCTGAAAGCTGAAAAAGTCCCAGTTCTTCCATTGCCTGCATACTCACCAGACATGTCACCCATTGAGCATGTTTGGGATGCCCTGGATCGACGTGTACAACAGTGTGTTCCACTTCCCGCCAATATCCTGCAACTTTGTACAGCCATTGAAGAGGAGTGGGACAACATTCCACAGGCCACAATCAAAATAAACTCTATGTGAAGGAGATGTGTTGCGCTGCATGAGGCAAATCGTGGTCACACCAGATACTGACTGGTTTTCTGATTCACGCCCCAATTTTTTTTTCAAGGTATCTGTGACCAACAGATGCATTTCTCTATTCCCAGTCATGTGAAATTCATAGATTAGGGCCTAAAGAATGTACACTGCTCAAAAAAATTAAGGGAACACTAAAATAACACATCCTAGATCTGAATGAATGAAATATTCTTGCTGACAACAAAATCACAACAAAATTATCAATGGAAATCAAATTTATCAACCCATAGAGGTCTGAATTTGGAGTCACACTCAAAATTAAAGTGGAAAACCACACTACAGGCTGATCAAACTTTGATGTAATGTGCTTAAAACAAGTCAAAATGAGGCTCAGTAGTGTGTGTGGCCTCCACGTGCCTGTATGACCTCCCTACAATGCCTGGGCATGCTCCTGATGAGGTGGCGGATGGTCTCCTGAGGGATCTCCTCCCAGACCTGGACTAAAGCATCCGCCAACTCCTGGACAGTCTGTGGTGCAGCGTGGCGTTGGTAGATGGAGCGAGACATGATGTCCCAGATGTGCTCAATTGGATTCAGGTCTGGGGAACGGGCAGGCCAGTCCATAGCATCAATGCCTTCCTCTTGCAGGAACTGCTGACACACTCCAGCCACATGATGTCTAGCATTGTCTTGCATTAGGAGGAACCCAGGGCCAACCGCACCAGCATATGGTCTCACAAGGGGTCTGAGGATCTCATCTCGGTACCTAATGGCAGTCAGGCTACCTCTGGCGAGCACATGGAGGTCTGTGCGGCCCCCCAAAGAAATGCCACCCCACACCATGACTGACCCACCGCCAAACCGGTCATGCTGGAGGATGTTGCAGGCAGCAGAACATTCTCCACGGCGTCTCCACATGCTCAGTGTGAACCTGCTTTCATCTGTGAAGAGCACAGGGCGCCAGTGGCGAATTTGCCAATCTTATTTAAAACCAAATACTTTTAGACTTTTACTCAAGTAGTATTTTATTATGTGACTTACCTTAATAGAAAATTACTCAAGTAAAAGTATCTTTCTTTACTTTTACTCAAGTATGACAATTTAGTACTTTTTCCACCACTGAGTGTAATTCACATTGTTGAATTGCATGGTGCCGCTCCTAGTTTGGGAGATCTAAGCTGCATAGCCATTATGGCCTTCGTGTGAGTCTGTGACTCATGACATATTGTGCAGCAGGTTTGATCCCCTATTCCTTCTTCTTGTAACAACATGACTTTTTTGCTACCCCTCCTTTCATCCTTTAATTCCTTTTAATTCCTCTGTCATTCCCTATTCTTATGTTAGTCACGGCGCATGTTTTATTTGACTCTTATCTATCCTGATGTTTAGTCACTTTACCCTGCCTTTATGTACACATTTACCTCAAATACCTCGTACCCCTGCATATTGATCTGGTACTGGTACTCCTTGTATATAGCTTAATTCTTGTGTATATTATTCTGCCGTGTTCCAAGTTCTTTTTTTACACTGCATTATTGGGAAGGGAAAGCATTTCATGGTAAAGTCTACACCCGTTGTATTCATCATATGTGACAAATACAATTTAATTTAATTTGACTGTTGGTTGCTGGACAGTCAATTTCCCATTCCACTAATCCCCCTCCTTAGCCAAGTCAGTCAGCCCTGACTATCCCTTCACACGCGAGTCTTTGGCTGTGTTCGAGAGCACCAAAACCGTGATATTTCATGGGTAACTGATCTACATATTATATTGAGTAGTTATTTATGATGTAAGATGATTTGTAGATCCGTCAGTCTTGCCTCGCCTTTAAAGTCTGCTGTAATGTTGAACCCGCCCTTCGTGAGTGTGTGTGTGTGAGTGTGCGCAGGCATGCCTCTGTAAGGATGTTTTTCTGATTGATGATTAAGAAGATTATTTCCTTTTCTTAGTCAGATCCTTTCCAGTTGAGAAGTTCTTAAGAAGAAACAGGAGAGTCTTTTGACTGCACACGTCTGTGCCACGGTAGGTCATGTTGTCATCCCACTGGGTACAGACTTCAGTTCAACATCTAGTTTTGATTTACATTTGGTTGAGTTGTCAACTAACATGAATTCAATGTGAAATCAGCAAAAAAAATGGCACCATATTCTTGAATTAAGTTTAAAAGTTGGGTGAAAGTAATATGAAATTCCCTTACCTTGATGACTTTTTTTCAAATCCAATCATTTTCCCGCGTTGATTCAACATCACCATATTGAATTTTTTTGTTGAAATGACATGGAAACAATGTTGATTCAACCAGTTTTTGCCCAAAGGGATGCGTTCCAGCATCCTAAATGAATGTGATGGGAGAGCGAAAAAAAACATTTCCCCTACAACAAAGAGGCATTAGCAACTACTCTAAATGTTTTGTTGTGGTCAAAACCTACTGTCCTTGTACTAAATGTGCTGTGCCAGTAGGCATACTCAACCATTAGACCTATATTACATGACATTGATAAGGTGGCTCCAACATCTTAGGTAAATTATGAATTTAATTTTTGTGACCACATACCTTTTCACAAAATACCATTACTAAATGTAGACTTTACATATTATTACAAGTTTATAATTTTACTTGTCTTGTTTACAGGCTACACACTTCCAGCACTGGGTCCTTACCCACTGGTTGAATCAATGTTGTTTCCACGTCATTTCAATGAAATGACGTGGAAATGCCTCTACTAATGCATTCAGAGATGCTTAGTACAACTTTCCCAGAAGGGCTGCCTGTAAGTGGACTGTGAGGCTCGTTGACACGCGCGAACACACACCCACACACCCACCCACAACAAAAACACACACACACACACATTGAGTTGGGTTTTTCCAGGTCTGTTATTGGAGGCATAACTACCCTGCAGAGCTCTTTCCAGTCCATGACTCCTCCCATTCATTTCCAACATGCCTGGTTCGTGCCTGGAAGCACATCTGACATTCCGACACCACATGTTTTCTTTACATCACAGACGAGGGAAAGTCCAAAAAGACTCACATTCTTATCCTTCACTGCTGGTTTAGATTGTATTTTATTAGGATCCCCATTCCATGATTACAGCAAGTCTTCCAGGGGTTCCAACACAACAAAAAATACATTACAGACAGGTTCTCGTACAGATAGACAGCTAAGTTGTCCATGTACAGTTGAAGTCGGAAGTTTACATACATTTAGGTTGGAGGCATTAAAACTTGTTTTTCAACCACTCCACAAATTTCTTGTTGACAAACTATCGTTTTGGCAAGTTGGTTAGGACATCTACTTTGTGCATGACACAACTAATTTTCCCAACAATTATTTACAGACAGATTATTTCACTTATAATTCACTGTATCACAATTCCAGTGGGTCAGAACTTTACATACACTAAGTTGACTGTGCCTTTTAAACAGCTTGGAAAATTCCAGAAAATTATGTCATGGCTAATGGGCTAATTGATAGGCTAATTGACATCATTTGAGTCGATTGGAGGTGTATCTGTGGATGTATTTCAAGGCCTGCCTTCAAACTTAGTGCCTCTTTGCTTGACATCATGGGAAAATCAAAATAAATCAGTCAAGACCTCAGAAAAAAAATTGTAGACCTCCACAAGTCTGGTTTATCCTTGGGAGTAATTTCCAAACGCCCGAAGGTACCACCTTCATCTGTACAAACAATAGTACGCAAGTATAAACACCATGGGACCACGCAGCCATTATACCGCTCAGGAAGGAGACGCGTTCTGTCTCCTAGAGATGAACGTACTTTGGTGCGAAAAGTGCAAATTAATCCCAGAACAACAGCAATGGACCTTGTGAAGATGCTGGAGGAAACAGGTAAAAAAGTATCTATATCCACAGTAAAACGAGTCCTATATCAACATAACCTGAAAGGCCGCTCAGCAAGGAAGAAGCCACTGCTCCAAAACGGCCATGAAAAAGCCAGACTACGGTTTGCAACTGCACATGGGGACAAAGATCGTACTTTTTGGAGAAATGTCCTCTAGTCTGATGAAACAAAAATATAACTGTTTGGCCATAATGACCATCGTTATGTTTGGAGGAAAAAGGGGGAGGCTTGTAAGCCGAAGAACATCGTCCCTACCGTGAAGCACGGGTGTGGCAGTATCATGTTGTGGGGGTGCTTTGCTGCAGGAGGGACTGGTGCACTTCACAAAATAGATGGCAACTGAGGTAGGAAAATGATGTGGATATATTAAAGCAAAATCAGTCAGTCAGGAAGTTAAAGCTTGGTTGCAATTGGGTCTTCCAAATGGACAATGACCCCAAGCATACTTCCAAAGTTGTGGCAAAATGGCTTAAGGACAACAAAGTCAAGGTATTGGAGTGGTCATCACAAAGCCCTGATCTCAATCTCATAGAAAATTTGTGGGCAGAACAGAAAAAGTGTGTGAGAGCAAGGAGGCCTACAAACCTGACTCAGTTACACCAGCTCTGTCTGGAGGAATGGGCCAAAATTCACCCAAATTATTGTGGGAAGCTTGTGGAAGGCTACCCGAAACGTTTGACCCAAGTTAAACAATTTAAAGGCAATGCTACCAAATACAAATTGAGTGTATGTAAACTTCTGACCCACTGGGAATGTGATGAAAAAAATAAAAGCTGAAATAAATTGTCTACTATTATTCTGACATTTCACATTCTTAAAATAAAGTGGTGATCCTTAACTGACCTAATACAGGGAATTTTTACTGGCATTAAATGTCACGAATTGTGAAAAACTGAGTTTAAATGTATTTGGCTAAGGTGTATGTCAACTTCCGACTTCAACTGTAAGTCCAGTGAGAAAGATTATGCTACTATTAGTCTTGCGTAGCCATACCTCCAAAATCACGATGTTGTCACATCTAGGAAGCCTGGTTTTCTACTATAGCCAACCTATTCAACCAAAATGATTGAACCCTATTGAATATTGAAAAGAATAGCAGCCAAAAACATTTCAGAGTAATGATCATGACCTTCCACCAACAATTTTTTAATAAACATTTTATGTTATTTAACCTTTTTAACTAGGCAAGTCATTTCTTATTTACAATGACAGCACTGGGCCAATTGTGCGACGCCCTATGGGATTCCCAATGACGGCCGGTTGTGATACAGCCTGGAATCGAACCAGGGTCTGTAGTGATGCATTTAGCACTGAGATGCAGTGCCTAAGACCGCTGCGCCACTCAGGAGCCCATTTGTCCATTTGAAGCTGGAATGCTAATTAAAATGCTAATTGATCATTAGAAAACCCTTTTGCAATTATGTTAGCACAGCTGAAAACTGTTGTTCTGATTAAAGAAGCAATACAACTGTCCTTCTTTAGACTAGTTGAGTATCTGGAGCATCATCATTTGTGGGTTTGATTACAGGCTCAAAATGGCCAGAAACAAAGGACTTTCTTCTGAAACTCGTCAGTCTATTCGTCTTCTGAGAAATGAAGGCTATTCCATGCGAGAAATATTTTGAAGACTTCATACAACGCTGTGTACTACTCCCTTCACAGAACAGCGCAAACTGTCTCTAACCAGAATAGAAAGAGGAGTGGGAGGCCCCGGTGCGCTACTGAGCAAGAGGACAAGTACATTAGTGTCTAGTTTGTTAAAAAGACGCCTCACAAGTCCTCAACTGGCAGCTTCATTAAATAGTATCTGCAAAACACCAGTCTCAACATCAACAGTGAAGAATTGACTCCGGGATGCTGGCCTTCTAGGCAGAGTAGCAAAGAAAAAGCCATATCTCAGACTGGCCAATAAAAGATTAAGATGGGCAAACGAACACAGACAGTGGACAGAGCAACTCTGCCTAGTAGGCCAGCATATGATATCTGAGTGAGTGTGACTAACAAAATCAATGGGGGCCTCCCGGTCTGTATTTCGACCATGATTATTAAAAGTTTAGATAGTCTGGCCATCTTACCGATCAAAAAATGTTTTAGCTGACATGGGCTAAATGAGTGGCTGACATAACAAGAGATAAACTGCTGATGCACAACCAAATTTCGAAATTGCACCTTAAGTATTCTACAATTCTTACACTCAACAGTAATTTGAGAGTTCCTAAAATAAAAATAAGCCAGTTATCCGTCCCTGATTTATGGTGTAGAGTTTGTAATCCTATGAGAGTGTTAGCTTTGCTCTTAAGGTATGTGTAGAGTTGGTTATCTCCTATAAGAGGGACATCTTTGACTGTATAGAGTTGCTTATCTCAAATAATAGTGACATCTTTGAAGGGGTAGGAGTCTTTGCTCCTACAGACTCATCCAGTGGGTTTTGACTAGGTGGTATACAGCTACGACCGGAAGTAACTTTTTTTTTGTAGGAGAACTAACATAGCAGGTTAGGAGGACTAACGTAGCAGGTTAGGAGAATTAACGTAGCAGGTTAGGAGAATTTACGTAGCAGGTTAGGAGAGCTAACACAGAAGTTTAGGAAAATTAGGTTAAGGTTAGGAAAAGGGTTAGTTCGGATAGCACTAGGGTTAGGGTTAGTGCTATCCGAATCTGCTATGGAAAGTCACTTCCGGTCGTAGTTATACTCCATTGAGTCACAGCATGGACCTTTTTGTGTACATGGCCTAGCACAGGCGTGTCTTGTTGCCCCTGACGATGCACATGTACTGCAGTGCAGCTTTTTTTCCACCTGAGAGTTGACATGTAAAATATGACATCAGTCAGTGTGATGCTAGAGGAAGAAGTCAAGGGAAGAGCTACAGTGGGGCAAAAAAGTATTTAGTCAGCCACCAATTGTGCAAGTTCTCCCACTTAAAAAGATGAGGGAGGCCTGTAATTTTCATCATAGGTACACTCCAACTATGACAGACGAAATGAGAAAAAAAATCCAGAAACTCACATTGTACGATTTGTAATTTATTTATTTGCAAATTATGGTGGAAAATAAGTATTTGGTCACCTACAGACAAGCACGATTTCTGGCTCTCATAGACCTGTAACTTCTAAAGCTGTGTGCGCATAAGTGCTCCACATTCTGCCAGGCAATCTGAGATGAAGAGGAAGGGAGACATCATGTTCTGAAACTCACTGAAGCAATGTTCCATCCCACATGGCTGCTGCCAATCCACATCTCATGGTGCATTGCTTTGAATTGGAGTGTCCATTCAAGGGGGGTGCTCCCTCTGCTGTTTCCTGAAGTCTACGATCATCTCCTTTGTTTTGTTGACGTTGAGTGTGAGGTTATTTTCCTGACACCACACTACGAGGACCCTCACCTCCTCCCTGTAGGCCGTCTCATCGTTGTTGGTAATCAAGCCTACCACTGTAGTGTCGTCTGCAAACTTGATGATTGAGTTGGAGGCGTGCATGGCCACATAGTCGTGGGTGAACAGGGAGTACAGGAGAGGGTTCAGAACGCACCCTTGTGGGGCACCAGTGTTGAGGATCAGCGGGGTGGAGATGTTGTTACCTACCCTCACCACCTGGGGGCGGCCCATCAGGAAGTCCAGTACCCAGTTGCACAGGGCGGGGTCGAGACCCAGGGTCTCGAGCTTGATGACGAGTTTGGAGGGTACTAATGGTGTTAAATGCTGAGCTGTCCAGATGGGTTAGTCCAGATGGGTTAGGGCAGTGTGCAGTGTGGTGGCGATTGCGTCGTCTGTGGACCTATTGGGGCGGTAAGCAAATTGGAGTGGGTCTAGGGTGTGTCACGAACCGGCTCAAAGCCCGTAACAAAGGGAGACAACGTGGAGATAAGGAGTAACAAAATATATATTTATTAACTAAAGCAACTAAGGAAAATATACAATGATGTGTGTAATCAGTAATCAGTAGCGTAAGTGAGTGTTTTGCATGCATGAATGTGATAATGCAGGGTGTTGAAAGGTGCCAAAGCAAACAAACAAAAGGCCACCAAGAACCACAACACAATCTACAAATGTCTGCATGGAGAGAGTCTCCTCCATGAATGTGGAAGAGGTCTATTTATCCTGGGAGACACCTGGCCCAGGTGTTTCCCATGAAGCTGACGACCCTCCCAACTCCGCCCACCGGCATCCTAATAAGGAAACAATAACAAAGACAGAATACAGCAGACAGAGTGGGAGGGTCGTCACAGGTGTCAGGTAGGGTGGAGGTGATATAGTCCTTGACTAGTCTCTCAAAGCACTTCATGATGACGGAAGTGAGTGCTACGGGGCGGTAGTCGTTTAGCTCAATTACCTTAGCTTTCTTGGTAACAGGAACAATGGTGGCCCTCTTGAAGCATGTGGGAACAGCAGACTGGGATAAGGATTGATTGAATATGTCCGTAAACACACCGGCCAGCTGGTCTGCGCATGCTCTGAGGACGCGGCTGGGGATGCCGTCTGGGCCTGCAGCCTTGGGAGGGTTAACACGTTTAAATATTTTACTCATGTCGGCTGCAGTGAAGGAGAGTCCGTAGGTTTTGGTAGCGGGCCGTGTCAGTGGCACTGTATTGTCCTCAAATCGAGCAAAGAAGTTGTTTTGTCTGTCTGGGAGCAAGACATCCTGGTCCGCGACGGGGCTGGTATTCTTTTTGTAATCTGTGATTGACTGTAGACCCTGCCGCATACCTCTTGTGTCTGAGCTGTTGAATTGCGACTCTACTTTGTCTCTATACTGACGCTTAGCTTGTTTGATTGCCTTGCGGAGGGAATAGCTACACTGTTTGTATTCGGTCATGTTTCTGGTCACCTTGCCCTGATTAAAAGCAGTGCTTCGCGCTTTTAGTTTCGCGGGAATGCTGCCATCAATCCACGGTTTCTGGTTTGGGAATGTTTTAATAGTTGCTGTGGGTACGACATCGCCGATGCACTTGCTAATAAACTCGCTCACCGAATCAGCGTATTCGTCAATGTTGTTTGACGCAATGCGGAACATATCCCAATGTTAAAATCCCCAGCTACAATGAATGCAGCCTCAGGATATGTGGTTTCCAGTTTACATAGAGTCAAATAAAGTTTGTTCAGGGCCATCGATGTGTCTGCTTTGGGGGGGGGGGGGGGAATATATGCGGCTGTGATTATAATCGAAGAGAATTCTCTTGGTCGACATTTGATTGTGAGGAATTCTAGGTCAGGTGAACATAAGGACTTGAGTTCCTGTATGTTGTTATGATCACACCACGTCTCGTTAATCATAAGGCATACCCCCCCCCCCCCCCCCGCCCCTCTTCTTACCAGAAAGATGCTTGTTTCTGTTGGCGCAATGCGTGAAGAAACCAGGTGACTGTAACGACCATGTTTCAGTGAAGCAAAGAACGTTAGTCTCTTATGTCTCTCTGGAATGCTACCCTTGCTCGGATTTCATCAACCTTGTTGTCAAGAGACTGGACATTGGCGAGTAGTATGCTCGGGAGCGGTGTGCGATAAGCCCGTCTCCGGAGCCTGACCAGAAGACTGCTTCGTCTGCCCCTTTTACTGCGTTGTTGTTTTGGTTTGCCGGCTGGGATCCGATCCGTTGTTCTGGGTGGTGGGCAAAACAGAGGATCCGCTTCGGGAAAGTTGTATTCCTGGTCGTAATGATGGTGAGTTGACGTTGCTCTTATATCCAGTAGTTCCTCCCGACTGTATGTAATAAAACCTAAGATTACCTGGGGTAACAATGTAAGAAATAACACGTAAAAAAAAAAAAATACTGCATAGTTTCCTAGGAACGCGAAGCGAGGCGGCCATCTCTGTCGGCGCTTACTATTCTCATTGTAAATCACCTGGACCTCTTCCTTGGGTTTGATGGTCTTCTGGGCCTTCTGATAGTAGAAGTAACCAGTGGCGGCTGCAGCTGCCCAGCCTTGTCTCATAGACTAGAAGTAACATAGTAAATGTAAATCCGGCATACTCAAATTAGTATGATATGTTGCTTTTGGTATGGTTACATAAGACAGAGGGTTACCAAAGGTTGCGAATTCGAATGTCATCATGGACAACTTTAGCAACTTTTAGATAATTAGGAACTTTTCAACTACTTACTACTTTTTAGCTACTTTGCAACTACCTAGCACGTTAGTTAACCCTAACCCTAACCTTAACCCTTTTAACTAACTCTTCCCCTAACCTTAACCATTTAACCAAACTCCTAAACTTAGCCCCAACCTTAACCCTAACCCTAAATCCTAGCCTAGCTAACGTTAGCAAGCTAGCTAATGTTAGCATCCTAGCTAGAATTTGTAAAATATCATAGATTTTTGCACATTTGTAACATGTAATACGAATTTTAATTTGTAACATGTCATACAAAATGGGTGATGGACATCCATAAATTAATACATAACATACATAACATATCATACTAAAAAGGAGTGTCTCAGATTTACGTACAGAATAATACAAAATGCTCTGAGACCAGATACAGCTGCCCACACAAATAGCTGGCAGCAGTCTGCAGCCTCCCAGTTGGGTTAGCAGAGAATTTATGATCCAAAACTATGCACCAACCAAACCAAGCACTAATTACGCAACGCAAGCACTAATTGGGCAAATCAGGTGATACCATAGACAATCTATTAAACACTGAATAGGATGCCTATGTTCTGCTCCTTGTATACCCAGAAAGTTCGGCATCGTGACTTAATGTGTGACAGGTAAGCTAGGTGTTAGGCTTCTGTCCCAATGCACACAGTATGTTATCACAATACATTTTTTTGTGTCATGTTGTGTACAAACTACCATTAGGCTAGCCTGGGTGCCAGTTTGTATCTCTTTTGATAACTCCTTATGGAATTGTCATGTTAATGACAGCAATGGAGTTGGCAAGAGTACAAGCAGATATTGGACCCAGGCTACTGTTACTCCTACACATTTCTTTCCCCTTCTAAAATGACTACAGGCTCCTTAACTTTCAAGACATCTTCAGTACTGACATTATTTCTCATGCCACTATTGTGATAGTATATGGTCACTGTGATGGGTTTCAAGCACAATAAATAGACCTGTCATGATTGATAGACTTGGTTTCATACCATACATAACATAGCAAAACCACCCACAAAACCTTTACCTCCGTTTGACCAATATCAAAGTAACACAAATTAAATAAAATGCCAATAAATTCCCATATAAAATTCTCAGGATTATAATGAAGTCCTTGTTGCTAATGGATTTGGATTGTTCACATTTTCCTTTCTGGCTGCTCACACTATTTAACTTGACATGTGGCTGTGTAATAATTTCCTTTGTCCAACGGTTTGTTGGCACCCAGTCTCAGTGGCTGAGCCAAAACTTCATAAACTAGAATTCAAGTTGCAAGTTACTGGTATAAGCAGGGATTGACATTAAGCGTTGCCCTATTGGCTGGGGCAAGTCAACTGAGCAGTTGAGCCCGTTCTGAGATTGCCCCATTTGGCCGGTGATAAAACAATTATAGTTAAAACATCCAAACTGCAAAGAATTCCAGTAGCCTAAAACTTATATTTCTGGTTCCTCCCATTGTTTAAGTGAAAGACAAACCATTTATGGTAATTGTGCAAGTTTATCCAGTACTGATCCAGTACTTATCTTTCTGATTCCTCCCCTACTATATGTATAGGTGAACGCCAGGCAATATATGGCACTTCTGCCAGTAAAAAGCATTTCACATTTTTGGACAAGCAATCTTCAGCCAACCCAAAAAATACTCCTGACTTGTCAGATGGACAAACGCCTTTCAGACTTTAAAGTGAATCCCTGTATGAGTAAAGGAAAGTTTGAAATTAGTAAGAATGACAGACTACATTAAAGTGAAAGGGATGTTCTCTGTTCCCTTCTAAATCTATTAAGCAACAGCATCATTCTAGCTAGTTTCATTAGAGTGGTCTGGGTATGAGATGAGTGTATGTGTTACGTGGGGTAAGCCCACTCATTACAATGTTGATTTTTTTCTATTGTATTGTATAGTTTTGTGTCTACAATCCCAAGAATATTAGCCCAGAAGGACTAATGGTTCTTAATAAATAAAGCACTATAATAAATGCAATGTCAAATTTAACTTGTTTTATTCACAGGCAGAAGGGCAAATTATTTTTTATATGCAACCATGTTAAAGGGGAAATCTGTGATTCCTACGTCCATTCTTAAATGTTTTATTAATGATATGTACACATTGATTCTTGAAGAATATAACTTATTAATTCCTCATGAGCTTTGTTCAATTACCAAACCTCATCTGTAAGCATGTTTAATTTGTTGCATTGCTTGTTAACAATGTAATAACAGTATCTAGCCTCAAAACATGGTTAAAACTATCATTTTGATCTCATGGATGGTCAGTCCTTGCATCTATAGCTTTATCTATGAATTTAAAACTGGTTATACTTCTCCAGCCCCATCCCTCAGCTGTTTACCAAAAACTGGGGCAGGGTGTCCACTTTGTTGTTGTTTGAACTGCAGATTGCCCCTTTTATAACAGTAAAGTCACAATTTACATTCCAATTAAAATGGTATGGCACTTAAGAAAGCATTAAAAGACAATCAATTTACCAAGAATTGTATTAGTGTGATTAATTTGCATTCATTCATTTCACTCTGTAATAATACAGTCTCACAAATATTCACTTCCTCCATTTGCAATAACATTATATTTGACCCAAAAAAAGGACTGACAAATACACCCCAGCTGATTTTCCATGCGGTAGTACAAGTTCTAGACAGACAATAAACAACATAAAAGTATTTCGGATAGGTCTTTGCTTCAAGCAAGGAGATACCTAGACAGTTGCACAACTGAAAGCATTCAACTGAAATGTCTTCCGCATTTAACCACACCCCTTGGAATCAGAGAGTTGCCTAAATTGACTTCTATCATCGGCACCCGTGGAGTAGTTGTTGGGGGTTAACTGCCTTTCTCAAGGGCAGAAAAACGAATGATTTTCCACCTTGCCAGCTCGGGGACTTGAACCAGCGACCTTTCAGTTATTGGCCCAATGCTCTTAACAGCCCCATGTAACTCCTTCAAGTTTCACAGTGTATACAGAGAAAACTAACTTACTTTTGTTCATGTTAAGCATTACAAATGAGTAAACGGTTTTCATATTTAAAAACATAATCATAACTAAATAATCAACAATACACTAATAAATATTAAATACATAAATTAATAAACAATAAATAACTAAATAAGTCCCTCAAGGATTCCGCAATCCCAAATTATAATATTTATACATTTGTCCCATCACTGCACTATTTCCTCATAAAACAGTTAAATCATCTAAATATTATTGCATACAAATTATCCAACACTGCAGTACAAAAAGAGGCCTGGCAATTTCAGATAATCACACACATTTACAGCATGATATGGTTCAATTTAGCCAAATGTCAACAAATGTTCTCTCTCGTCAGTGCAGTTTTGCAACAAATTGGACAAAATAATTGCATATTGCCATGCTAAATGTCATAATTGCTGCAGCAAAATAAAGCCTTTTTGCTTGCAAATATCACAATAAAATCTTAAATACAGCAAAACGACCTAAAATGAGAGCAACTTTAGAACACTAGACACTGCTAAGTGTATTTGAATAAAACCTATTGCTTTAGTTCTTTAAAGCTCGGAAGTCCTTTCTTTCAGCAGAACACCTGGGTTCACATCACTCGGGTGTGTCTCACTTGCGTTGGCTGATGCCTGCTCAAACACTCTAAAAAAATCTGGCACTTGAAAAGACACCATAGGACAAGGACCTTTGACATTGCTGCACACCAGCCTCTCCAATGAAGCAGTGTTGACGATGTCAAAGCCCACAATCCCTCCGAACGTGCTGGGCATCCAGTATTCCGGCGAGCAAATGGGGTTTCCCAGGAGACCTTTCAGGGAATAAGGGGAGCCCATTTCAATCATAGTCTCCCCAAAGACAGAGTTAGGTCTGGGGCGCTCCACCAGAAGGCCTGGGTACAGCTCCACAGCATCCACTTCTCCATATAGACTCTCCAGCTCTGCAGCCAGCTCTTTCTCTCCTGCAACACCCACAGAACAACAAAGGGTTAATAAATCTAGCCTGCTAGTCACCAATGATGAAAATAAACCCTGGATTGCTGAAGCTATGTATTGGCCATTGTAAGGTTTTGAAGCCACCAGCCGGCCATATTGGCACTATCAGTCATCTAGTGTATATATAAGTCATTGCTAGTCACACACGTCTATTAAATCCTTCACTCACAAAATAAAAAGTAAACAAACAACCCACTGGGCACAGACGTCAATTCAACATTGGTTCAACGTAATTTCATTGAACTTACGTGAAAACAGCTTGGATTCAACCAGTGTGTGCCCAGTGGAAAGGTGCATGCTATGACAAGTCTGTGTTTTGGTCTTTATAGGAACTCAATGATGCAAGTATAGACACAGTACAGTTGAACCTTGTGTGAATCTCACGTGAGAGTGTAAATGTGTATGTGATTGTTCGTTGAAGATTACATGTGCAGACTTTAATAATACACCCGCAGGGTATAATAGGCGGCAGCCACTCCCTGCCCACCCTCTATATCAGCAGCTGCCATGTAGGTAGTAACCATGCCAATAACAAAACAACTGAACCAATCCTGTCGCTTTTTCCAGGCACTACTTAAGTTGCCATGCACCTGTGCTTATTAAATAAAACCTTTCACCTAGTTAGATTGAGGATAAATAAATAGCAATATTAAAGGGACACTTCAGGATTTTGGCAATTAAGACCTTTATGAGTCAGATGAACTCATGGGGATACCATTTTATGTCTCTGGAAAATGGTATCCACGGGTTCGTTCATCTGACTCTGGGAAAGTAGATGCAGGGCTTCATTGACAAAATCCCAAACTATCCCTTTAAGATGTGTGTCTCACCTGTGAGATCCTCGAAAGAGGAGTAGGCCCTCATGTTGAAGCGTTTCCTGTAGGCGTTGAGGGACTGGTAACGCATGTCTCTGCTGTGCTCCAGGGCCTTAGCTGCCACGCCCACTACTGAAGGAGGCAGGTTACGCCCACCAGCCACCTGGGAACCAATAGGAATCAAGATTCATTAGTGGAGCTGTATCAGGAGTTTGGGAATTGTTCATTTAGGAAGGACTACCACGTCTAACATTAGGAAGGACTACCATGTCTAACATTTGACATTGGATGTATACTGAGATTGAAAACACACCATTCCCCAACCAGCTCTGTTTATTTGTGACAAAACTGTTGTCACTTAGGCCTCAATGAAATACCATTGCTGTAAGGATGTTCCAGTGTCGAGTGCCGCCCCCCCCCCCCCCCCCCCCCATTCCCACTACTCCCCATCAGTGGTGTAAAGTACTTAAATAAAAATACTTTAAAGTCCTACTTAAGTCGTTTTTTGGGGTATCTGTACTTTACTATTTATATTTTTGACAATTTGTACTTCAATACATTCCTAAAGAAAAGTATGTACTTTTTACTCCATACATTTTCCCTAAACCCCAAATGTACTCTTCACATTTTGAATGCCCTGCAGGACAGGAAAATTGTCTAATTCACACACTTATCAAGAGCACATCCCTGGTCATCTCTACTGCCTCTGATCTGGTTGACTCACTAAACACATGCTTCATTTGTAAATGATGTCTGAGTGTTGGAGTGTGCCCCTGGCTGTCAGTGAATTAAAAAAAACAAGAAAATGGTGCTGTCTGGTTTGCTTAATATAATATAATTTGAAATTATTTTTTAGTTTTGATACTTAAGTATAATTTAGCAATTCCATTTACTTTTGATACTTAAGTATATTTAAAACCAAATACTTTTAGACTTTTACTCAAGTAGAATTTTACTGCGTTATTTTCACTTTTACTTGAGTCATTTTCTATTAAGGTATCTTTACTTTTACTCAAGTATGACAATTGGGTACTTTTTCCACCACTGCTTCCCATAGGACCCCAATGTACACTAGACAACTCACCCTTCCAGCGATCTGCTTGGTGAAGGACTCCACCAGGTTGTTGATGCCGTGCTCTGTAACCAGGGAGTTGTTGAAGACAAACTGGGGGTAGGTGTAGGCGCGGCCCTCGATGTTGAAGGTGTCAGGCATTAGTGGGTGCCAGTGGTACAGGGTATTGAACTCAGCTGCAATACGGTTCTGGTACTGGAAGCGCTGGTTGAACAGGAGCTCCGGGTCGAACTTGAGCTGGAAGTGGTAGCCACTCAGGTGCTGGACGTAGTCCTCGATCACGATCTTTATGGTCTCGCCTGCAAGGAAGGAAGGAAGGAAGGAAGGAAGGAAGGAAGGAAGGAAGGAAGGAAGGAAGGAAGGAAGGAAGGAAGGAAGGGAATGCATGAGATGAGGTTAGTGAGATATTGCTCAATAAATATCTGACACCCACTAAATATAGTGTTTTGATCTGTTTTTCACAGAGCTGTTTTAATCTGTATGCATTGTACGGTTTCTAAAACACTCAAACATTGCCTCACTTTGATCATATATAATTACCATTATAAGGACCTGAAGGATCTAAGACAGTACAGTAGGCACAGTAGGTGTGTCCAGTTTTAGTCCTGATAACTCACCAATTAGGATGAGGCGTGTGGTCTGGAAAATGCGTTCGTCGTCCCATTCGGGATGCTCCTGCATCATGACGTCACAGACGCGGTTGTGCTCTCTCAGCCAGATGGTGGCATACATCATGAGACCGGGGACCAGGCCGAAAAGCTCGTGGCCCACGGCGAAGCGGTGCTCCTCGATCACGTGGGGTGGATAGTGCATCTCGACCCCAACCTCCCTTACCAATGGGGGGTAGACCTCGCCATTCACAACCTGATACTTCAGTTTGCCATTCTTGAACTGCCTCAGCTTGTGCTGTCTCTCCAGAGTGTCTCCATAGACATGGTGTAAGTCCACCTGAAACACAGAGGTAAAGAGTGAGTCCAAACATACACTCCAAACCTAGAAGTTAAAGTCAACCATAAAACAAATTGGAAAACTATTTTCATATGACAGGCCCACTATTTGTTGTGTATTGTAAATTAGACTTACGCCATGGCCCAAGGCTTTGGTGAAAGCTGGTCCTTTTTTGAAGTCTGATTTGAAAAACTGGTGGGTGAAGTGCTGGGCGAAGAAGGCGAACATGAGATTGGAACCCTGAGGATCCGGAATGAACCGCTTCCTCAACATAACCTTCTCCACCACAAGCTTGGCCTCTGGAAGCACAGCTCTTCCTATAAGGAGAAGGAGCGATGTTAGCAAAATACTTGGGGTCCTACCTCAACAAAATATTTATTTGGTTACTAACGACAGTTATAATTATGTTAATTCGACTGCCATATCATTCAGAATCATTTTGGAAACTTCTGAGGGCTGTGACTTTCGACTGGTGTGAATTATTTAGAAACAGGTCTGAAGTTAATTTCTAAGGCTTCCATGGTCTTAGAAAAGGAATCCCAAAAGACTGGTTAGGAGGGAGCTCACTTACCTGCAGTTCCCATAGGTGTAGGACAGCCCTTTGGCAATGGGGGAAGGGTCCGTGTATAGTAAGACAGGTTGGAGTAAGCTTCCCAGCTCTTGTAGCCATAATCAGAATTGTAAGTCGGTGGGCTGTCCACCAAATGTGAGCGGGCTATGAAATAGAGAGGCAGAGAGCAACATTATTTAATTTGTTCAGAAACTGAGCTAATAATGTAATCTATTAAATTTAATGTAAGACTTCTGACTGAAAAATATTTATCATGTATTTTTTCACTCATATTTCGTTCGTGTTTCTTTCTTTTTCTCCACCCTTCCCATATCAGTAAATATCATACAGGTATATCCAAATAATACATTGACTCAACAGTCTTTCATTCATGATCTATCAAAAATGTGATATTATTTCAACTTACATGTCAAGACATAGCTCATGATAGCATTTCTCACAAAACTGATCTTGTTGATGACATTCCACACCCCTTTGTAGTGTGTAAGGAAGTAGTGCACAGTGTTCGGGGCTGGTTTCAATGATATCTTTATCCATGTTAGGAATTCAGCTGCAGAGTGGAGAGGGAATAGGAAATATTTATAATAACAATATCGAATACTCCTCGTGAATAATGATATACATAATATCGATGGAATTTGTATTAGACCTCCTAAAAATGTTTCACTTACGAGTTGTGCAGTTCTTTCCATAATATCCAGTTCTTGTGCATTCACACTCATAGTCGTCGAAGCCTTTTGAATTACATAAGCCCCTATTTTCACATGGTTGTGCACAGCAAGGGTCCACTGAAAATATATTGCAAAAGTTTAGAATGCTATACAAAGTTGTATTATTGTATCCATTCATCTCTTTTTTCCATTACAAACATTCTAATTTGTATTACAGCAATTCAGATAAATCGACACGTTTACGTAAAAGTATAATTCTAAACTATTATTAATAAGCCATATACAATATTTTCACAATATAATATATTTATAAGAGTCTCAAAATAAATATTCTCACCTCCTTCGCAGAAATAGATCCAGACGTTAGAGAGCAAAACAACGCAGATTACTTTATTCATTCCGAAAGATTCTATTGAATCGCAATCCGGTGTAAAATTCCAGCCGACTACAGCTCACACCTCGTAACAGTGATTCTGAAATTCTTGGATGCCTGCTCCATATTTATGTACGATGCTCATCCCAAACTCTTACGCAAACTATTACGCTAATAAAGTCAGGGAACCGGCCAGGACCAGAGGTGAGCGGAAAAATTGGACCAATCATCTTCCTCATGGAGGCATTTGGTCTATTCTGCATCCAGTTAACATTGACATCCACACAGTGTGGTCATTTAAAACAATACAATACACGTTTCTGTATTTACAGTGTATTCAATCACTGTAGCCAACATCAGGTTGTCTTCTTTTTTTTTATTATATTGTATAAAGATTGATAACAAAAGTAACACATTTTCTAAAGACTAATCCAAAATCGATTAGTGAAGACACAGGAAAACGTCTCCACACACTTCTTGTCAGATATTAATTTCTGACAAAAAGCTTTCGTTCAGTCGACCTTCATCAGAGCATATCTCCACAAGCAATAGGGACAGTCTTCCAAAGCAATTACCAGTAAATTAAGGCGATCATTGTTCATACAAACTATATATGGACGGCGGGAAGAATTTATTGTCATTTGGCGCCAACATGTGGCCAAATGTGTCATGGTGTTGTAATTACCGATGTCATTTGTCTTTTACGTCCTTAATTAATAGCTAACCTATTTTATGTTGTTATGTTATTCTTAGTTATTTGAATACTTACTTGCAAGAGTTAGTAATACCTGTTTATGAGTGAAATATTAACTAAACGCAACATGCAACAATTTCAAAGATTTTACTGAGTTACAGTGCATATAAGGAAATCAGTCAATTGAAATAAATAAATTAGACCCTAATCTATGGATTTCACATGACTGGGAATACAGATATGCATCTGATGGTAACAGATACCTTAAAAATGGAAAGTGGACATTCCTGCAGTCGTCAGCATGCAAATTGCACGCTCCCTCAAAACTTGAGACATCTGTAGCATTGTGTTGTGTGACAAAATTGTACATTTTAGAGTGGCCTTTTTAATTGTCCCCAGCACAAGGTGCACCTTTCTGTTTAATCAGATTCTTGATATGCCACACCTGTCAAGTGGATGGATTATCTTGGTAAATGATACATGCTCAATAACAGGGATGTAAACAAATTTGGGCACAGTATTTGAGAGATATAAGCTTTTTGTGAGTATGGAACATTTTTGGTAACTTTTATTTCAGCTCATGAAACATGGGACCAACACTTTTCATGTTGCGTTCATATTTTTGTTCAATATAGATCAGGGTTTCCCAAACTCGGTACTGGGGCCCCTCTTGGGTGCACGTTTTGGTTTTTGCCCAAGCAGTACACAACTGATTCAAATAACAAACTCATCCTCAATCTTTGATTAGTTGAATCCGCTGTGTAGGGGGGCAGGACCGAGTTTGGAAAACCCTGATCTATATTGAACAAAAATATGAATGCAACATGTAAAGTGTTGGTCCCATGTTTCATGAGCTGAAATAAAAGTTACCAAAAATGTTCCATACTCACAAAAAGCTTATATCTCTCAAATATATTGATTGTGCTTTTTTGTTTGTTTATTAGACCACACCATCTACCTATAGAGTTTTCATCTGTATTTTTCGTAGCTGTTTACATACCACCACAGACGGAGGCTGGCACTAAGACAGAATTGAATGAGCTGTATTACGCCATAAGCAAACAAGAAAATGCTCACCCAGAAGCGATGCTCCTAGAGGCCGGGACTTTAATGCAAGGAAACTTAAATCAGTTTTACCAAATTTTTACCAGCATGTCACATGTGCAACCAGAGGGAAAAAAACTCTAGACCACCTTTATTCCACACATAGAGATGCATACTGCCCTACCAAGTAAAAATGCAGTAACTGCTCATAGCGTGGAACTGCTTTTATTTACCATTACTTCACAGTAGCTTATTGCAGTTACTGCTAAGATGACCTCCATTTTTCCAAAACACAATACAATAGAGGCAGGATACTTGTCCACAAGATAAAGAATGTATTTAATGTAGCAAAAATGACGAACTAATTTTCAACCAAATGAGAAGTTACTGCCTTTTTGCTTGGTAGGGCAGCATACAAAGCTCTCCCCCTTCCTCCATTTAGCAAATCTGACCATATTTCTATCCTCCTGAAGTGGTTAGATGATGCGGATGCTACGCTACAGGACGGTTTTGCTAGCACAGACTGGAATATGTTCCGGGATTCATCCAATGGCATTGAGGAGTATACCACCTCCGTCATCGGCTATTTCAATAAGTGCATCGACGACGTCGTCCCCACAGTGACAGTACGTAATATCCCAACCAGAAGCCATGGATTACAGGCAACATCCACATCAGGCTAAAGGCTAGAGCTGCCACTTTCAAGGGGTGGGATACTAATCCGGACGCTTATAAGAAATCCCGCTATGCCAGACGAACCATCAAACAAGCAAAACGTAAAATACAGGATTAAGATTAAATCCTACTACACCGGCTCTGACCCTCATCGGATGTGGCAGGGCTTGAAAACTATTACGGACTACAAAGGGAAACCCAGACGCAAGCTGCCCAGTGACGCAAGCCTACCAGACGAGCTAAATGCTTTTTTACGCTCGCTTCGAGGCAAGCAACACTAAAGCATGCATGAGAGCACCAGCTGTTCTGGATGACTGTGTGATAACGCTCTCGGTAGCCAATGTGAGCAAGACCTTCAAACAGGTCAACATTCACAAAGCCGCGTGGCCAGATGTATTACCAGGACGTGTACTCAAAGCATGCGAGGACCAACTGGCAAGTGTCCTCACTGATATTTTCAACATCTCCCTGACTGAGTCTGTAATACCTACATGTTTCAAGCAGATCACCATAGTCCCTGTGCCCAAGGAAGCGAAGGTAACCTGTCTAAATGATTACCGCCCTGTAGCACTCACGTCTGTAGCCATGAAGTGCTTTGAAAGGCTGATCATGGCTCACATCAACAGCATCCTCCCGGATACACTAGACCCACTCCAATCGCATACTGCACCAACAGATCCACAGATGACGCAATATCAATCGCACTCCACACGGCACTTTCCCACCTGGACAAAAGGAACACCTATTTGAGAATGCTGTTCATTGACTACAGCTCAGCGTTCAACACCATAGTGCCCACAAAGCTCATCAAGTAAGGACCCTGGGACTAAATACCTCCCTCTGCAACTGGATCCTGGACTTCCTGACGGGCCACCCCCAAGTGGTAAGGGTAGGCAACAACGCGTCTGCCATGCTGATCCTCAACACGGGGGCCCCTCGGGTGTGTACTTAGTGTCTGTTCACCCATGACTGCGTGGCCAAACACAACTCCAACACCATCATTAAGTTTGCCGACGACACAACAGTGGTAGGCCTGGTCAACGGGCAACAATGAGACTGCCTATAGGGAGGAGGTCAGAGAACTGGCAGTGTGGTGCCAGGACAACAGCCTCTCCCTCAATGGGGCAAAACAAAGGAGCTGATCGTGGACTACAGGAAAAGGCTGGCCAAATAGTATCCCATTAACATCAACGGGGCTGTAGTGGAGCGGGTCGAGAGTTTCAAGTGCCTTGGTGTCCACATCACCAATGATCTATTTTGGCCCAAACACACCAAGACAGTCGTGAAGAGGGCACGACAAAACCTTTTCCCCCTCAGGAGACTGAAAATATTTGGCATGGGTCCCCAGATCCTCAAAAAGTTCTACAGCTGCACCAATTGAGAGCATCCTGACCGGTTGCATCACCGCCTGGTATGGCAACTGCTCGGCATCTGACCGTAAGGCGGTACAGAGGGTAGTGTGCACGGCCCAGTACATCACTGGGCCCAAGCATACTGCAATCCAGGACATATATAATAGGTGGTGTCAGAGGAAAGTCTATAAAATTGTCAGAGACTCCAGTCACCCAAGTCATAGATTGTTTTCTCTGCTACTGCACAGCAAGCGGTACCGGAGCGCCAAGTCTAGGACCAGAAGGCTCCTTAACAGCTCCTACACCCAAGCCATAAGACTGCTGAACAATTCATCAAATGGCCACCGGACAATTACATTGACCCTCCCCCATTTGTTCTGTAAACTGCTGTTACTCGCTGTTTATTATCTATGCATAGTCACTTCACCCTTACCTACATGTACAAATTACCTCTAACCTGTACCCCCGCACACTGACTGCGGTACCGGTACCCCAGGTATGTAGTCTCGTTATTGTTATGCTATTGTGTTATTTTTTTAAACTTGAGTTTATTTGGTAAATATTTTCTTAACTCTTCTTGACCTGCACTGTTGGTTAAGGGCTTGTAAGTAAGCATTTCACTGTAAGGTCTACACTTATATTTGGCGCATGTGAAATATAAAGTTTGATTTTTGATTTTTTTAAACAGTTTTGTTCCATGAGTGCATCTGTTGTACATGACTAATCAAATGACCTGTGAAGTCAGTTAGAAGTGTCAGCAGGGATGAAAATTAAGCTAGCCCGAGGCTAGTACTTTTCAGACTGGGCTAGTAGACAATGTGCCTGACACATTAGTGAAATTTTGCCTTTACAAACATCGCATGCCACAGATTTAAGACCTGAATGTAGAAATTGTGGTCTGCTAGCCAGTGCCAATAAATGCTTATATTACATCCTTGCATGTCATTCCCTTTCAGACGATCCCCCTGTCACTGTTGGGCCTCCTCAGTGACCTTACAGCTGAGGGTTTTAACTTTCCTCTTGAGAATTAGAATCAGAAGTATAGTCATATAGCTCATCGCAATACTATATCTCTTCGGGGCAAATGTTACCATAGACTGTCCTGATTATCTAGTTGAGCATTCCAGATAATTCCTCCATCCCAGCAGAAATGTCCCATCCACTTAGTAGGATTTTAGATGTGCAGATAGACCAAAGCCCAGTCTATTTTACCGTTAATATAGTCACGTCTGTGGGTTATGGCATTTTAATATAGATGTTACCATATTAGTAATCAACTTAGCTAGCTAGTAAAAGTATTAAAAAAGTGTCTTTCAGATGGGCAGACCAGAAACTAAGTGACAACACTATGGTCTGTAGCTGCCATTTTCTGGTGGGAAAGAGAAATGGCCCTGTATTTACCGGAAAAGGTAGCTCATCCACCATGACAGAAGAGGAAGATCCAGACTGTTGATTGGGAAACAATAACAAACAAGGAGGCATGAGGATTGGGTGTTGAGTATGATAAACAATGTGTTTTCTGTCCAGATATAGATGGTGATACAGCATTGAAAAAGACCTACCACTGACCAAATGTCTCTTTGTTTTTCAGTCCAACAGGAGTGCATCCCTCAGGCCATGCTGGGCATGGACATCCTGTGCCAGTGTGATACGGTTATGGAGACTACAGCAGATTGAGCCTTACAGACAGGTCAGTAACTCATCAAATATGATACAATATTGTGTAAAAAAATGAATTTGTAGATGCATCATCATTTTTACTTTATGTTCCCTTCTCCCCATTCTTTAGACATGTAACCTATTCTAGGAGCCTATTGTTTGTGTATGATCTTTATTAATTGTTCACTTGTTTTTCAACAAAATTAGGTACAGGCAGGGATGACGGGACTTCAGCAAGTAAGACATATTCTGAGAGCCTAGTGTGTGTGTAACATAACCTATTCTGAGAGCCTTGTCACGCTCAGTGGGCAGGGTTCAGACCCTGGGCCCGAGCTTAGTGATGAGCTTGGAGAGCACTATGGTGTTAAAGGCTGAGCTGAACAGTATTCTTACATAGGTATTCCTCTTGTCCAGATGGGATAGGGGAGTGTGCAGTGCGATGAAGTCATCTGAGTCTCATAAAAGGGTCTGAATACTTATGTAACTAAAGTATTTAAGTTTATTTTATTTTTTATAAATTAGCTAACATTTCTACAAACCTGTTTTTGCTTTGCTATTATGGGGTATTGTGTGTAGATCATAATTTGTATTTATTTAAATACTTTTCAGAATAAGGATGTAAAGTAACAAAATGTGAAAAATGTCAAGGGGTCTGAATACTTTCTGAATGCACTGTATCCCAGTCCGCTTAATCGAAACAGTCTTAAAGCATAGATTCAGATTGGTTAACCCAACGTTTAATGGTCCTTACCATTGGTACATTCTGTTTAAGCTTGTGCCTATAGGAGGTGAGGAGCAGAATGGAGGCGTGATCTGATTTGCCAAAGGGAGGGTGGGGGAGGGCCTTTTAGCCGAACCGAAAGGGGGAGTAGCAACGGTCAAGAGTTCTCGATGAGCGAGTGGCGCAGGAGATGTGTTGATAAAACTTTGGTAATGTTTTTCTCAGATTTGTTTTATTAAAGTCCCCAGCTACAATAAATGTGGCCTCAGGATATGCGGTTTACAGTTTGCACAAAATCCAGTGTAGTTCCTTGAGAGCCATTGCGATGTCGGCTTGAGGGGGATTATACACGGCCGTGACGATGACCGAAGAGAATTCTCTCGGGAGGTAATGTGGTCTGTATTTGATGGTGAGCTATTCCAGATCGGGAGAACAAAAGGACTTGAGTTCCTGTACGTTACCACAATCACACCACAAGTAGTTAATCATAAACCCTACACCTCCACCTTTCTTTTTCCTGGAGAGTTATTTTTATGTATGGAGAACCCCGCTGGCTGTATGGACAAGGATAGTATATCTGGAAAGAGCCATGATTCCGTGAAACAGAGTATGTTACAGTTCCTGATGTCTCACTGGAAGGAGATCCTCACCCTGAGCTTGTCTACGTAATTGTCCAGGCACTGAACATTAGCGAGTAATATACTCGGAAGTTGGACTAAAAGCCCACTTTGTATTCCTCTTCTCGATGGCATCTTGGAGCAGCCCCTAGGACGAGTGGAATTGCCTCGAGGACTACAAACAAAGGAACCAATTCACGAAAGTCTAATTTCTGGTCGAGTGACCACTGATAAAAGTTATTTTCGCCTGTAGGTAATAATGCAAAAATCTTTCTGAGCAAATAATAATAACACTACGCAAAACAAAATACTGCTAAGTTAGCTATGAACAGGGTGACCATATCTGTTGGGGCCATCTTGTTTCAACATTACGAAGAATGGCAACACTGCCATGTTGACCTGAGCCTTGCTGTTGGAAAACCACATTAATGTCCGACTTTCAGCTATCGCACATGCAGTCGGTTGCTTTCCCCTTACCACTCAAACGTGCCCAATGGGGACACACTCTTTTCACGCCATTTTGCCCGATGAGTAGTGCTATACGTCATGGTGAACGTGGGTTTCAATGTTCAAGGACCATAGAATTAGGAATTATAATAATTTAATAGGATCTCTATGGCACATTCAACCGAGAACCCTCCGCCTTGGACCTCATTCATAACTTTTTCAACGACATCGCTATGGTGGGTTTATACATTATAGTTTACAATTGCACTTTCATATTAGTACATAATTATGCTTTATTTGAACTAATGATTGGTATCTACCAAGTTACCAATTGGTATCTTCTAAGTGGCTGAACCAGTTTTCCCAAAAGTGAACGATGTGTAACGTCAAGTTTTGCTTGCTAGCCGACCTACAACATGATTGTCGCTATCAAGCCAATCTTGATGCTGGTCAGTCCATTTGCCTTCAAGTGTAAAGGTGGTGGGGAACATTGTCAAGCAGTGCACAAAGAAGAGCATGTCAGTAAACGAGTCCAATACCACACAAGCTGCTAGTGTGCAGGAAATCTAGCATCCTCGGTTGCCAAGAGCCAGGCAATTCGGGGGAAATCTGTAGGCTTACCCGACAGTTTTCTTGAGCACGCAGTGGGCAAATGTCCAGTTGTAGATCTCAAGATTTGGGTGGGGGGGTTGCCGTAAACTGTTTGCTGGATACCGGGAGCCAAGTCAGCACTATCCATGAGTCATTCTTCAGAGAACACTTATTAGGGGAAGAGGAAGACATGCTTTCTACAGCAGGATGGCTTAAGATAACAGCAGCTAACGGGTTGGACATTCCTTACCTAGGCTACCTTGGGTTAGACGTAGAGACCATGGGGATAACTTTACCCGGGTGTGGGTTCCTGGTAGTCAAAGATCCTCCGCAGTCACAGACTACAGTACCAGGTCTCCTTGGAATGAATATCATCAGTAGATGTAGACAACTAGTCCATGCGTTGGATTCTGATTAGAGAGAATCCTTTCAGCGAGTACTATCAAGACAATCTACTATGCTTACTTGAATGAAATATATGAAACTAATCAACAAGATTGCATTTCACCGCGATTGGTTAGTCAACATGCAATAATACCTTTATACTGTTAATCACTGAATTATTTGCGTTTAGATTAAGAAGATCCTATTAACTGAGTTTACCCTTTCCCCCCTCCCTATTCAGTGACGGTGATGTGAACTTTAAAAAAATGCAAACCAATACTTCAGTTTAGTAAGATCAATGATAAATGCAATGATAAATTGAGTTGTAGACCTACCTGTAGTAGGACTTGCTGCAAGCTGTACGTGTGTGAGCTTCTCTCCCTCTCTCTCTCCCCCCCAATGTGATGATTATTTTTTTTTAAACATTGTTTGGTATCGGCGTTGCTGGCTTCTTTAAAAACTGTTAATCTGATGGACTTTAGATGTCCTTGGTCTTATTTATTTGTTTCGGGACCTATAGAGGCATACTTACACAGCAACACTCAAAAAAATGCTGAGTTAAAAACAACACAATTTGGGTAAATATTGGACAAAACACGTTGGGTTATTTTGACCCAGCCAGTTGGGTCACTCAGTTGGGTTACTGATACTGGGTTATTGAGCTATGATCCAACGGGTCAGATCAGAATACTTGAGGCATTGTATAGTAGGGGCCTGGCCTTCAAATAGTTATTTTTGGCCATCCCTGAGAATAAATGTCATTCTGGTTCATTTGTTCTGTTGTATTGTTATCTGCATGGTGAGCACTGACACTTTTTTTTAGCTTTTGTGAGGAGACATGGCCTATTGGGGGCATGGCTTTCATATTGTTATTTTTGCCCACCCGTGAAGGTAAATGTCATTCCATGTTAAGTTTGTAGACAGCACATTTTCAATTTGACTTCAATATTTTTGCATGTTACATATTTTAATAATATAAATGTAATAACATGATTATTTAAATATTATAACAAAGTGGTAACTGTCCTAACATTGGGATATGCATAGGCACTTGAGGAACTTGCACTCTTGTTTAAGCCACATAAGTGTCTTTGCTCAACCTTAATATGTGATGACAATTACAACAGAACAGATGAACCGGAATGACATTTACTCTCACGGGTGGCTAAAAAGAACTGAAAGCCGCACCGCTACTAAGCAACACCTCAACCCAAAGACGTGACCCAACTGGCAGGGTCAAAATAACCCAAAGTGTGTTTTGTCCCCTATTTACCTAGCGCTGGATTGTTTATAACCCAGCATTTTTAGAGTGCAGTCTCATTACTTTGTGTGAATTATACTTTAATCAATGCAATATTCAAATAAAATATAATTTTTTTAGTTCCTTTCTATTATGTGGCTGCATGAAATTTCAAACAAAGTGAATTAAACAATGACATTTATTTACTTCGTCTTTGTGGCTCCCTGATAAAACAGTAACATCCATTACTGTAGTTAGGCTTTCCAATGTGTAGCTAGGTGTGTAAAAGCACATAGCTGTGTTCATTTATATCCGCTAGATATATCCGCTAGATGGCACTTTAAGAGATTCATAAATGAGGTGTGGAAGCGGTATTGGGATTGCGTATGTGCAGTGTGTGAGAGTGAGAGCAAGCAATTACACTGACTGGAGAGCTGTCGTTACTTTAGGTGGGTAAATAATGCTTTTTATCTTACTCTTGTACCGGAATATAATTTATTTAGCATAATCTGCAATGTATAAGAGTTTGTTTTGTAATATTTATGCCAGATGGACATGTTAGCATGTTGATACTCTCAGATTGACACGAGGATGTTAGCTTCTTGCCAGCTGAATACCAGTGCTCTCAGAACCATGTTGTGGAGTTGATAACATTATTTGAAGCGTGAGTAATTATCAGAATTACATTCTGTTTCCTGTAAAGCTTCAGTGTGTTGTATTTTGTTTTTGAATTGTAACTTATCTGTTGATATGACATTTCTCCCAGTGCAGTATGGGTCAGATGAGGATCTACTGTTCCATGTGGGGTTAGGGTATCATGTGGACAGTGTGTTTGTAAGTATTCCGATTGTTTTATGACAACATACATTTTTGTTTTTCATGCACAATGTCATTTTGTTTATGGACATCTTGTACCCAGAAATGTTAGAAAGTCCATTCTAACTGGGAACATTGTGGTCTCTGTATTTTCTTGTGTTTTTCTATAGAGAGCAGAGCCACTACCATTTATGTATTTCACTTTGTACTTATTGTACATAGATTGTTATTATGCACTTTACTAACATATTTATTTCACTTGATTGTGATTTAGACTTTACTTTATGGGGATTTCCCTTCTACATTATCCTATTTTAAATTTAAGCTTTGACAGAATAAAAAAAAACTAATTAGTTTGTGTCCTGTGCTGGGTTTACTTTCGCCAGGCTACATATGGCTTAGTGGTATGTTGAATAGATTCCACAATCCGGCCTTGAGCAAGTGCTCGGCTTGTTCTCGACATTGTGCCCCCGTTTGCACACTGAAATCTAAGCCCACGGTGAAGTATAGCACTGCCCACCAGGCGAAATTATGTGAAAAGAGTGTCATCTAATAATGACCTTAGATCAGTGAGTGAACTCCCTCAAACAAATGGTACGCTCAAGACAACTTGGAACAAGGAAATCTCTGACCTACGACTTCAGTGCGTTTAAGACAACTGGGAACTCTGAAACAAAGGAGCTCTGCTCAGACTGGGAAAAATTGTTTTGAACAGTCATCCAACTCGGAATTAGGCTAAAACTTGGGCAACATGCCGCATTCACATGCTAGTTGAAACAAGGAAACTGAAATGTTCCACTTGCTAACTGGTTATAGTTATACATGTGCCCAGTGGTGCAGTGGTGCCTGGACAAGTGGGTAGTTTTCCGACCCGGTGATACGTTGGGCAGACCGCACCACCCTCTGAAGAGCCCTGGGTTGCAGAGGGTGCGGTTGCCGTACCAGGCGGTGAGGTGATACAGCCAGACAGAATGCTCTCAATTGTGCATCTGTAAAAGTTGTAGGGTTTTAAGGGCCAAGCCAAATTTCTTCAGCCTCCTGAGGTTGAAGAGGCGCTCTTGCGCCTTCTTCACCACACTGTCTGTGTGGGTGGATCATTTCAGGTCGTCAATGATGATCTCTGTCTATGAAACCGCTTGCATGTGCGGTGCGCATTTTAGAATAGTGTTTTCCCGCTAATTGTATTTTGAAACATTCACGTGTAGGCCTACTACCGTGTACCTTGCTGTGCCTAAAATGTGAATAGTTTATCAAAATGTAAAGCTAAACATTCCGATCAGCCCTATTAATTGACATGGCTTATACCTCCACTACACTACTTTGATACCTATCAGTGGGGATTAAGAAGTGAGTATACGCAATGCCCACTGAAAAATAAGTGGGTATACGGAGTATACCATCCACTACACCATTGCATGTGCCCCATTCAACCAGTTAGCTAATCAGAAAATTCAGAGTTTCCTAGTTCCGAGTAGCACCTGAACGCTGAATCAGAGCTCTGACTTCTCCGACATCACAATTTTTCCCAGTCTGAGCTGTTCATAATACCTCAGTGGTCTGAGCTCGTTTTTTCAGAGAACACACTGTGCTAAAGCGAATTTATGCTTGATCCAAAAATGTTGTCGGAGGCTCTGTATGGAGGGTGTGACGCAATTTCTGAGCCTCTGGAGGCATGCAGAGGCCAAATTGAGCTCCTTACCGCATCGCCATGCACCTCACAAATGTTGTAACAATGTGGAGGACTCCATATAGCCCTGCATTGACATGATTGATTGATGGTAGGTGGGGGCAGGAGGTCCTGTATAAACACAAACTCACTTCCTTGACAACTTCCTTCACAACAGCTGTGCTGAACAGCTCTGCACTGCTCTACGAAGCGCAAGAAGTATACATATTTTATGTTTAGCTCACATTTAATGTAAAAGTATGCATTAAGGCGTCTGTAATATAATAAATGTGGCAAAAACTAATGTGGACATTAATATATGCATTTCTATAACTTTCTTCTTCTTTTTTTACAATGGTGAGGGAGTGCCAAGATGGAAGCTTCAACACAGCACCCCCTATGAATCATCTAGTGTAAGACCAAGGACCTAACCGTGGACTACAGGGTGGAGCAGGTCGAGAGTTCCTTTGTGTCCAAATCACTAAGAACTTAAAATGGTCCAGACACAAGACAGTGCCTCTTCCCCCTCAGGAGCCTAAATGTTTGGCATGGGCCCTAAAATCCTCAAAACATTATACAGTTGTACCATTGAGAGCATCTTGACTGGCTGCATCAATGCTTCGTATGGCAATAGCACCACCTTTGATCGCAGCCCAGTACATCAGTGGAGGCTGCTGAGGGGAGGACGGCTCATAATAATGGCTGGACTGGAGTCAATGGAATTGTATCAAACACATCAAAGACATGGTTCCCGTGCGGTTGATACCCTTCCAATGACTCAATTCCAGACATTATTTAGAGCCGTCCTCCCCTCAGCAGCCTCCACTGCAGTACATCACTTGGGCCGAGCTCCCTGCCATCCAGGACCTCTATATCAGGCGATGTGAAAGAAAGGCCTGAAAAATCGCTAAGGACTCAAGTATTTTATTCTTATTTTTGCACTGTTTCTATACACACTCACAGGACCCCACACACTACGCACACTAATACCCCAACACACAAACAAACACTCACTCCATCATTTGCTCACACACACATAATATGCACATACATTTATACTGACTCTACATACACCCACTCACATACAATCATCATATACGCTGCTACTATGTTTATCATATATCCGGATGCCTAGTCACTTTAGCCCTATACATATCTACCTCTATCGATCCAGTATCCCTGCACATTGTAAATATGGTACTGGAACTGACACTGTATATAGTGTGCTTACTTACTTTACTGTGTTCTTATCTTGTCTGTTCTTGTTCTACCTTATTTTTAGTATTACATTGTTATTGATTACTGTATTGTTGGGGTTAGAGCTTGCAAGAAAGGCATTTCACTGTACTTGTGAATGTGACATTAAAACATGGAAGTCAAAACTATACTGAACAAAAATATAAATACAACATGGCAACATGTACAGAGTTGGTCACATGTTTCATGAGCTGAAATACAAAAAGCCTAATTCTCTCAAATTTTGGGCACAATTTTTTTTACATCCCTGTTAGTGAGCATTTCTACTTAGCAAAGATAATCCATCCACCTGACCGTTGTAGCATATCCAGAAGCTATATAAATGGCATGATAATTACACAGGTGCACCTTGTGCTGGAGACAAAAGGCCACTCAAAAATGTGCAGTTTTGTCACACAACACAATGCCACAGATGTCTCAAGTTTTGAGGGAGAGTGCAATTGACATGCTGACAGCAAGAATGTCCACAAGAGCTGTTGCTAGATAATTGAATGATAATTCCTCTACCATAAGCCGCCTCCAACATTGTTTTAGAGAATATGGCAGTGCGTCCAACCGGTCTCACAACCGCAGACCACATGTAACCACGCCAGCCCAGGACCTCCACAACCGGCATCTTCACCTGCGGGATCGTCTGAGACCAACCACCCAGACAGCTGATGAAAATGAGGAGTATTTCTGTCTGTAACAAAGCCCTTTTGTGGGGAAAAACTTACTTGGGCCTGGCTCCCCAGTGGGTGGGCCTGGCGCCCAAGTTTATGCCCTCCCATGGCTGTGCCCCTGCCCAGTCGTGAAATCCATAGAGTAGGGCCTAATTTATTTATTTCAATTGACTGATTTCCTTAAATGTAACTCAGAAAAATCGTTGAAATTGCTGCGTTTATATTTTTGTTCAGTATATATAAATCATTGGTTGTGACTGACTGACTTGTATGGTACAGCTATAGACGATATTTACAGTTTAACTACCGCGAGAGTTGGACTAAAATATTTGAAGCTACATGATGAGTTTTGACTTGCATTTCACTGTTAGTTTAACACAAAATATGTACATTTTCAGTCAATTAAATCGACAGTTTTTTTTCGATTAAAGTACTGATGATGGGTGTACTGTTGTTTGTATGCGTGCAGCGTGTAGTTACTGTGATTGGAACCCTAAAATTGGCTACACTAGCCCAGCTACTTCCCACACCGTTGCGGGACCACAGTGCTTGACAAGTAGGAGCGAAGAAACTGTCCCTTGACCGGTGTTGCCGTTCATTCTTGTATCAAGGTGACATCTAGATGAGTTATTTTTTGTGTAGGCTACTACTATTCTTGAAATAAAACCATGGGAGAGAAAAAAAAATGGCCACATACCACCGGCGACACTGTGACTACAGCTGCCCAGAATGAAGCACTTTACATCAGCAAGCACCTCCATACAGCACCGGTGCATTAGTTATTCGTACCAATTTGCATTCTCATCGAAAAAAAATCATGGGAGGGGAAAAACTGTCAAAATAAAATAATTGGAGGGAAAACATTGGTCACCACCAGTGAACCCGTGAATTCAGCTGTCCAGAAGGAAGCGCTTCACAGAAGGAAGCACCTCTATACCACACTGGTGCGTGCATTAGTCATTCTCACCAATTTGGCTTCTCGTGCTCCCTGATAGCAGTGGCCTTAGCCAATTGACATGTCACTGTGACGTCCATATGATTAGGATATTAGCTAGCTGTCATCACAGATGAATGGGGAAACCCTAGATATATTAAATTACTAGAGGGGAGGGGGTGGGCTATGTTATAATCCTCTTCAAAATTCCAGAATGAGGCTAAATCGCAGCCATATTGGTCAGGGGGAAATCCAAAACCAGTCTACGGGTGAATTCATAATTGCCTACAGTGTGTCAGAGTGCAGATTCATGCATTCCAAAGCGAAACGCTTTCTGGGAGCAGCGTGTTCTGAACTTACAATGGCAGCCAAGCAACCAAGTTAAGACATGACTGAGAGAACACCTCACTCTGACCATTTTACTCGCCCTAGCAGAGTTCGTTAGGCTGTTTTCATGTTATCTAGAACGTTTCGTGACTGTCACTGTGCTGGGTGTTTTCATGTTATCTAGAACGTTTCGTGACTGTCACTGTGCTGCTGGCAACAATTTAATTATGCTTCTTTACTGATGTTTAATGACACCATTCATATTCAACGAGTGTTGCGCGTTGGTAAATTCATCCTTTATTCGGTGCTTTGGAACACCCTCTGACAAGAGTGTTCTGAAATCAGAGTAGAAAGCCAGAGTTAGTTTACGAACGTACCCGAAAACGTCCAAAATCTCGCGGTATTTCAATGGTAAAGCTCATCTGTAGCTTTCTACCATGTAGTCACAACATCCAAGCAGTGCTCGAGGGCAGTTTCACACTGGCAGTGCACTTGAAGGAATGCGGTAAACTTGTCTCATGACTTGACATTCGTTAAAGGTGAGCTTATATTTCGATTAAGAACTTTACTCAAGTAATGATGATTATGATAGCCTACATTTATAACACATTATGAAGTTCGTAACTTCTTCAATATTTACCTTTTAAAAGTGAGAGTAGTTGGTTGGCTACCTGTCCACATCAGTTCTGCCGGTGCGCTAGCCCTGTATATGCGCGGATGCACGGCGTCCTATATGGTGCTAGTGGTGCCCAAGTGTTGTTTATGGCAGTGTTTTAGTGTAAAATAGGCTTCTGCGAGTAGCCTAGTCGATAGAAAACTGAGAGTAATTTTAAAAGAGTTAAATCGACGTAGGCTATAGACCAAATGCTTTAAAACTCATCACTACACTTTTACAAATTGTCAATCAACTGCAGGCTATTGGGCATTTATTTTTATTTTTTACTACAGGCTAATATTCAGTAGTATGCCTTTTTTTGTTTAGACTAGATAATGTATACAATCATACAGTGGTGGAAAAAGTAGCTAATTGTCATACTTAAAGATACCTTAAAGTAAAAGTGAAAGTCACCCAGTAAAATTATACTTGAGTAAAAGTCTAAAAGTACTTGGTTTAAAATATACTTAAGTATCAAAAGGAAATGCATAAGTCGTTTCAAATTCCTTCAGCCGTCATTGTAAATAAGAATGTGTTCTTAATTAACTGACTTGCCTAGTTAAATAGGTTAAAATATTAAGCATACCAGAAGGCACACTTATCTGTTTTTTAAATTTACAAATAGCCAAGGGCACTCTCCAACATTTAGACATAATTTACAAACGAAGCATGTGTGGTTAATGATCCACCAGGTCAGAGGCAGTAGGGATGACCAGGGATGTTCTGTTGTTAAGTGTGGGAATTGGACCATTTCCCAGTTCTGCTAAGCATTCAAAATATAACGAATACTTTTTGGTGTCAAGGAAAATATATGGAGTAAAAAGTACAATATTTTCATTAGGACTATAGTGAAGTAAAAGTAGTCAAAAATATAAGTACTAAAGTACATTTACCCTAAAAAACTACTTAAGTAGTACTTTAAACAATTTTTACTTAAATACTTTTTACACCACTGAAATCATAGTAGTCAGCAGCACAAAAAAGGTGTGTGTTAATTACATGGTAGTGAGCTAGAATGGTAAGGTAGGCCAACTACCATCTAAATGTATGGTCTTAGTGCTTGCTGGGGTATGGATGGGGTCTAAAAAAGGACATTGAAATATTTCAAATTTCTGCTGAACACAGTGTTGCAATATCTCCAAATCTAACTGAGAATTGGGCAGGCTGTGATAATGGAGAGAACGTAGAAAATGTATCAGTCAGTTCAAATAAACTAATTGCATTGCTATAACCTATTTTTTTGTTGACCCAAATCAAATATGGATTCAACGTTTCTGTATCATGACAAGGACTTACATATTGTACAAAAGCACTCCTGTAATTTTATTTATTTATTTATTTTATTTAACCTTTATTTAACCAGGTAGGTTAGTTGAGAACAAGTTCTCATTTGCAACTGCGACCTGGCCAAGATAAAGCATAGCAGTGTGAACAGACAATAACACAGAGTTACACATGTAGTAAACAATAAACAAGTCAATAACATAGTAGGGGGAAAAAATTATCTATATACATTGTGTGCAAAAGGCATGAGAAGGTAGGCAATAAATAGGCCATAGG
The DNA here is from genome assembly GCF_057628025.1 of Oncorhynchus mykiss. NCBI lineage: Eukaryota > Metazoa > Chordata > Actinopteri > Salmoniformes > Salmonidae > Oncorhynchus > Oncorhynchus mykiss. Next base: position 29,763,513 of record NC_143049.1, read on the forward strand.
AAGTGAATAATTACAATTTAGCAGATTAACATTGGAGTGATAAATGATCAGATGAGTAGAGATACTGGAAGTAGAGATACTGGTGTGCAAAAGAGCAGAAAAGTAAATAAAATAAAAAACAATATGGGGATGAGGTAGGTAGATTGGGTGGGCTATATACCGATGGACTATGTACAGCTGCAGTGATCGGTTAGCTGCTCAGATAGCAGATGTTTAAAGTTAGTGACGGAGATAAAAGTCTCCAACTTCAGAGATTTTTGCAATTCGTTCCAGTCGCAGGCAGCAGAGAACTGGAAGGAAAGGCGGCCAAATGAGGTTTTGGCTTTAGGGATGATCAGTGAGATACACCTGCTGGAGCGTGTGCTACGGGTGGGTGTTGCCATTGTGACCAGTGAACTGAGATAAGGCGGAGCTTTATGATGTTTATGATGTAATGTTTGAAGGTGTAAACTGAAACATGTCCTGGAGGTCAATATAATTTCATGTTCAGGTAGCCTACCAGTTAGCGAGGCGACTCAGCAACTGGAGGGTTGCTAGTTCAAATCCCAGGTCAGATGGGAATAATCTAGCGGAAAGTGAGCTTGCAACCTTAGCGTTGCTGGTATCAAATCCATGATGCCATTGCCTGCTCTTCCCCCGCACCTCTCCAAAAATATGTATTGTGCCTTTCGGAGGGGTTGGGTTAAAAGTCAAATTTTGGTTGGACCTTGTGCAATTGACCAATAGTGATCTTAATTTCTTCTCCTGAACATTGATGTTGTCAGTGTCCTGTGTTAGTAAAATGTTTTTCCTATCCAATTTTATTCAGAAGGGTCTTCCAAATCTAGAGGTTGACTGGACACCTGATTCCCTCAAAGTACCGTGATTGGCTCCTGAAATATGTCTTCTATAGATCCATATCAGTACATTGTGGTAAGTAAACATCATCATGTTGTCATTGTCAGGACATTATAGACAGACAAATCATTTGACATTTTGTATGTCCTGTTATCAAATTGTTACTGTGCTAAGTGAGTCACACACAGCTAATCAAAGAGATAGATGAAGACATGTACACACATACGTCAGTGTTACTGACTGTATTAGTACTTCAGGCTGTTGTTTAAGCTGGTTAAATTCTATGAATGTTCTGCTTGAGCTATTGGATATATTTTGTCCAGTCATTTGCATCCAATCTGGATGCCTCCCATCTGGGAAACAGAATGACTTACTGGAAAGTCTCTGTTATATTGCTTCTGCAGGTGGAACACCAGTATTCCCATAAGTTCAAAGTGACTGTGGTACGAGCTGAGAAGGTGACCAAGGGTTCTACCCTGGGAGACTTTTGTGAGTTCCTCCATGTTCAAGATAACTCACTGTGTCCACATTACAGTGTTGTGGGTGTGTTTGAGAGATGAGGTGATGCACATAGAAGTGATGTTGTTTTTTCAGTGCCTATGGTTTTTCTCATGTTTAATCACACTGTCTGTGTGTGTGGTTGTGTGTGTATTTCTAAGAACAGTGGACACTCCAGACCCCTACGTGGAGTTGTTCATCCCAACCACTCCAGACTCAAGAAAACGGACGCGGCACATTGACAATGACATCAACCCCATATGGAACGAGACCTTTGAGTTCATACTGGACCCCAATCAGGAAAACACTCTAGAGGTTAACACATTGCACTACACTTTGAACTGAGCTACATTACACTACATAACCCAGCAAGCTATGGCTAGACACCTTCAAGCATGATGTATTCTTTCTTTGCAGTAAGATAGTAACTTCAGTTATACTTTTGCTTTCAAGAAACCCTATGTTGGGAATCATCTATCAAGATAAATGTTTTTTTTTTGTATTTCATTGTTTGTGAATTTGCGATTTCAGTTGACATTGATGGATGCTAACTATGTCCTGGATGAGACCCTGGGAACGGCCTCGTACTCCATTGCTAAACTCAAAGTGGGACAACCAGAAGTGGTTCCATTCCCCATTGGCAAGGTAGGTCAGTCTTATTCAATTTTACAGATTGCATAGAAAGCACAAGACAGTTGATGTTGTCCACATTGCATCCATCAAATACACACTGTGTCACAGCACTAAACCCTGTCTAAAAACCCGGTCCTTGTCAATCTCAACAAAAACTTCCTACATCTTGTTTCCCCAGTTAACCAAGGTGTACTTGGAGATGTCGTTAGAGGTGTGGTATGTATAACTGACAATGGGTGCTTCAATTAGTTTTTAATTTTTAGCCGGGAGCATTGACGTCATTCTCTTTGTGGAGATTTAATCTAAAGCTTACTGACATATCCGTTTGTCTCCCTCATCTCCTCCAGTTCATCCACAGACCTGCGGTTCAGCATGGCCCTGTGTGACCAGGAGAAGCTGTTCAGACAGACACGCAGAGACCGGGTGATGCTGGGCATCAAGAAACTACTCAACATGGAGAAAGGACAACACCTCCCCACCTCATTAAGAGAGGTACGACCATAAACATAGTAGAAACTGAGGCCGTCTATGCATTTTTCGGTGTATCTCAAGTGTCAAATAGAGAATGGAGTTTTATTGCTGATTCAAAAGGGAGATATACAGACAAAATCAGCTAAGATGATTCACAATGACAGTAGTGATCTCTGACACGTGCCTTGTCATTTTGTGTATGTTTGTGTGTATATTTGTACGCCCGCACATGTGTGTGTGCATGCATGTGTGCCTGTGTACGCGTGTGTGTCTATACAGGTCCCTACAATCGCCATCGTGGGGTCAGGGGGAGGGTTCAGAGCCATGGTGTGTTTCTCTGGAGTGATGAAGGCTCTGTATGAGTCTGGAGTTCTGGACTGCGCTACCTACGTGGCTGGACTTTCTGGATCTACCTGGTTAGTAGGAACACTGCTTTCATTCCACTGTACTTATAAGATCATTGGAAAGCAACATACTTCAACTGTTTATAACTACCATTCCTATGCTAGTACGAAAACTGACCAAGTAATGACGTTATTATACACAGAAAGTGATTGTGTCCCCCTTGTTTCTTTCTCTTGCTCTCTCTCTCTCTCTCTTCCCCTCCCCCCTCCCCTCCCCCCACCAGGTACATGTCTACGCTGTACTCCCACCCTGAATTCCCTAAGGGTAAGGGTCCTGGGGAGATCAACCAGGAGCTGATGAGGTGTGTGAGCAGTAACCCACTGAGGCTGCTGCTGCCCCAGAACATCAAGCGCTACATCAAGGCCCTGTGGAGAAAGAAGGCTGCCGGGCAGCCTGTCACCTTCACCGACATCTTCGGCATGCTCATCGGGGAGACGCTCATGCCCGGGGTGAGATATGGGTGCGATATCAGCAAATGTGATATCAACAAAGTAATGATATTAGTGTACCGTCTTCAATACCAGCTATTGTGTTCCTTTGACCGAGGTCCTAACCAGCCTTTATTATCAGTCAATTACATCTGTGTTTCTCCTTACTTCATTTGCACACACTGTATACAGATTTTTCTATTGTGTTACTGACTGTACGTTTGTTTATCCCATGTGTAACTCTGTGTTGTTGTTCTGCTTTGCTTTATCTTGGCCAAGTCGCAGTTGTAAATGAGAACTTGTTATTAACTGGCCTACCTGGTTAAATAAAGGTGAAAAAAAACGGTGACTTTGTCACAGAAGATGATCCAGCACCGCTGACAGACGGTTGCATTTAGGGATACCACTTTGCCATTGTCTGGCTCTTATTTGTTCTTTGTTCACGGTCTGTCCAGTGGCTTTACTACTGTATCTATGACGTGAAGGATTTTGTGCTCCCGAGTGGCGCAGTGGTCTAAGACACTGTATCTCAGTGCTAGAGGTGTCACTGCAGTACCTGGTCCAAATCCAGGCTGCATCACATCTGGCCGTGATTGGGAGTCGCATAGGGCGGCACACAATTGGCGCAGCGTTGTCTGGGTTTGGCCGGGGTAGGCCGTCATTGTAAATAAGAATTTGTTCTTGACTGACTTGCCTAGTTAAATAAAGGTTAAAATATATATTATATTTGATATAGATGCGAATGAAGAATAGTCCATCAGAAGGCAAACCCACAATGTTATGTATACAAACTTCGGCTGGGCGATATGGCCTAAAAATCATATCTAGATTTTTTCAAATTCGTGGGCGATTCAAAAAATATATATATATACACACAGTACCAGTAAAAAGTTTGGACACCTACTCATTCCACGTTTTTCTTTATTTTTACTATTTTCTACATTATAGAATAATAGTGAAGACATCAAAACTATGAAATGACACATATGGAATCATGTAGTAACCAAAAAAGTGTTAAACAAATAAAAATACATTTTAAATTTGAGGTTCTTCAAAGTAGCCACCCTTTGCCTTGATGACAGCTTTGCACCCTCTTGGCATATAACATATATTTAGATTTGTTTAACCCTTTTTTGGTTACTACATGGTTCCATATGTGTTATTTCATAGTTTTGACGTCTTCACTATTATTCTACAATGTAGAAAATATAAAAGAAAAGAAAAGAAATCCTTGAATGTGTAGGTGTGTCAACTTTTGACTGGTACTGTATATATTTTTTATTTGAAATGTTTTCTCTATATAAGCTTTGGAAATATGCCCTTTTTGTTACAATTTTACCCAGAACCATTCACAAATAATGACCAACCTCTTGTAACAGGCATTATAGAAAATGAACACAGGTCTCATAAATACTCTCTGAAGCATAAGTCCATGTGCTAGTGCGTAACCAGCTAATCTTTATATTTAAAGTCTAACCAACTTGGATCTATTTGGTGCTAACAAGGTAGAACAGTTCAACTGTTATGAACACACCCTCTTGTCCGTCTGTTCACTTTGTTTAGATGTTGAAGTCAAGTGGCCTACCTGGATAAGATTCTTATTTCTCAGAATGAGAACCAGTTGCCAATTTCTTATGTAACTGATTATTTTTATGCTCATTGCACATTTATAAAACAGAGACTAGACAACTAGGACATAACACTATGTGGCTGCGCTCGACAGAAACTGAGCAGTCATTTTCCATAATCATGTTAATTGATACTCCTGTTTTAATAGGGTCTGCTCCGTTCTAAATTTTGGGAGTTGAGACAAGGGTATCATTAGAAGGGGAATCGACAGATTCTGTTGAACTAAACTTCAAAAGCAAAGAGTGAGTTTGAAAGTGCTTGTTATCAGAGCAGAAGAAGTGATATTTTGTCTTTGTTGCTGTGAGTGACACGGAGAGGGGCTTGGAATTAATCATATAAATTCTATAGATCGTCCAGCCCTACTACAAACCTCTGTTATGACTCTATTAGGACAGGGAACTCATGGTGACAGAGTCAGTGAGGTGCTTACATTTGATATAGGAATGTAGGAATCCATACACAACTATATCCATACAGGCATACACAACTATATCCATACAGGCATACACAACTATATCCACTTCACTTTTTGGGGAGTGTAAAAACAACCTCTCTCTCTCTGTCCAGAGGATGGACTTCAAGCTGAGCCACATGCAGAAGACTGTGAGCGAGGGTCAGAGCCCAATGCCTCTCTTCACCTGTCTGCACGTCAAGCCAGACGTCTCAGAACTCATGTTCGCTGGTAAGACCGAAAGGAAGACTCAATTTTAATGATCCACGCATTACTAATGAGTTATTTTCGAACGCATGCATCATACTACCAGTTTAGAACAGATGGAAGGAAGTTCAAGCAAGGCATCTTTTTCAAGTACACTTCTTAAAGTGGTCTAACGCCTAGATGAGTCACCTCCCACGCTTTCGGTTGAGCAGATCCAGCTACAGGACTCATGTCTGCCTGAAATTAAGGGAAAGATTGGCAGACAACTTTGAAGCAGTATGCATCTTTGGAGCGGTACACTGCATGGCCTTCCCATTGTGGAGCCATGTGTCAATGTGAACATATACTATGTTTATGGCTGCATTTGTTTAATTGTGTTTACTTTCCTGGATAATATGCAAATGACCCAGTGAAACAGAACTGACTTTGGTGTTGGTTGGTTCCATCTGTCAATGTGTCACAGCTCCTTATCTGATGGGTTACCATTTACATCAGTGTTTCTCAACCCTGGTCCTCCAGTACCCCCAACAGTAACCCTGGTCCTCCAGTACCCCCAACAGTAACCCTGGTCTTCCAGTACCCCCAACAGTAACCCTGGTCCTCCAGTACCCCCAACAGTAACCCTGGTCCTCCAGTACCCCCAACAGTAACCCTGGTCCTCCAGTACCCCCAACAGTAACCCTGGTCCTCCAGTACCCCCAACAGTAACCCTGGTCTTCCAGTACCCCCAACAGTAACCCTGGTCCTCCAGTACCCCCAACAGTAACCCTGGTCTTCCAGTACCCCCAACAGTAACCCTGGTCCTCCAGTACCCCCAACAGTAACCCTGGTCCTCCAGTACCCCCAACAGTAACCCTGGTCCTCCAGTACCCCCAACAGTAACCCTGGTCCTCCAGTACCCCCAACAGTAACCATGGGCAACTAATCATCAACCCCTCAATGAGTTGAACAAGGTGTGTTTGTCAAGGGCTACAACACAAATGTGTACAGTTGGGGGAACTGGAGGACCAGGGTTGGGAAACACTGACCCAAGGATGTAGCTAGTTAACTCTGACAGAAACTGTGGACCATGCACTGTTGTGTATCGTTAGTCACCCAATATTGGAATCATGGCATCAAGCAAATTAGCTGTGACTTTGGAATCTTTGAATGAATGAAAGTACAAACAAATTAACGAATGAATGAACCAAGTTCATTTCTGAATGACTGCAGGCATGCATGTAATTATTGTCATCTTTGCATTTGAGTCTGAGCCATTTAAATACAGGGTATGGTAGTGTTTACCCAGGGCTAGTGTCACGTCATAACGTTTGTGTTTGTGTGCTGTGTGTTTATACGCGCCTGTGGGTGTGTGCACTGTTTGCGTGTTTGTGTGCGGGTGTGGAACATGTGGAATTATTGCGCAAACATTCCCATCGGTGTCAGTTTCACTAGTACAGATACTCACGCTGACCCATCTCTGTCTGACTCTGTCATCAAGGGAAACTGAAATAGACACAACAGTGAGTGACATTAGTTCTAAAAAGGAGAGGACACACCTTAAAGATTCAATGGTTCACAGACACTTAGGTACAGGATGTAGACATGACAATGGTAATGCCCTGAAGTAATATGACTTGGAGCTGCGGCCAAAATATCACATCACAATATTTTATTTGCAATTTTGACAGTATGCCTGTATTTTATGTTTCTAAATAAAATGTTCTAAATGATTAGTGCTTGACCCTAGAATGGCAACAAATCAATTCTATTTGATTTTAATAGGCTTTTTCCATGCTGACGGTTTTGTTCTCAACTAAATGAGGACAAAACGGACAGTGAAAGTAGTCAATTGTTTTTAATACTGTATAAAAATAAGATTTTATAGACTGTATTGTAAAAAAATATATATCGGTATGTGGGTACATACAGGAATACCGATATTCACAATATATCGCCCAGCCTTACTGGGACTCAATTCATCAAAGTTCTTGTATGGTTAAACATCAATGGGAAAGCTTCAATGTTTGGGTATTAATTATGATATTATAGTAAATTGCTTTGCATTGTAAGCAAGGGCCCTAATGTGATATGGTTATAATAACCTTGTATTGGGTTAACTCAGCTAGTTTCCACCATTGGAAGGCTTCTGTGAGCTTGATACACAGTAGCAGCCATTTGAGCTAAAACACTGTCCCAACAGTAATTGGAGTGAAGCTGATTATACAGCTGTCAGTCTGGTGTCACAAGGCTAATTCCACAGTACAAAACCACTTATTGTCTGTATCATTATTAGTAATAGATGTGTCATATTTCTCCTATTGTGTGTTTTGACGAGCAGACTGGGTGGAGTTTACCCCGTACGAGATTGGCATGGCCAAGTATGGTACCTTCATGTCTCCGGGCCTGTTTGGCAGTAAGTTCTTCATGGGCAGCGTGGTGAGACAGTACGAGGAGAACCCCCTGCATTTCCTCATGGGTAAGACTGGCTGCACATTCAGTACAGATGTAGGATCTTAATTTGAGCCTGGAAAATAATCATGCAGCAACAGGAAATGTGATTTATTATGCAGATTATAATTAATGGACATTTTTGTAGGGGTTGATGTCATGTCGGAAATTTCTAAGTGGAAATTATAAACATCAGATGCCTTTTTAAACCTCAAATACACTACGTTTTAAAATGTCCTGCATTGCAGGAAAGTTCTCCTGCAACAAGGTGATCAAATTAAGACACTATACACAGTACGATATGCACCTGAGCTTTCATACAGGCATACATACACGAGCACAAACTCACAAACATAGACTAGATACGCATTTCACTACATACACAAAGTTGTCTGCTGTGTCTCTTCTAGGGGTGTGGGGCAGTGCTTTTTCCATCCTCTTCAACCGGGTCATGGGGATCAAAGGGACCACTGGAGGTAGCACCATGGAAGAGGAGCTTGGTAAGATTCTGACAAACCATTGTACAAAACCTACCTTTGTCTCTCTGTCTCTTTAAATGCATGTTCTGTGCGTGCGTACGAGCGCGTCATGTTTTCTGTTAGGAAAATGTGGCGCAGGACATTTGACCGGCAGCATTTTAATTGACCATACATTTGACAAATGTACTATATGCATTGTGTGTAACCTGACTAGGGTGTCTACCCATGATGCTCAGAATGACAAATCACATTTAGATTATGGTAATTCATCTTAACAGAACATGCAAATCAAGGATACAACAGTGTGGGTACTTACTGAATTCTGATGCACATTGCAGAATAACTGCCACATATACTTTTCCTCAACCGACAGATGAGTAACAAGCAGCAAAATCACTAACCTATGTCAATCTACTATCTCCCATAGTAGTAAAGTTTACATATTCTATTGGTCAGCTTGTTATTCTGTGTGAAAAAGAAATGGCCTATTCCAAACACTCTGGGTCAGTTTTTGGATGATAGATCCCAAATTCATACAACCAGGTATCAAACTCATTCCATGGAGGGCTGAGTGTCTGTGGGTTTTCGCTCCTCCCTTGTACTTACCTGATTAGTTAAAGGTCACTAATTACTATGGAACTCCCCTCACCTGGTTGTCTAGGTCTTAATTGAAAGGAAAAACCAAAAACCTGCAGACACTAGGCCCTCCATGGATTGAGTTTGACACGCCTGCAGTAGGCCTAGGCTACACTTTTTTTTTTTTTAAAGCAATGAGGCTGATGCAACCGATCAGAACATTTAGCTTAAAATGTTACTAAACTATTATTTATTCACATTTGTAAGCGCAGTAATGCGCAAAAGGCAGTAGGCTATGTGCTAATGTTCGTTCCATAATGCAGTTAGCGGGAAAACACTGTTGTCAAAAACTCACCGCACGTGCGAGCGGTTTCATGTGACCGAGATTAAAATATCCATTCGAAATTAGAAAGAGGTGAGATCTAAAGATACAAGAACTAATATGGGTTGCTAATATGACTAGGTTTGTGCCTTTGGATACTGGACAATGAAAGAAAGTTGATTTGAAAACCAATAGAACGAGAGGAATAGGCTACTGGTTTCAATGGCATTTGGAAGTATTTTATAAAATCATTTCCTCCCATGATTCTATGGTCGGATTTTACTTTGAAGCAAGGTAAGACATGCCATGCCTATTTAGTAAAACGTTCAGGTTTAAAATATTGATGCACCAACATTACATTTTTGGCCGATATCGATATCCGATATTTTCTTTGCCAAAAAAACTATACCGATAACCGATATTTAAAATTTGAGCAGCCCTTTAAGCATTCTAGTACAGTTAAATAGTTAACACACACACATGGACGCAGCGGTCTAAGGCACTGCATTTCAGTGCAAGAGGCGTCACTACAGTCCCTGGTTCCAATCCAGGCTGTATCACATCCGGCTGTGATTGGGAGTCCCATAGGGCAGCGCACAATTGGTCCAGTGTCGTCCAGGTTTGGCCGGGGTAGGCCGTTATTGTAAAAAATAATTTGTTCTTAACTTCTGACTTGCCTAGTTAAATAAAGGTTACACACACACACACCACCCTGACCAAAAAGTTATTTTGTTGTAATTTACAGTAACGGCCCCATTACCAGTAAAACATATTAAAAACCTATTTCTTTCATTTACTTGCTGTGCTGTTTCATTCTTCATTTGTTCAGTCGTTTCATTCTTAACCAGGATTTCCCATACTATGGAACGCCGTTTGGGTCTTTGCATGTCAAATGACACTATTTGATGTGTCAAATAAGCCTGTTGACCAATCAGGACCTGAATATGACTTCACATAATAATTTTACGCGTTCATACATTTTTTACGTAGTTATTACACATTGATTACTCTGTCACTCGTATTTCATATGCCACAACGATTCATCGATACGTATGCAATGATGCTTGTAAAGTTGTCTTGCGCACCTACAGTGCTGGTCATAAAAAAAAGCTAGCTAGCTCAATGTTCTTTCCCAAAAACATAGCAAAACAACATAATCTGTTTCAGTAGCTATAGTTAGCCAGCTTACTATATAGCTAGGTGTCATCATCAATTTCGTGGTATCCAATTGTTAGTAGTTACTATCTTGTCTCATCGATACAACTCCTGCACGGGCTCGGGAGAGACAACGGTTGAAAGCCATGCGTCCCCCGAAACACAACCCAACCAAGCCGCACTGCTTCTTAACACAGCGCGCATCCAACCCGGAAGCCAGCCGCACCAATGTGTCGGAGGAAACACCGTGCACCTGGTGACCTGGTTAGCACGCACTGTGCCCAGCCTGCCACAGGAGTCTCTAGTGCACGATGAGGCAAGGATATCCCTACTGGCCAGGCCCTCCCAAACCCGGACAACGCTAAGCCGATTGTGCGTCGCTCCATGGACCTTGCGGCCGGCTGCAACAGACCCTAGGTCTCTGGTGGCACAGCTAGCACTGTGATGCAGTGCCCTAGACCACTGCGCCACCCGGGAGGCCCGACATTTATCATTTTTGACACACAAAGATCCAAAAGGCGTTTCATAGTATGTTGTGAAGCTAATAGCAGTGGCGCTATTACTGTGTAACTCCGGTAGTGTAACATGTGTACCGGTGCTCGAAAAGTTGACGAAAGCCAACATCACCCATGACTGAGAACGGTTGATTGTCAAGGGCATTGAATTCCCTTATCTTGGCGTTAATAGATTTCGCCTTTGCGTTGTCTCGCTGAAATTTTCTTACTCTTTCAAATGACTGCTCGACTTGTTGACTGCTCGATCCACACAGCAGGCATTGTGGGCTAGGTTAGGAATGCTGTGTTGCACGTGTAGCCCAAAAGTTTACATGGCGTCATTACGTCATGTACCTACGTTATATAGGTATGTACGTCAGCTTTGACATCGGTGTTGCACATTGGCGTTAAACTAGACATCGGGCCGATACCCATGTTGTCATTTTTAGCTAATATCGGCCGATTCCGATATGTTCACCGATATATCGAGCATCCCTAGTTTCAAACAATAAAGTATTCCCTATGTTTTCAAAATGAATACTGCCTTCAGCTCATTGCAAAGTGGTGTGTGACACGCTGAAGCCTGCCTACTGTTGCCTATGTACATTTAAATGGTAAATGCGCTTCAATTACCAGTTGAATAGGCTAAAAAGCGTTATTTTGTGATAGGATTTTTTTCTTCTCCCGGACAATTGTCCGGCGGCAGATTTATTTATCGGATTTTAATTGATTTATTTTCCAAAAGAAAATGGAAACCATGGTGTGTGTGTGTGCGTGAGTGTGTGTGTGTGTGTGCGTGCGTGCGTACCGTTATGTGCATGTTTCTCGATGTCCAAATATAGATGTAGTAGTGGATAACCCTACTTCCACTGAATATCAGCTCATTGAGTCATAATCAAGTTGCTAATCAAGTTGAACCCTTTTACCATTGACACAGCATTTACCGGTTTAACTTCAGCCAGGTTAAGGGTTACATGATTGACAGTTTCTCAAATAAACAAAGTCACGTAGAACACTTGGGTAGCAGATAGAAATGATAACAACTTCCTCTGCCAGACCTAATGTGAAAGCAACTATAATGGCACTTTAATGTCTTGCAAATACTAATGTCTTGCAAATACTACTCCATGGTAGTTCACAGTCACACCAATGTACAGTACTCTGGACAGTACTCTGAATGTTGTTGTGAAACTCCACAGGGAATGAGGAAGTCCAGTCAGCAAGCTCATACTGTGGATAGTGAGTCAGTTCAAGTTTTATTGTCACATGCTAAAGTACAGTGAAACGATTAAGTTGGATACTGAGTGAGGGTTTGGTTTTCACATGAATGTTGTCACTGTTTTTCAGAGCAAATAAAGCCTCAGCACATTGTGGGTGAGGAGACGCAGGAAAATGAGGACGAGCCAAGAAAAGGTACGGTCTACGAGAGAGAAAGGGTGTGTTGTGTGTCTTAGGGCTTTGGTAGTGACATCCCCATTTCCCCCCTCTCCTCAACCTCCTTTCATCCTCCCCTCCTCATCCCTCTCTCCTCATCCCCCTCTCCTCCATCCCCTCCAGCGGGTGGAACAGAAAACCAGGAGGCAGAGGAAGAGCTCCAGCGTAATGCCCAGGCCAGCTGGACCAGCAGGATGTTCACCTCCCTGGTGGGGGAGTCCACCCTCTTCAACACCCGTGAGGGCAGAGCCGGAAAGGTGCACAACTTCATGCTGGGGCTCAACCTCAACTCCTCCATGCCTTTCTCCCCCTTCAACAACAGATCATACACACACCACAACCTGGAGGAGGAACAGGACGCCGTCACAGGTCTGAGATCAGTTTAACGGGGGGTTTAAGTGGGTGGGTCAGCGGGTTAACAGCCAAAGGGTTAACAGTCTGTAACAAGTCTATCACCATGATTGTCTAAGATTGGAAACCTGTTAGACTGTTCAGACCCATTAACCCATCTCTATGTAGATGGGTAAAGGAATACATCAACTATCAAATCAAGGCTTTGAATAACTATTATAGACTATTTGTGAGAATGGGTGATTGATTTTATAGATGATGACATTATTTATTGTCCCCTTACTGCGGTCCTCCTCAGACCCAGATGAGTTTGACCGCATCTACGAGCCGCTGGACGTGAAGAGTAAGAAGATCCACATAGTGGACAGTGGTCTGACCTATAACCTCCCGTACCCACTCATCCTGCGGCCGCAGCGTGGCGTCGACCTCATCATCTCCTTCGACTTCTCAGCCCGCCCCAGTGACTCCAGCCCACCCTTTAAGGTGAGCAATGCACACACATTCAAGCACGCACACACACACACAGACACACAAACACATGCAGACAGGCACACACGTATGTGTTCTCTATATACAAACATACTGCACACACACCCACATTTTAAATACTTTATTTGATTCCACAAATTACATTACAGTCAAGAAGGATTCAAACATTTCATAGGTCATGGATATATGGACACTTTGGATACAGAAAGCAGTTTTTCTCCACCCAGCAAGGCTGCCCATGACAGCTGACACGGCGCAGTACCTCGCTATCTGCTTTGCCTTTTTCCTGTGCAGGCCTGCAATCTGAAGGCCACGTACTGTCAGCCTATGTACAGTGCATTCAGGAAGTATTCAGACCCCTGCCCTTTTTCCACAGCCTTATTCTGAAATGTATTTATTTTTTTAAACAATGACCTCATCAATCAATCTCAGGTGCGTCCTGTTTCCATTGATCATCCTTGAGATGTTTCTACAACTTGATTGGAGTCCACCTGTGGTAAATTCAATTGATTGGACATGATTTGGAAAAGCACACACCTGTCTATATAAGGTCCCACAGTTGACAGTGCATGTCAGCAAAAACCAAGCCATGAGTTTGAAGGAATTGTCCATAGAGCTCAGAGACAGGATTGTGTCGAGACACATATCTGGGTACGGGTGCCAAAAAATGTCTGCAGCATCGAAGGTCCCCAAGAGCGCAGTGGCCTCCATCATTCTTAAAAGGAAGAAGTTTGGAACCACCAAGACTCTTCCTAGAGCTGGCCGCCCATCCAAACTGAGCAATCCGGGGAGAAGGGCCTTGGCCAGGGAGGTGACCAAGAACCCGATGGTCACTCTGACAGAGTTCCTCTGTGGAGATGGGAGAACCTCCCAGAAGGACAACCACCTATGCAGCACTCTACCAATCAGGCATTTATGGTAGAGTGGAAGCCACTCCTTAGTAAAAGGCACATGACAGCCCGCTTGGAGTTTGCACCTAACGGACTCTCAGACCATTAGAAACAAGATTATCTGGTATGATGAAACCAAGATTGAACACTTTGGCCTGAATGCCAAGCGTCACTTCTGAAGGAAACCTGGCACCATCCCTACGGTGAAGCATGGTGGTGGCAGCATCATGCTGTGGGAATGTTTTTCAGCGTCAGGAACTGGGAGACTAGTCAGGATCAAGGGAAAGATGAATGGAGCAAAGTACAGAGATCCTTGATGAAAACCTGTTTTAGAGCACTCAGGACCTCAGACTGGGATGAAGGTTCACCTTCCAACAGGACAACGACCCTAAGCACACAGCCAAGACAACGCAGGAGTGGTTTTGGGACAAGTCTCTGAATGTCCTTGAGTGGCCCAGCCAGAACCCAGACTTGAACCTTAACCTCTCTGGAGAGATCTTAAAATAGCTGTGCAGCGATGCTCCCCATTCAACCTGACAGAGCTTGAGAGGACCTGCAGAGAAGAATGTGAGAAACTCCCCAAATACAGACGTGCCAAGCTTGTAGCGTCATACCCAAGAAGACTCAAGGCTGTAATCGCTGCCAAAGGTGCTTCAACAATGTACTGAGTAAAGGGAATACTTATGTAAATGTGATATTTCTGTTTTTTTATATTTTTTTTATATATTGGCCTAAATTCCTAAAAAACAGTTTTTGCTTTGTCATTATGGGGTATTGTGTGTAGATTGGTGAGGAAAAATGTTTTTTTAATACATTTTGCATTAAGGCTGTAACATAACAAAATGTGGAAAAAGTCAAGGGGTCTGAATACTTTCCAAATGCACTGTACGTGGCTGAGACGCCCAAATATCCACACTACAAGTTTGCACTGATAACCAACTTGTCAGAAAAGACCTGCTCCATGTAGGAGTCAAAAGAACAACGCATTTGCAAAATGAGCACCTCCCTCCGGGGCTCCCCCCACAACAAAATATCTTATTTGGTTTGCAAGGAAATACATCATCAACATCAAACCAGCCTCCTCTGACAATAGAATGGTTGTGAATAAGCACTGTTACTGTCTGTCTCACCTCACTAGCTATCAGGTTGACGAGGCGGTCATGTCTAACTATGTATAAGTCCTTGTATGAACGGCAACCATTAACAACATGTGAAACAGACTTTCATTTGACTCATGTTATACAACGTGATACAAAATGGATTGGATATACAAGCTCATTTTAGCTCTGCACAACAATATATTTAGACCAAGATTTACTCTGTTTTACAAAGACATTTGAGAATGTAATACATCTGAATGACATACCATTTTTTACGACAGTGTGTGTGTGTGTCCGTTTATTGACTGTTTTCTGTCTGTTCTTCAATCTACTGTTCTGTGTGTGTGTCAAGGAGCTCCTGCTAGCTGAGAAATGGGCTCGCATGAACAAGCTTCCCTTCCCAAAGATCGACCCCAAAGTGTTTGACCGTGAGGGCCTCAAGGAGTGTTATGTCTTCAAACCCCGCAAGGAAGACAAGTGCTGCCCCACCGTCATCCATTTTGTACTGGCCAACATCAACTTCAGGGAATTCAAAGCTCCCGGTGAGGACTGGTGAAACTGGGATACTACTGTATGGCTGTAGGATCAGGGAAAACTAGGCTGCATCTGAAATGGCATCCTATTAGTGCACTACTTTTGACCAGAGCCCCTTGGCCAAAGGTAGCGCACTATACAGGGAAATGGAGTCCATTTTGGACACACCCTAGGCCTTGGTTTAAAGCCCATAAACTACAATGTGTTATAATGTGTTATAGGCTATAACTTTGTCCCAGAGTTTTTCATGGTGAGCTTAGATGGTTGGGAAAAATTGAAGGTCCTAGTTATGATCTATAGACGGGCTGCCTGAAAACAATGCTGAAGGCCGTGTGTTGTTGTTGTTAGCTAGACACAATGACAAAAAGTTGCCATTCGGGAAATCGTAGACGGCTCGTTTCAACTAGTTGTCTCTTATTATTGATACCATGTCTTATTTTGAGGTGTTTAACTCAAAACACATTTTATTTGTCACATGCGCTCAATACAACGGGTGTAGACTTTAACGTGAAATGCTTGCTTACGAGCCATTCCCAACGATGCAGAGTTAAAAAATAATTATAAATAGAAAAATAGTAACACACAAAATAAAATACACAAGAATGAAGCTATATACAGAAAATACCAGATCAATGTGGTATTTGAGGTAGATATGTACATAAAGGCAGGTTAAAGTGACTAGACATCAGGATAAATAATAATAAGAGTAAAATAAAGAACAGAGTAGCGGCATCAAATATTGTGTGTGTGTGTTATGTGCATGTGTTCTTTGTTTCTGGCCATTTTGAGCCTGTAATCAAACACACATGCTGATACTCCAGATACTAAACTAGTCTAAAGAAGGCCAGATGTATTGCTTTAATCAGGACAACAGTTTTCAGCTGTGCTAACATAATTGCAAAAGGGTTTTCTAATGATCAATTAGCTTTTTAATATGATAAACTTGGATTAGCTAACACAACGTGCCATCGGAACACAGGAGTGATGATTGCTGATAATGGGTCTCTGTACGCCTATGTAGATATTCTATTTAAAAAAATATTTGTTTCCAGCAACAATAGTCATTTACAATATTAAGAATGTCTACACTGTATTTCTGATCATTTTGATGTTATTTTAATGGACAAAACATGTGCTTTTCTTTCAATAACAAGGACATTTCTAAGTGACCCCAAACTTTTGAACAGTAGTTGAAGTTGGAAGTGTACATACCCCTAGCCAAATACATTTATACTCCGTTTTTCACAATTCCTGACATTTAATCCAAGTAAAAATTCCCTGTCTTAGGTCAGTTAGGATCACCGCTTTATTTTAATAATTTGAAATGTCAGAATAATAGTAGAATGATTTATTTCAGCTTTTACATACACTCAATTAGTATTTGGTAGCATTGCCTTTAAATAGTTTAACTTTGGTCAAACGTTTTGGGTAGCCTTCTACAAGCTTCCCACAATAAGTTGGGTGAATTTTGGCCCATTCCTCCTGACAGAGCTGGTGTAACTGAGTTAGGTTTGTAGACCTCATTGCTCGCACATGCTTTTTCAGTTCTGCCCACACATTTTCTATGGGATTGAGGTCAGGGCTTTGTGATGGCCACTCCAATACCTTGACTTTGCTGTCCTTAAGCCATTTTGCCACAACTTTGGAAGTATGCTTGGGCTCATTGTCCAATTGGAAGACCCATTTGTGACCAAGCTTTAACTTCCTTATTGATGTCTTGAGATGTTGCTTCAATATATCCACATAATTTTCCTCCCTCATGATGCCATCTATTTTGTGAAGTGCACCAGTCCCTCCTGCAGCAAAGCGCCCCCACAACATGATGCTGCCACCCCCGTGCTTCACGGTTGGGATGGTGTTCTTCGGCTTGCAAGCAACCCCTTTTAACTCCAAACATAATGATGGTCATTATGACCAAACAGTTCTATTTTTGTTTCATCAGACCAGAGGACATTTCTCCCAAAATTACGATATTTGTCCCCATGTGCAGTTGCAAACTGTAGTCTGGCTTTTTTATGGTGGTTTTGGAGCAGTGGCGTCTTCCTTGCTGAGTTCTTCCTTGCTCAGGTTCTGTCGATATAGGACTTGTTTTATTGTGGATATAGATACTTTGTACCTGTTTCCTCCAGCAACTTCACAAGGTCCTTTGCTGTTCTGGGATTGATTTGCACTTTTTGCACCACAGTACGTTCATCTCTAGGAGACAGAACGTGTCTCCTTCCTGAGCGGTATGACGGCTGCGTGGTCCCATGGTGTTTATTCTTGCGTACTATTGTTTGTAGAGATGAACATGGTACCTTCAGGCATTTGGAATTTGCTCCCAAGGATGTACCAGACTTGTGGAGGTCCATCATTTTTTTTCTGATGTCTTGGCTTTTTTCTTTTGATTTTCCCATGATGTCAAGCAAAGAGGCACTGAGTTTGAAGGTAGCCCTTGAAATACATCCACAGGTACACCTCCAATTGACTCAAATGATGTCAATTAGCATATCAGAATCTTCTAAAGCCATGACATAATTTTCTGGAATTTTCCAAGCTGTTTAAAAGGCACAGTCAACTTAGTGTATGTAAACTTCTGACCCACTGGAATTGTGATACAGTGAATTAGAAGTGAAATAATCTGTCTGTAATCAATTGTTGAAAAAATGACTTGTGTCATGCACAAAGTAGATGTCCTAACCTGACTTGCCAAAACTATAGTTTGTTAACAAGAAATTTGTGGTGGTTAAAAAACAAGTTTTATTGACTCCAACCTAAGTGTATGTAAACTTACGACTTCAACTTTACATACAACGCAACATACAACAGTTTCATCGATTTTACTGAGTTACAGTTCATATAATTAAATTGGTCAATTGAAATAAATTAATTTTCAACTAATCTATGGATTTCACATGACTGGGCAGGGGCGCAGCCATGGTTGGACTTGGGCGGGCATAGGCCCACCCACTTGGGACACAGGTCCAGCCAATCAGAATGAGTTTTTCCTCACAAAAGGTTCTTTATTACAGACAGAAATACTCCTCAGTTTTATCAGCTGTCCAGGAGGCTGGTCTCCGCAGGTGAAGAAGCCTGATGTGGAGTTCCTGGGCTGGTGTGGTTACACTTGGTCTGTGGTTGTGAGGCCGGTTGGACGTACTGCCAAATTCTCTAAATTGACATTGGAGGCAACTTATGGTAGAGAAATTAAAAACATTTCGGTAATCTTTTATTTTAGCTCATGAAACATGGGGACCAACACTTTACATGTTGCGTTTATATTTTTGTTCAGTATAGTATTACGAGTATGCATAGAGTCAGTGCAAGATAGTCTGGGTAACCATTTCAAATCAAATTGTATTTGTCACATGCACCGATGTAGTATAGTAGACCTTACAGTGAAATGCTTACTTACGTGCCCTTAACCAACAATGCAGTTTTAAGAAAAAGAAGTGTTAAGTAAAAAATAGAAAATAAAAGTAACACATTATTAAACAGCAGCAGTAAAATAACAATAGCGAGGCTATATACAGGGGGTACCGGTACAGAGTCAATGTGCTGGGGCACTGGTTAGTCGAGGTAATTGAGGGTAATATGTACGTGTTGGTAGAGTTGAAGTGATGCATAGATAATAAACAGACAGTAGTAGCAGCAGCGTAAAAAATGGGTCTGGCCCTTTGATTAGCTGTTCGGGATTCTTATGGCTTGGGGTTAGAAGCTGTTAAGAAGTGTTTTGGACCTAGACTTGGTGCTCCAGTACCACTTGCCGTGCGGTAGCAGAGAGAGCAGTCTATGACTTGGGTGGCTGGAGTCTTTGACAATTTTTAGGTCCTCCCTCTGACACTGCCTGGTATAGAGGTCCTGGATGGCAGGAAGCTTGGCCCCAGCGATGTAGTGGGCCATATGCACTACTCTCTGTAGTGCCTTGAGGTCGGAGGCTGAGCAATTGCCATACCAGGCAGTGTTGCAACCAGTTCTCGATGGTGCAGCTGTAGAACTTTTTGAGGATCTGAGGACCCATGCCAAATATTTTCAGTCTCCTGAGGGGGAATAGGCTTTGCTGTGCCCTCTTCACGACTGTCTTAGTGTGTTTGGACCATGATAGTTTGTTGGTGATATGGACACCAAGGAACTTGAAGCTCTCAAGCTGCTCCACTACAGCCCTGTCGATGAGAATGTGGGTTTGCTCGGTCCTCCTTTTCCTGTAGTCCACAATCAACTCCTTTGTCTTGATCACGTTGAGGGAGAGGTTGTTGTCCTGGCAACACATGGCCAGGGTTCTGACCTCCTCCCTATAGGCTGTCTCATCATTGTCGGTGATCAGGCCTACCACTGTTGTGTCATCGGCAAACTTGATGATGGTGTTGGAGTCGTGCCTGGCCATGCAGTCATGATTGAACAGGGAGTACAGGAGGGGACTGAGCACACACCCCTGAGGGCCCCCGTTTTGAGGATCAGCATGGTGGATGTGTTGTTACGTACCCTTACCACCTGGGGGCGGCCTGTCAGGAAGTCCAGGATCCAGTTGCAGAGGGAGGTGTTTAGTCCCAGGGTCCTTAGCTTAGTGATGAGCTTTGAGGGCACTATGGTGTTGAATGCTGAGCTGTAGTCAATGAATAGCATAGGTGCGTAGGTGTTCCTTTTGTCCAGGTGAGAAAGGGCAGTGTGCAATAGAGATCGCATCATCTGTTGGGGCGGTATGCAAATTGGAGTGGGTTGAGGGTTTCTGGGATAATGGTGTTGATGTGAGCCATGACCAGCCTTTCAAAGCACTTCAAGGCTACCGACGTGAGTGCTACCGACGTGAGTGCTACGGGTCGGTCGTCATTTGGTTAACTATTTATTTATTAACTACTTAGCAGTTTCATGGCTATCATGTCACGACTATACTAAAATAGCAAAAATCCATTAGCTAGCTAACCAACAACTGTAACGATGTATTTGAAAGACAGCAAGTGCTCATTGTGCAAATGTATTTGTTTATTATAAAAATTTGGAGAAGAAATATAGCTTACATGTTGCCATCAATCCTTTGATATTGAGCCAACCACATCTGTTTTGCCTCAAGGGTTGCGACACACATCGGTTTTGTTACTTAAAACTTCTTAGGGCTGCAATCCCGTTATCGGGATGATATGACAGCAGCCAGTGAAAGTGCAGGGTGCCAAATTCAAAACAACAGAAATCTCATAATTAAAATTCCTCAAACATACATATATTTTATACCGTTTTAAAGGTAATCTTGTTGTTAATCCCACCACAGTGTCCGATTTCAAATATGCTTTACAGTGAAAGCACCACAAACGATTATGTTAGGTCACCACCAAGCCACAGAAAAACACAGCCATTTTTCCAGCCAAAGAGAGGAGTCACAAAAAGCACAAATAGAGATAAAATGAATCACTAACCTTTGATAATCTTCATCAGATGACACTCATAGGACTTCATGTTACACAATACATGTATGTTTTGTTTGATAAAGTTCATATTTATATAAAAAAATCTGAGTTTACATTGGCGCGTTACGTTCACTAGTTCCAAAAACATCCAGTGATTTTGCATAGCCACATCGATTCAACAGAAATACTCATCATTAATGTAGATGATAATAGAAGTTAAACACATGGAGTTATAGATATCTCCTTAATGCAACCGCTGTGTCAGATTTCAAAAAAACTTTACGGAAAAAGCAAACTGAGACGGCGCTCAGAAAATTTATCAAATTAGCCGCCATGTTGGAGTCAACAGAAACCAGAAATTACATGATAAATATTCCCTTACCTTTGATGATCTTCATCAGAATGCACTCCTAGGAATCGCTGTTCCACAATAAATGCTTGATTTGTTCGATAATGTCTGTTATTTATGTCCAAGTAGCTACTTTTGTTAGCGTTAGGTACACATATCCAAATGCTTGTGTGTTTGGACAAAAACTTTGGACAAAAACTTCAAAAAGTTATATTACAGGTCGAAGAAACATTTCAAACTAAGTATAGAATCAATCATTAGGATGTTTTTATCATAAATATTCAATAAAGTTCCAACCAGAGAATTCCTTTGTGTCTACAGGAGCAACGGAACGCAGGGCGATATCATGTGGAATGCGCATGACCAGGAAATGGCTCTCTGCCAGTAAGCTGACTCATTCAGCTTGTATTCAGTCCCACAACACAGTAGAAGCCTCATTCAAGTTTCTAAAGACGGTTGACATCTAGTGGAAGCCCTAGGAAGTGCAACTTCATTCATATCCCAATGTGAATTCAATAGGGCCTGAGTTGAAAATCGACCAACCTCAGATTTCTCACTTCCTGTTTGGATTTCTTCTCAGGTTTTTGCCTGCCATATGAGGTCTGTTATACTCACAGACATCATTCAAACCGTTTTAGAAACGTCAGAGTGTTTTCTATCCAATACTAATAATAATATGCATATATTAGCAACTGAGACTGAGGAGCAGGCCGTTTACTCTGGGCACCTCTGGGCACCTTTCATCCAAGCTACTCAATACTGCCCCTGCAGCCATAAGAAGTTTTAACGACCCATCTGTCTATTGCTACATTAATGACTGCAATGGCTTCATCATCTTCCTCTATTCCATGAATGGGATTTATGTCAGAATTGGTGGATGTTGTCATGGTAGCTAGGTGAAATCCCACTGGTGACTTCATTTGGATCTTTCCCTATCACTAGGGAAATGAGAAGAGGAAACAACTACTGTTTATTGGGACATAGGCCTACAGTATACGTGGAAAGGACAGCAGGGCTGTTTAAGCTATAAGGCACAAGGGGTTGTGGTATATGGCCAGTATACCACGGCAAAGGGCTTGTTTCGCACTGCGGAGTCCCTGGATACAGTCCTTAGCCAAGGTATATTGGCCATATACCACAAAGCCTCAAGGTGCCTTATACCTTTCATAAACTGGTTACCAAATTAAACTGTTGTCTCAAAGAAATGTTTAGTCTGCTGTTTAAAATTAAACTTTCTCACATCACATATTTACACCTCCAAGGTATCTGCTCATCAGATAAAACGGCATCTCGGACCTAAACTTCACTGTCTTGTTATCAACTTAAAACTTAAGTATTACTGTAAAGATCTCATGACTTAAAAATTGTATTTTAGGTATTGACTCGTTAGGGTTAGGGTTAGGGTTAGGGTTAGGGTCATTCCATCTCTATGGGATATGGCTTACTACGTATCAGATTTTTTTTAAATCCACATATTGCAGAATTCCAACCTATTGTAGGACACTGTTGTTTAAACATGTAGGATGCCCACTCTCCTTCTCCCCCCACTCTGTCTCTTAACTTACTTTCAGCAAAATACTATCTTTGAGATTTTATCCTCTACCAATTCCACTCTATCTTTCCGTTTCAGTATCTGCCATTGTTTCGTCATCTCTACACAGACGCTGGAATTTATTTACTGACATAAGCCAGTCACCTCTGTCATTGTTTTTGTTTTTTACTGTCTTTCTGATTTCTATTTTAGTGAGTGAGTTGTAAAGATTATATGTGCATTAAAATAACAACAACCACTCTTCTTTTTGTATTATCCATCAGGAGTCCCTCGAGAGACGGATAAAGAGAAGGAGTTTGGTGACTTTGATGTCTTCGACGACCCCGAGAGTCCATACTCCACGTTCAACTTCCAGTACTCCAACCAGGCCTTCACCCGCCTCCACGACCTCATGGAGTTCAACACGCTCAACAACATTGAGGTGCGTCTCACACACACACAAACAAGCAAATGCACGTAGTGATGCACGTAGTGATGGGCATTTTTTTTAAATTGACTGCGAGTACTCACATTATTTGATTTAGAGTACTCGAGTACTCAAATAATACAAATTTTAATTGAAAATTGAACTTAAGGCACTGGGCACTGGAAAATAATATGTGCCTATTTATCATTAGGCCTAACTTGTATGATGCTTGGCCTGGTTTCTTTTGTGTTGAGCCCTGCACATGTACAAATAATTTTGCACGCCCAATTTTTCAGTTTTTGATTTGTTAAAAAAGTTTGAAATATCCAATAAATGTCGTTCCACTTCATGATTGTGTCCCACTTGTTGTTGATTCTTCACAAAAAAATACAGTTTTATATCTTTATGTTTGAGGCCTGAAATGTGGCAAAAGGTCGCAAAGTTCAAGGGGGCCGAATACTTTCGCAAGGCACTGTATATGATCTGTATTTTCAGTGCTGTATTTTCTCTGTTCTGTTTCCTCTATCATCTTATGTTGGTCTCTCCCCCTCACCCATCTCTTTCCCTCCCTGTCACCCTCTCTCTCTCTCTTTCTCTCCCTCTCTCTCTTTCTCTTTCTCTCTCTCCTTCTCTCTCTCCCTCTCTTTCTTCTCTGTCTGCTGTAGGTGATCAAGGATGCGATAATGGACAGCATCAGCCAGAGACGGGAGAACCCCTCACGCTGCTCCGTCTCCATCTCACTTAATGAGATTGAAAACAAGAAGTTCTTGAAACGGAACGTCAGCTCAGCTAAGCTTCCCATATAACCACCAGAGACACCTTTCTATATCCATGACAAGACCTGGAGGTTAAGTTTTTTTATAGAACAAAACGTTACAGCTCTAAGAACAGATAAGAATGGTAACCAACCTATCCTTGTAGCTACAAGGCTTATCTCTGTTTGAATGGGATATAAGCCTCACTTCAAGCTAGCCTGGTCTCAGACCTGTTTGTGATTTCTTGCCAACTCACAACAATGGCCATGGGAGTTTGAAAGACAGTA
This sequence comes from Oncorhynchus mykiss, assembly GCF_057628025.1. Classification (NCBI taxonomy): domain Eukaryota; kingdom Metazoa; phylum Chordata; class Actinopteri; order Salmoniformes; family Salmonidae; genus Oncorhynchus; species Oncorhynchus mykiss. The sequence continues at coordinate 29,788,053 of NC_143049.1, forward strand.
CAAACTGATCTGAGACCAGGGTGACTTAAAGCAACTATGCAGCCTCTTCTTTTGAGCTCTGTATGACTATTGTTTGGGAGAGGATGCAGCACACCTTGTTCTGTATATTCCTAGCCTAGCATCTGGGGTGGTGTGGTTAATCTTTAAACGGGTCGCTCACTCTCTCACACACACAAGGACACACACACTCCATCCCTTCATGCAGCAGGCAGAGGAGAGAGGAGAGATCACACCTGGGAATGCATGTTTGTGTGAAGGCCTGCCTAGCGATGCAATGTATCTCTGGCAGGGGTCAGTCGAGGCGTGGCGTTGTCAAGGGATGAACATTTACTTCTAAAACTGATTTTACTGACTCACGTATTTGCTGCAGATCCAAACTTGAAATATCTGTAGTTGAATTAGAATGACTCCTTACCAATGATATTTTCTTCATGCCTTTCTAGCTATCTTTACCGGTCTCTTGTTCCCTTTTCATCTATTTATTAGTATTTTGTTCCATACATACCGGGGAAGGGTGTTTGGTCTTTTGCTTTATTGTGGAAACATTGCTGAGATTTAGGGCAACATTGTCTCTGTTGCAGCAGATGGGGGAAAATAGCGTGTTTTCTTTATCACACTGTGCCTGTACTCTCCCGTCTAGGATTTTGAACCCCGGTCTCCCGGCCCCCGTGTGACAGGAGGGGATACTGACCATTATACCAATGAGGAGCTCAGGCTTGCAAGTCCACAGCTCCGCCTCTAAAAACACTCCTTCTGTAAGGCAATCTGTGAAATTCTATTGGCACCCACATTCTGCCTAGGCAAGCGTGCTATTCACAGCATTTACACAATGGAGACCTGGCTCTCAATTCCTCCTTCCTCTTCTCCCTCCTCCAGACTGTAGAAGAGAAGTGGGGGAAGGGATGATGGAATGTCTCCTCCCCTCCTTTCCCCCTGTTTTACCCAGTGGGAGAGAAGCAGGGGATGTCTGGGGAGGAGTGTTAGCTCACTCCTCCAGGGGAAGGCCTGGCTGAATGGCGTGATGTGAGGGTGAAAAGGCATGTGGGGAGTTGGAACAAACCTAGAATGTCTCTGAGGCTGGCAAGTTGAAATGGGCACGCAACACACAGGAAGCTCATTACACACACATTCCATGTTGGGATGGCCCTATGCTATAGACGGTGTCTCACAAAGGATCCTCTTCCTTTGGGTTGCTTTTACAGTGCCTTGCAAAAGTATCCATCCCCCTTGGCGTTTTTTCTATTTTGTTGCATTACAACCTGTAATTTAAATAGAGTTTAAATGGCATACACAAAATAGTCAAAATTGGTGAAGTGAAATGAAAAAAAATGACTTGTTTTTAAAAAAATCTATATAAATCTAAATAATGAATCTGAAAAGTGATGCATGCATATGTATTCACTCCTTTTGCTATGAAGCCCATAAATATGGTCTAGTGCAACCAATTACCTTCAGAAGTCACATAATTAGTTAGATTGCACACAGGTGGACTTTATTTAAGTGTCATATGATCTGTCACATGATCTCAGTATATATACATCTGTTCTGAAAGGCCCCAGAGTCTGCAACACCACTAAGCAAGGGGAACCACCAAGCAAGCGGCACCATGAAGACCAAGGAGCTCTCCAAACAGGTCAGGGACAAAGTTGTGGAGAAGTACAGATCAGGGTTGGGTTATAAAAAAAATATCAGAAACTTTGAACATCCCACGTAGCACCATTAAATCCATTATTAGAAAATGGAAAAAATATGGCACCACAACAAACCTGCCAAGAGAGGGCCGCCCAGCAAAACTCAAGGGCCAGGCAAGGAGGGAATTATTCAGAGAGGCAACAAAGAGACCAAAGATTACCCTGAAGGAGCTGCAATGCTCCACAGAGGAGATTAGAGTATCTGTCCATAGGACCACTTTAAGCCGTACACTCGACAGAGTTGGGATTTACGGAAGAGTGGCCAGAGCGGTATTCGCCAAAAGGCATGTGGGAGACTCCCCAAACATGGAAGAAGGTACTCTGGTCAGATGAGACTAAAATTGAGCTTTTGGCCATCAAGGAAAACGCTATGTCTGGCACAAACCCAACACCTCTCATCACCCGAGAACCTATCCCCACAGTGAAGCATGGTGGTGGCAGCATCATGCTGTGGGGATGTTTTTCATCGCCAGGGACTGGGAAACTGGTCAGAATTGAAGGAATGATGGATGGCGCTTAATACAGGGAAATTCTTGAGGGAAACCTGTTTCAGTCTTCCAGAGATTTGAGACTGGGACGGAGGTTCACCTTCCAGCAGGACAATAACCTAAGCATACTGCTAAAGCAACACTCGAGTGGTTTAAGGGGAAACATTTAAATGTCTTGGAATGGCCTAGTCAAAGCACAGACCTCAATCCAATTGAGAAACTGTGGTACAACTTAAAGATTGCTGTTCACCAGCGGAACCCATCCAACTTGAAGGAGCTGGGAACAGTTTTGCCTTGAAGAATGGGCAAAAATCCCAGTGGCTAGATGTGCCAAGCTTAAAGAGACATACCCCAAGAGACTTGCTGCTGTAATTGCTGCAAAAGTGGCTCTACAAAGAATTGACTTTGGGGGGGTGAATAGTTATGCACGCTCAAGTTTTTGTCTTACTTCTTGTTTGTTTCAAAATAAAAAAAATATGTTGCATCTTCAAAGTGGTAGGCATGTTGTGTAAATCAAATGATACAACCTCCCAAAAAATCCATTTTAATTCCAGGTTGGCAACAAAATAGGAAAAATGCCAAGGGGGTGAATACTTTCGCAAGCCACTGTAGCTACTCTGCCACTAGCCCTATCATGCAACTAAGTGAACCCATACCTGTAGAAGGGTTGACCCCTTATTTACAGTGCATTCAGAAAGTTTTCAGACCCCTTGACATTTTCTGAATGTTACGTTACAGCCTTTATTCTAAAATGTATTTTTTTTATTATCCTCATCAATCTACACACAATACCACATAATGATAAAGTGAAAACAGGTTTTTACATTTTTTTGCATGTTTAATAAATTTAAAAAACATACCTTATTTGCTATGATACTCTAAATTAAGCTCAGGTGCATCCTGTTTCCATTGCTCATCCTTGACATGTTTCTACAACTTGATTGGAGTCCACTTGTGGTAAATTCTATTGATTGGACATGATTTGGAAAGGCACACACATGTCTATACGGTCCCACAGTTGACAGTGCATGTAAGAGCAAAAACCAAGTCATGAGATTGAAGGAATTGTCTGTAGAGTTCTGAGACAGGATTGTGTCCAGGCACAGATCTGGGGAAGAGTACCAAAACATTTCAGCAGCATTGAAGGTCCCCAGGAACACAGTGGCCTCCATCCTTAAAAGGAAGAAGTTTGGAACCACCAAGACACTTCCTAGAGCTGTCTGCCCTAATATCTCTGGAGAGACCTGAAAATAGCTGTGCACCGACTCACCCCATCCAACAGACAGAGCTTGAGAGGATCTGCAGAGAACAACGGGAGAGACCCCAAATACAGATTTGCCAAGCTTGTAGCGTCATACCCAAGAAGACTCGAGGCTGTAATCGCTGCCAAAGGTGCTTCAACAAAGTACTGAGTAAAGGGTCTGAATACTTATCTAAATGTGATATTTCAGTTTTATATTTTTTAGACATTTGCAAACTGTTTTTGCTTTGTCATTATAGGGTATTGTGTGTAGATTGATGAGGGGAAAAAACGATGTAATCCATTTTAGAATAAGGCTAACACAAAACAAAATTTGGAAAAAGTCAAAGTGTCTGAATAATTATGTAAATAAGATATTTTTTTTTATTTTTTTTTGACATTTTCAAAACATTCTAAACCCTTTTTCACTTTGTCATTATGGGGTATTGTGTGTAGATTGAGGGGAAACAAATATTTAATCAATTTTAGAATAAGGCTGTAACAACAAAATGTGAAAAAAGGGAAGTGGTCTGAATACTTTCTGAATGCACTGTATAATAGAAGATGATAGTTTACTGGCCTGCTGAGACGTATTCAAGAAGTGGGCCAGGAGTTGCAATGATTCATGAACAGTTTCAATGTGTTTGAAATCTATCTTTGTAAACCTGTAATGTATAGATAATGGTTCATATAAGTTAAAGTAATGGGCTCCTGTTGTACAGGTAGACCAGGTTGTTTACAAGTATAAATTAATGATAAAGAAATTGACATCACAAGGACTGGACAATATGTGTGTGAATTTATGTGTTTAGAAAATGGGAGATCTTTTTTTACATAAAAAATGTAACTGCTATTTGCATTCTAAATTAGTGTTTGTGTATTAACTAATTTCATTGGCAATAAATCTTTGACAGAAAAAGTCCATGTAAATTGAATTGTCATTCTTGATGCACTAATATTGTTAAGAAATATAGATCCAGTTTTCTGTGAATGTGTATGTTTCTTTGAATATGCATTTGAACATTGAGGTTATTTATTTGTGTGATTGTATACAGTACATGCGATTTATGCAAGTGGAAGGAATCCACACATATAGCTCTTGGTAAAATAGATTTCAAGACAATGATTCAGCTCTATTCCACTTCTCTTCTGTAGTGAACCAGCTGTCTAGACATTGAATTATTACTTACAGTATTCTCCTTTGCTTCCACTAGCACAGATGTCAAATACTCGCACACTCATCATGTAGAAATTGCATGCCGACTCACTTATTTTATTTTTTTCTGTTTTGAATGGTAAGGCACTTCGGGGGTTTGTGGTATATGGCCAATATACCACGGCTAAGGGCTGTTCTTAAGCACGATGCAACGCAGAGTGCCTGGACACAGCCGTGCTGTATTGGCCGTATACCACAAACCTCCAAAGTGCCTTATTGCTATTATAAACTGGTTATCAACATAATCAGAACAGTACAAATATATATATGTTGTCATACATGTGGTAAATGGTCTGATATACCATGGTTTTTGGACAATCAGCATTCAGGGCTCGAACCACCCAGTTTATAATTAGTCAGAGGTGGAAAAAGTACTCAATTGTCATACTTGAGTAAAAGTAAAGATATCTTAATATAAAATTACTCAAGTAAAAGTGAAAGTAACCCAGTAAAATAATACTTGAGTAAAAGTCTAAAAGTCTCAGATTTTAAATGTACTTAAGTACAGTGGTGGAAAAAATACTATACTTGAGTAAAAGTACAGATCAGAGGCAGTAAGGATGACCAGGGATGTTCTCTTGATAAGTGTGTGAATTGTACCTTTTTTCCTGTAATGCTAAGCATTCAAATTGTAGCTAGTACTTTTGGGGGTCAGGGAAAATGTATGGAGTAAAAAGTGCATAATTTTCTTTAGGAATGTAGTGAAGTAAAGGTAAAAGTAGTCAAACATATAAATAGTAAAGTGCAGATAACCCAAAAAACGACTTAAGGAGTACTTTAAAGTATTTTTACTTAAGTACTTTACATCACTGTAATTAGTAACACATAACCCCTATTTGTACGGGACTAGTATTACTAGAGAACGTTTGTTATGTAATTATTACTCCAGAACGTCCTTTATTCCATAGGACGTTTCGGACGGGATTAGTTTTTTCCAAACTGCCAAATTCTGATTTTTTTCAATAAATTGACAGTTATTATAGAAGCCGGAATGTTTTTATTACAGACATGAAGATATTTCAACATGTCCAAGTGATAACTCGAGTTTGGTTCCCAAATTTCTAAACCATACCAAACCATTTTTGGTATAGTGTCGCCATAATATTTGAAATGAGGAAATCTGATCATAATCATTAGAATATGTTAGCGATCTGCCGTACGTCCCAAATGCCCCCCCAGCCGTCAGATGTGAGCTAAATAGTGCACTTGCACCTGAGATACGTTTTAAGGCTATACGGATGAGAAAGTTAACTTATAATTTCCAAACGTTTAGGTCAGTTGTATGCTACTTAATTTGCGATCTATTAACAGCAAGTTTTGCAATAAATAGGCGCAATATTTTTACTGGTGCATTTGGCAATTTGGCAATATTCAATTCAATATGCACAAAACATAAACAAAAGCATTCACTCTGAAAGTTGATACATGTATTTCTTGCTCAAACCGCGAGCAAAATCTGGTGAATCACCAACTACTGTATACCCTCAATATGTATTCCGTTCAGAAACTGGAATAAACTGGAGCGGGAGTGTGCAGTTGACTCATGTCATGTGTTAACCTAGCTGACTAAGTAGAGAGGAAGAGGCTGGGGATTTTTTTGTATGGAGGTCAATGAGAGTGTCGAATTACGACAGATTTATTCGATGGAATAGAAATTTCGTAATGTTTAGGCTTTTACGAATGTACTGATTTAAGTGGATGCACGTGGCATTCAGGCAACTTTGAGGAAAAACGACATAGTTTTCCTGTTGTTCGCAGACGTATCTGCCCTCTCATTGGCTAGAATAGTCCCATCTGTTCTCCCCTCCTCCCACCTGCCGTCCATCTTTGAGGATACGTGTTTCCATGCAAACGTTTGTTTTACTATCCTTGTGGGGACCAAACAATTGATTCCCATTCAAAATCAAATTTTCCCTAAACCTGACCTTAACTCCTTAAATGTGATATTTCAGTTTTATATTTTGAATACATTTGCAAACATTTCTAAAAAACGCTTCGTCATTCTGGGGTATTGTGTATAGATTGATGAGGGGGAAAAAACTATTGAATGCATTTTAGAATAAGTCTAAAACGTATCGAAATGTGGGAAAATTCAAGGGGTTTGAAGACTGTATAGTATATATTAGACTCAATTTCGAGTTTCATAGCAAAGGGTCTGAACACTTATGTAAATGAGGTATTTCTGTTTATATATATATATATATATACATTTGCTAAAAATTCGAAACCTTTTTTTCACTTTGTCATTATGGGGTATTGTGTGTAGATTGAAAAAAACAAACAAATATTTAATCAATTTTAGAATAAGGCTGTAATGTAACAAAATGTGGAAAAGGGGAAGGTGTCTGAAGCTAAACAGTGCACTTGCACCTGAGATGCGTTTTAAGGCTATATGGATGAGAAAGTGAATTTATAATTTCCAAACGTTTAGGTCAGTTGTATGCTGCTTAATTTGCGATCTATTAACAGCAAGGATTCCAATAAATAGGCCCAATATTTTTTCGGATGCATTTGTCAATATTCAATTAATATGCACAAAATATAAACAAAAGTTTTCACTCTGAAAGTTGATACGTGTAGGCCATTCACATAGTTTATGGAAAGCACTTGTTTAAAAAATTGAATCAGTTATTATGTTCTTGCTCAAACCGCGAGCAAAACCTGTCTAGGTGAAACACAAACTACCACTTTTCTAGGTGAATCACCAACTACTGTATACCCTCAATATGTATTCCGTTCAGAAACTGGAATAAACTAGAGCGGGAGTGTGTTGACTCATGCCATGTGTTAACCTAGCTGACTAAGTAGAGAGGAAGAGGCGAAGCGGGATGATTTATTCCACCCAAAATCTGTCCGTGTAAAATAAATAGGCCAAGTGGGGATTTTTTTGTATGGAGGTCAATGAGAGTGTCGAATTACATCAGATTTATTCGATGGAATAGAAGTTTCGTAATGTTTAGGCTGTTACAAATGTACTGATGTAAGTGGATGCACGTGCCATTCAAGCAACTTTGAGGAAAAACTACTAAATTGTGCCTGTTGTTCGCAGACGTATCTGCCCTCTCATTGGCTAGAATAGTCCCATCTGATCTCCCCTCCTCCCACCTGCCGTCCATCTTTGAGGAAATGTGTTTCCATGCACACGTTTGTTTTACTATCCTTGTGGGGACCAAACAATTGATTTCCATTCAAAATCCTATTTTCCCTAAACCTAACCTTAACCCCTATCCCTAAACCTAACTCCTGACCCTGAACCCTAACACTAATTCTAACCCTAATTGTAAACCTAACACCTGAGCCTAAAATATAATTTTCCTTGTGGGTACTAGCGAAATGTGCCGATTTGTCAGAATTTTCCTTGTTTTACTATCTTTGTGAGCACTTCTGGTCCTCTCAAGGATAGTAAAACCCAAACACACACAAAAAGTCTGAGTCTCATTTACAACTGGAGATTCTCAATTGTATTTCCTTGATTCCTCGCGTCTTCTCTCCTTGCTTCCTTCTCAAAACTCAGTCAAGGGGTCCAATTGAGATCCTTTCAAAGCTTTGCCACAGTTTTGGTTGTGGAGATAGTTAGCTTTTTTCTCAACCTATACCACCATCTACTGTTATGTATGAGTACTGGCCCATCTAGACATATCACCATAGACGGTATATGCCTAGCACACATCAACCACTAGAGAGCGCCCTCTATACGGAAGTGAAGCTGTCAGCTCGAGACAGGAAATGGAAGCAGAAATGTTTAAATTGTAAAGCAGCACAGACAATCTTGCAGTTTTCTTCCCAATTCTTCTTTAAACAACTAAATATCTCTTCAAAATGTCGAAGAATAATGATTCGAACCAATTCAGGAAGGTGGACGTGGACGAGTACGACGAGAACAAATTTGTGGACGATGAGGATAATGGAGAGAGTCAGGTCGGTCCAGATGAAGCAGAAGTGGATTCGCTGATCAGACAATATCCTTTTACATTGCTTTGATGTACTAAGTGCACTGTTAAATTTAATGGAGTGACGTGAAGCCGACACAGTTCTGTTATAATGTTGCATTTCAGACCATCTGACAAGTCATGATGCTACTATGTTGCAGATAAAGTCGACGCTTGTGCGTGCGCCCGTCAAGTCAGGGCGTGGTGCTCTCATGTCATTGATCCAACGATCTTCCCTTTTCATATAACGAGAATACGTTCTGCAGTCAGATTATGTGTTTTATTCAGTAAAGGTTTGGTGATGGTGGTAGTAGTAGGCCTAATATTTTATTTATGACCTGAAGACAGTCATTTGTTTCAAAGCAGGTTCAGACAAGTTGGAGGGTAGGAAGTGAATTCCACCAGTCAATCAATCAGTCAGTCATTGAGATTCTAAAACATTTTTGAAGAGAGGTGAATCAAGAATTACTGTGGCGCTCTCTCATTAGTATAAAACTTTTGTATAGTTTGTCTGTCTATCTTTTCCTTAACACTGATGCACAGGGAACCTGATGGAAGCTTTGCAGGCTGTACTGAAGAATCCCCCCATCAACACCAAAAACCAAAATGTTAAGGTCAGCCTTCATTACAACACAATAGAACCATGTCGAGCGTTAACAGTCCCATGTGAAACAAAACTAGCTTGTTCCTCAAAATACACTTTGAGCTTGAGGCATGTAAAAGCGTGTACTTCCTTCACTGTGTGTGTGATTAGGATCGTGCTGAAGCCCTGATGCTTAAAGTACTGAGTGCCTTCAAGAGCAGTGACATTGAGAAAGCTGTACAGTCTCTGGATAAGAACGGAGTTGACCTGCTCATGAAGTACATCTACAAGGGCTTTGAGAAGCCTTCTGAAAACAGCAGTGCTACCCTGCTGCAGTGGCACGAAAAGGTAAGACTTATTTATCCTTACTGGTGTATGGCTGGAAGCACTTACAAGGTAGTAGGTGTGTGTGAAACGCACACACTGATAAAGCACATGCATACATTTTTTATTAAGAAGTGCTCACTGAAGTACCCTTTACTGTTAGATTGCGTTATTAACTGTTATTTCCATATTCCTGTTATATTGTTGTTATTTGTATTCACTGTGTTCATACTGTGTGGGATTCTAGGCTCTCTCTGCTGGAGGAGTGGGTTCCATCGTGAGAGTGCTGACAGCCAGAAAAACTGTGTAGAGCTGCACTGGACCTGACTGACTGCCACTGAGACCACCCTCTTAGGGGATGTGCTGGCACTATAACCCCCTGGGCCTGTACTCATAAAGCATCTCAGAGTAGAAGTGCTGATCTAGGATCAGTTTAGCTTTTTATATAATAATGAATAAGATTACAAGGGCAGGCTTGACCTGATCCTAGATCAGCACTCCTACTCTGAGACGCTATATAATTACGGGCCCAGAACTGGTTTCCTTTCTACGCTTGAAGGAAGCTCGCAGACACCAGACGACCTGTCTCAAATGGCCCCTTCTCAGTCCTAAAATGCTTTATGATATTTGATCAGAATCCAACGTTTGTCAAACATTTTGTGCTTTTGTTGTGAAAGATGAGATACTTATATCGTAAGATTTAAATCATCTTTATGTCATAACAAAGACATGTAATAATATGCCGTTTTCAGAGTTAGATTTTGTGCTATCATGGTGGATAGATGGCACCATACGGTAAGATTTCATTCCCTCTAATGCAGAGCAGTTTGTGTGTGATTATGCTTGAACTAGTTCACCTGGTCCCAGATCAGTGGAGGCTGCTGAGGGGAGGACGACTTATAATAATGGTTGGAACGGATCAAATAGAATGGCATCAAACCATGTGTTTGATGTATTTGATACCATTCCACTGACTCTGCCACTACCACGAGCCTGTCCTCCCCAATTAAGGTGCCACCAACCTCCTGTGTTCCAGATCTATTTGTCCTATTTAGCTAACTCCTATGGGCATTAATATACAGCACTGACAGATCTGGGACCAAGCTAGGAACAAGTCCTTTGGAATGTAGTGATGTCATCACATGTTCCTGGACACGTCTCAGAGGGCATCCTCTTTTATAACGTATTTACAACAATTCTAGAAAAAATATAATCTCTTGACAAATCCATTTGTAGATGTATTGAGGAAATAATGTGTTACGTTAAACCTTCTGATCAAATGACCAAATGCCTTATTGGGATATTCTTTTTGATATACTGTATATTAATTTTCTGGACATAATAAACAAACATCCACCTAATGAGTTTTTTTTCTTCATTTTCTGACATTTTCTGACTGCAAAAACTACATTCCACTCAGAGTATGTGTTTTGTATTCTTTCTTGGAATTCTTTATTCAGATGCTGGTTATTTTTGCAATTCTTCCATGATCTTTGTTGTTGTCATATTTGTATCTTGTGAGCCACCACAGGTGACTCAGGTGGTAGGTCTCCCACTCTCCTAAAGCATGTCATCACCGATCCCCCTGGGTCACCTCTCCCTCAGCCATCCAGTCATGGAGGAGAACAGGCCTCTTAGTGGGATCCTGCTACAGTCACCAGCTGAACAACTCCTCACACTCTGTATCATGGTGAAACAGCGATAGGATGGAGATTTGGCCTTTGGGTCTCTTAAATCTTTTTTGTATTTGATCACCTTTAATCTAGTCTGAGTACCAGTCCTTTTAGCTAATATTCCACTCCTTGCCACTCCTGTCATTTGTCCAAGCTCTTTGGAAAATGACAGGTGTGGAATTTTAGCTAAAAAGACTAGTACCCACCTTTAACCCACTCATGTATCCATAACCACATCCAAGAACATACTCATACATAGCAACAGAAACTTCTCTCTCTCTGCGCACCCCCTCACCTTTTGTCGGGTCCTTTTTGAAGCACAGGCGCCCAGCGATGATGTCAGCCTCCTTGTTGAAGGGCAGGTGGCCACACACCAGGCCGTAAAGCAGTACCTGCAGTAACCAGATGGTGGCGACCCTGGTACACACCACTCAGCACCCACTCTGGAGGACAGTACTCTTCTCTACCTGAGGGAAGGAAGAAGGAAGGAGACATTACAGAGAGATTACTGTAAATTACTAATATCCTGATTTCTGAGACATTTTCCAGATCTTTACAACTGGGTCATGTTCATTAGGGCACACTAACAAAAGTGCTTCTTACTGGACGAGTTCAGATAGCGCCTACCTATTTCACTCAGTTTCAGAGCGTTTTCTTCCATTTCGTGCCTACTGAACATAACCCTGACCAGCGATTCCCTTGTTGTCTCCTACCTCCTACCTTGAAGTCACGGTGCAGCATCCCCCCAGTCAGTTTCAGAGTGTTTTCTTGCTGAACAGCCAGCACCACTACCTGTAATAACATAATCAGAGTATAGAACAGGCAGCATCACCTGTAATAACATAATTATAATATAGAACAGCCAGCGCCACCTGTAATAACATAATTATAATATAGAACATCCAGCATCACCTGTAATAACATAATTATAATATAGAACAGCCAGCATCACCTGTAATAACATAATTATAATATAGAACAGCCAGCGCCACCTGTAATAACATAATCAGAGTATAGAACAGCCAGCATCACCTGTAATAACATAATTATAATATAGAACAGCCAGCATCACCTGTAATAACATAATTATAATATAGAACAGCCAGCGCCACCTGTAATAACATAATCAGAGTATAGAACAGCCAGAATCACCTGTAATAACATAATTATAATATAGAACAGCCAGCATCACCTGTAATAACATAATCATAGTATAGAACAGCCAGCATCACCTGTAATAACATAATCAGAATATATGCCACTTAACAAACACTCTTATCCATAGCGACTTAGTTTGTGACTTAGTAGCAACTAGAGAGTAGAGTACAGAACAGGGAATCCATACATTTGTAGTAGGTGTATGTGATCCCTGTGTGAATTCAACTGACAACCTTGGCATTTCTTGTGCCAAACGTTTACGTACTGAGCCACACAGGACTTCACGAGAGCATCACCTGATGTTCCTGGCCAGACACTTGTCCACCCGTCCACACAGCTTCAAACAAGTCCATGCAGGGACCGCTCAGCCTTCTCAAACCACTCCAGCAGGCCCAGCACGTAGCAGCAGGACGGGGGCCATGAGACAATCTGCACCAGGGTCACCTCCAATGACAAAGCACTCCGCTCCCCAGGCTGGAGGTGAGAGGGGAGGGAAAAGTGGATGGAGAGGAGAGTGGGGTAAGAAGGTTAAAAAAGGTGACTTTCTGTATACTTAACCTGAGAGTCTTTGAAGTTGTGGAAACTGAAACAGGTTACTTACAAGCTTTATGTATGGCTTTGCCATTCCTCTGGTCACACATTTTATGGCCACCTGAGTGAAAAAGCAACATGATGAGAAATTCATATACAGTTGAAGTTTGACGTTTACATACACTTAGTTTGGAGTCATTAAAACTCGTTTTTCAACCACTCCACACATTTCTTGTTAACAAACTATAGTTTTGGCAAGTCGGTTAGGCCATCTACTTTGTGCATGACACAAGTAATTGTTCCAACAATTGTTTACAGACAGATTATTTCATTTATAATTCACTGTATCACAATTCCAGTGGGTCAGAAGTTTACATACACTAAGTTGATTGTGCCTTTAAACAGCTTGGAAAATTCCAGAAAATTATGCCATGGCTTTAGAAGCTTCTGATAGGCTAATTGACATCATTTGAGTCAATTGGAGGTGTACCTGTGGATGTATTTCAAGGCCTACCTTCAAACTTAGTGCCTCTTTGCTTTACATCATGGGAAAATCAAAAGAAAATCCGCTAAGACCTCAGAAAAAAAAATTGTAGACCTCCACAAGTCTGATTCATCCTTGGGAGCAATTTCCATACGCCTGAAGGAACCATGTTCATCTGTACAAACAATAGTACGCAAGTGTAAACACCATGGGACCACACAGCCGTCATAGCGCTCAGGAAGGCGATGCGTTCTGTCTCCTAGAGATGAACGTACTGTGGTGCGAAATCAATCCAAGAACAACAGCAAAGGACCCTGTGAAGTTGCTGGAGGAAACAGGTACAAAAGTATCTATATCCGCAGAAAAACGAGTCCTATATCGACATAACCTGAAAGGCCACTCAGCAAGGAAGAAGCCACTGCTCCAAAACCGCCATAAAAAAAGACAGACTACGGTTTGCAACTGCACATGGGGTCAAAGATCATACTTTTTTGAGAAATGTCCTCTAGTCTGATGAAACAAAAATAGAACTGTTTGGCAATAATGACCATCGTTATGTTTGGAGGAAAAAGGGGGAGGCTTGCAAGCCGAAGAATACCTTCCCAACCGTGAAGCACGGGGGTGGCAGCATCATGTTGTGGGGGTGCTTTGCTGCAGGAGGTACTGGTGCACTTCACAAAATAGATGGCATCATGAGGAATTTAAAATTATGTGGATATATTGAAGCAACATCTCAAGACATCAGTCAGGAAGTTAAAGCTTGGTCACAAATGAGTCTTCCAAGTGGACAATGACCCCAAGCACACTTCCAAAGTTGTGGCAAAATGGCTTAAGGACAACAAAGTCAAGGTATTGGAGTTACACCAGTTCTGTCAGGAGGAATGGGCCAAAATTCACCCAACCTTTTGTGGGAAGCTTGTGGAAGGCTACCCAAAATGTTTAACCTAAGTTAAACAATTTAAAAGCAATGCTACCAAATACTAACTGAGTGTATGTAAACTTCTGACCCACTGGGAATGTAATGAAAGAAAGAAATGCTGAAATAAATAATTCTCTCTACTATTATTCTGACATTTCACATTCTGAAAATAAAGTGGTGATCCTAACTGACCTAAGACAGGGAATTTGTACTAGGATTAAATGTCAGGAATTGTGAACAACTGAGTTTAAATGTATTTGGTATAAGGTGTATGTACACTTCCAACTTCAACTGTATTAGTGTGCTTTCACTTCTTGGATCATGCAAATATAAATAGCAATACAACATTTGAATTTTCTATCTCACGCAGTTTTCCGACTATATGACCAGAATTAGAATTCCATAACAAACTGATATAAGCTTCACCTGTTGGCTGTCACCTTTGCACATGGCAGCATAGACCCACATCCTTTTTACCCAGCATACTCTCCATTGTGTCGAGAAACTCAAAGTTGCCTGTAACAAAGTTACGCATGAAATAAAGCACAAATCATCACAAATACCAAATATCAAACTCAATAGATACTGTTCATATAATATCAGAACTAGCCTGGTCCCCAATGTGTTTGTGCTGTCCTGCCGTCTCCTGTGGTCATTGTCAGGCTAATGGAAAGACAACACTAAAGCATCTGGGACAAGGCTAATTCATCTTCCTTTGCATTGATACTGAGTGCAGTCAGGTCTTACTTGGGTTGGGTCCAAGATTAAACATGCTGGAGTCTGAAGAGGCTGGTCCTCTAGAGTTGGGGGTGGGGGTTGTGTAGTGGGTTCCTCAACTGGACTCTCCTTTGTCGTTTGTCTGGTTAGATGGTGGACAACGACGGGTCTCTCCAGACTGGGGGTTCTATTGTTCTTACTTCTCTTCCCCTCCTCCCTGGGCCACACCGCCCAACTCCTCACTGCTCTCCTCTCTGACCCTCCTTCAACTCCTCTGTCTGGTGTTTATACCTTTAACGTTGTTCACCAACCCTCCTCTCCTCCCTTCCTTCAGTCCCGAGGCGGAGGGGACAGCATTCTCATTTTACTCCTCCACCTTCTCCTCCTCCTCCTCCTCCTCCTCCTCCTCCTCCTCCTCCTCCTCCTCCACCTCCTCCTCCTCCATATCTTTCTGTCCCCTCAGGGTCTTTTCTTTTCCTCTCCTCCCTTTCTCTCTAATGGCAGCAACCTCTCTCAGTCACAGCCTGCCTCTGTGGAGCTGGTGCTCTGGCTCTTAGTCTAGAAGTGTAAGTTGGGCCTGTAGTGACCTGTTCTCCTACTACATCACTCTGAGAAGACCTCATGGATGTTTCACTTCGACTCGGGAGCGATTCCTCCCCCGTGTCCTTGGCTTTGACTCTCTCTCTCTGGACTTCAGTTTGATGATGTTAGGGTTCATGCGTGGGTTCTTGCCTCGGGATGGACCGGGAGAGTCCTTGTTGGTGGGTTCACTCCTACTGGGTCTGGGTCTGGCTCGGCATCTTGCCTTCTCCCTTGGAGGATTGCACGTTCTGTTGGTCCTCACTCTCAACAAGTAAGGGAACGCCTGTTGTTTTTGTTGTTGTTGTTCCTCACTCTCTCTCTCCTGGGGGTCACAGTCCCTGACCCTAAGCCCTGAAATCTCTTCAAACAGGCAAGCCGCCTGCTCCAGGGTTCTTCTACTGTCTCTTTCCTGTCCTTCTCCTTCACTCTCTCCAGATGGATCACTTTCACTGGCAGAGCTGGAGCTGCTAGTGCTGCTTCCTTCCTCTTCATTCTCACTCTCATCACTCTCCTCCTCACTCTCTCTGCGGCTCCCAGGAGCTTCGCCCCTCTCAATCTGCGACTTGTGTCTCCTGATAGGGTTGGCTAACCTCCTGCCTTGAGGAGTTTCTCCTCCTTCCGCACAGAGACCTGCGCCTCCTGACAGAGTCTGCTTCCAATCTATTAAGGGGAGAGCGTCTTGTCCCCTCTCTAGTGGTGCCTAGTGGAGACCTGTGTCTCCTGACAGAGTTGGCAACCAATCTCCCGCGCTGTGGCTGGGGAGAGTCTCTCTTCTCTGCTGGTTCAGAGGTTCCTGGTGGACAGGGGCAGGCAGGAGTACCGCTCCTTCCTCTCCCCCCTCTCCCTCTCTATCACCTTCCTCAGCCCTATCAGTGAGTCTCTGGCCACGGAGAGAGATGGTCTCCTGAGCCCACTACGCCTCCCACAGACTTGCAGGGAAATAGAGTACAACTCGGTTCTTTCAGACTGAAACAATTGTCTACAACAGCCTGCTTCCACATGTTTTACCACTATAATCTAATAATATGGTGGATTTGTAGCCCTCGTCTCTTTGACGGCACAACTTTGATTATCTTACAAAAACAGCTTATTTAATAATACATGTATTAATCTACAAAGTAAATTCATAAATCAAACTATTACCAAGTTGTAGTTATAACCAACGGTATTGTAATGCAATATTTTTTTCTTTATTAATTATCTGAACCTACCATGGGCTGTTGATGAATTTGATAACCTCCAAGATGCCATACCTCATGACCCACTGACTCACTGTGCCAAAGCAGGATGAGTCAGTGGCAGAGGCCTGGTGATGTCACAATAAAGCACAGGTGACTGTTAATGATGTCATATGGTGACTGGGCTATGACAAAAAAATTCAGTAGTCTGTCCTTACTATAGTAACACATCATTTGTTTTATTTAATAGCTCATCTATCAATAACCGAAAGAATGTTACTATGGTAAATTATTTGTAGTCACTTTAATTTTTTTATTTTTTTAATCTGTCCAAATCACATCACTTTTGTGTCCATATGCTAATCTACTGGTATATGCATTGAGTATATCAAACATTAGGAACACCTTCCTAATATTGAGTTTTTTGCCCTTTTGCCCTCAGAACAGCCTCAAGGTCTCAAGGCCTCACAAGGTGTCCTTGGAGTTCCACAGGGATGCTGGCCTATGTTGACTCCAATGCTTCCCACAGTTGTGTCAAGTTGGCTGGATGTCCTTTGGGTGGTGAACCATTCTTGATACACACAGGAAACTTTTGAGCGTGAAAAACCCAGCAGCGTTGCGGTTCTTGACACAAACCGGTGCATCTGGCACCTATTACCATACCCTGTTCAAAGGCACTTAAATATTTTGTCTTGCCCATTCTCCGTCTGGATGGCACACAGACACAATTCATGTCTCAAGGCTTAAAAATCCTTCTTTATCCTGTCTCCTCCCCTCCATCCACACAGATTGAAGTGGATTCAACAAGTGACATGAGGGATCATAGATTTCACCTGGATTCACCTGGTCATGGAAAGAGCAGGTGTTCTTAATGTTTTGTATACTCATTGTGGAATATGAATGATTAGTAGACTAATCTACAACACACACCATATCTTATCACTGACTTTACTTTCCAGTGTATGAGTCAAAAGTGTAATGAGTTGCCTAGCTTGAGTATGAAAATAACAATTTGTTACATTCTGTGTCTATAAGCTGCTAGGGTAGCTGCGAGATGATATATATACTGTAAAGAAAATCCTGTTGTTTTTACGGTAACTTACTGGCAACCAGTAACCTGTAAGTTACTGTAAAAAAAAAAGTACAGTATGTTACCGTAAATTCCAAAGAAACGTTGGTTTTAACAGTACATCACTGTAAACCTTTCCATAAAAACAACCCTTTTTTTGCAGTGTAGGTTAAAAGGGATGAATGCATTGCATCATGGGTATTCTTGTCTGCATGAGACCTCAAATTCAACCGTAGCTAACTTTACAGGTGTTTGACATTGAAAATTGGTGTACTGTCCCCACTCAACGCTGACAACTAGGTCAGTTGGTTACAACCGCACTGTTGACTTTCCCCACCGCCTCCATTCCCATCTCACTATCTCTAGGAAAGCCTCTGGCAGAGATCAGAACACAGTGAGGGATCAAGGAGCAAAACTACCATATATAACTCCCTCTATTGTTTCTTTACTTCAGAGCTCAGCTGTGCTTTGCCAGTCGGACAGAGTGATAGGGTTCAGGGGTCGTACCATATTTTCAAAACGTCTTTCTTATTTGTCACTTTTATTCATTTGAAGTTGAGAGTAGACACACTTCCTATTGAATTATAATCACACTAAAGTAATGTTGTCATTGAAACACTCTGATCAATCCAGGAAGTCTTTTTCAGTTTCTTTGGTCCTAGTTTCCTGTTGTCCTGAGTGAGACTTGTGTACTACAGTGAAGTGTCCCCAGTGATGTTGGCTGGGATTTCAAGGTGGACTATGAGGATGGGTCAGATGAAGAAGCTTACTAGTCTCTCAGCTTTATAAAGCTATCATTCTCTTCTCTGGGTTCAACTCATCTTCTCTTTCAAAACGGCCAACACAGGCTGTGGGAACCAGTTGTTTCTCTCTTGATGAATAAAAAAAACAATTATGTCTAATAATTAAACACATTCTATCCTGTTGGTTTTAGTTAAGTGTTTTTAGTGTTTCTCATCTCAAGCTGTTGGCTAGATCATATTCGTTAGGGTACACCGTAGCAAAGCATGTCCTAACCCTATATTGTAAACTGTCATGGTCAAAACATATTGATACAGTAGTAGCTAAGACGGGGAGAAGTCTGTCTATAATGAAGTGATACGCTGCATTCGTAATGTAACGGCTGTTGGAAGGAGAGGACCAAGGTGCAGCGTGGTACGTGTCCATATTTATTAAATGAACACGGGAATAACAAAAAATAACAACCAAAACAGTTCTGTCTGGTGCAGACACACAAAGACAGAAAACAACTACCCACAAAACCCATGTGGGCAAGAGCTACCTAAGTATGGTTCTCAATCAGAGACAACGACAGACAGCTGTCCCTGATTGAGAACCATACCCGGCCAAAAACAAAGAAATACAAAAACATAGAAAAAAGAACATAGAACGCCCACCCTAGTCACACCCTGGCCTAACCAAAATAGAGAATAAAAATCCTCTCTATGGCCAGGGCGTGACACGTAACAACACTATCAACAAGGCAGGTCCTACAGGCCCTAGTTTTGTCGCACCTTGACTACTGTTTAGTCGTATGGTCAGTTTTCACAAAAAAAGGATTTAGGAAAATTGCAATTGGTTTAGAACAGGGCAGCACGGCTGGCCCTTGGATGTACATAGAGAGCTAATATTAATAATGTGCATGTCAATCTCTCCTAGCTGAACGTGGAGGAGAGATTGACTTCATCACTACTTTTATTTATGAGAGGTATTTGTTGAATGCACCGAGCTGTCTGTCTAAACTACTGGCACACAGCTCGGACACCCATGAATACCCCACAAGACATGCCGCCAGAGGTCTCTTCACAGTCCCCAACTCTATTCCACATCAAGCAACTGATGCAAGCAGTAAAATTAGATTTAAAAGCACCTTATGTTAAGCAACACAAACATAGGCACAGACACATGAATACACACACACACATGATAACATACGCACTACACACACATACACATGGATTTAGTACTATAGATATATGGTAGTGGTGGAGTAGGGGCCTGAGGGCACACAGTGTGTTGTGAAATCTGTGAATGTATTGTAATGTTTTTAAAATTGTATAAACTGTCAATTTTGCTGGACCCCAGGAAGAGTAGCTGCTGTAGCTGCTGCCTTGGAAGCCATGCTTCCCCCCAAAATGTACCCGCCCACAAATGTATATTTTGTCTCTCTGTGTTTTATAATTTTCCTTCAATTCACAAGAGGCTGAATGTATCTCATCGGAGAAAGCATCCAAGCGAGTGAAACAGCTCCCTCTTTCTCAGTATGTGTAGCTCATCCATCTGATGCTGTCTGGTCAAAAAGAGTATGACATTGTTGCCGCCCCTAGCATTGAATAAAAGGGAAGCCAGCGAGCATTTGGCCTCCCTTGATAAAAAAAATAATAATAATAGTAGCCAATCAGCTTTGAGGTAAACTGAGTGAGCTGAAATGTGAATGGTCCTGGTGCACCAAAACAAAAGTGTCAAGGGAAGACAGTTTGGATTTGGCTTCACACCAATCACACCACATCAAAACCAGAACGTAATTTACAGAAAAAACTTGAATGGTTGTGTAGTTGACTACCGGTGGCAAGTTAGCCACTGAATCTAAAATCGTCCCTTTCCTAAATTAGGCATGGATGGATATAGGGATTTGGACTTGTGGTTTTACTTAATTCTCCATACTGGCCAATGATTATAACGGTGATTCTGATCCAACCATAAATTCATACATTGTCGTGTCCCTGGCCTGAGAGGAAGGAAGTTCAATATGTAGCTAGATGTAGTAGGCCAATGTTAACTACCTGGCTTGGCGCATCTTTCCCATGAAAGAAAGTTAGGCAGGCGAGCAAGCATTTTATCCAGGTAGCCTAGGACAACAAAAACTAAAAGTGTGTACTGTATGACAGAGCCATGGATCGTTTCGGCAACATGAAAGAGAGGAGGATGTCATTAACATTTCTCTATAAGTAGTGTGAGTCAACATGTTTTTTTATACTTGCACACACCAATCAGCACCACGGACAGACACATTATATTTAACTTATGTTGATTGGACTAAATTGTTTTTGGTATCTTCACTGTATTAAAGCTACAATATGTAACTTTTTGGGTGATCTGACCAAATTCACATAGAAATGTGAGTTATGGCTCTGTCATTCTTATTGAAAGCAAGTCTAAGAAGCAGTAGATATGCTCTATGTGCTCTATTTCTATGCTCCACGTTCTTTAGTTTAGTTTTGGCATCTTTTAATTTCAGTTTTCTACCCCAGCCTCAAACAGTTGAAAAACAATATTTTTAATTATGGATATTTCACAGCAGTTTAGATGGTGCAATGATTCTCTACACTGTACGTGCTTGTTTTCTCAGACAAACTGAAAGTAGCGAACTATTAGACTTTTAGCAACCAAATTTCTGCATAGTGCAGCTTTAAACTAAGCATAGGTGATTTGATAATGTTGAAATGTGGAAGTTGAAATGATGCTGCAATAGTGGAGGCAGCTCCTGTTTTCTTTATGACTTGCAGTAACTCGCCATGTCAGGTGACATGTCATGTCATGTTCTAGGTGTCATGTTCTAGGTGAATGGAATAGGGCGGAGTCAGGCGCAGGACACAGGTATGAGTCACGATATTTACTCAAATTCAACAATAATCCAACAAGGATAAACATAAACAATCCAGATCATGTACACGGAACCGCTTGACAAAAACATTCACGCATAAAACAAAAGAGGAAGCCAGAGGGTTAAATATGGAACACTGATTATGGAATGGAAACCAGGTGAGTATAATGAAGAGAAAACAAAACGAAAATGAAACATGGCCGACTAGAAACTAGAAAGCCAGTGACATCGACCGCCGAACGCCGCCCGAACAAGGAGAGGGACCAACTTCGGCGGAAGTCGTGACAGTACCCCCCCCCCCCCCCCCGATGCCCGGCTCCAGCAGCGCGCCGACACCAGCCTCGAGGACGACCCGGAGGACGAGACGCAGGGCGATCCGGATGGATCAGGGCGATCCCTGCTTCTAAATCAATGGTTGACCTCCCTGCCACCAGTTGCGCACCCCTGACACCCTGCTTCTAAATCAATGGTTGACCTCCCTGCCACCAGTTACTCACCCCTGACGCCCTGCTTCTAAATCAATGGTTGACCTCCCTGCCACCAGTTACGCACCCCTGACACCCTGCTTCTAAATGAATGGTTGACTTCCCTGCCACCAGTTACGCACCCCTGACACCCTGCTTCTAAATCAATGGTTGACCTCCCTGCCACCAGTTACGCACCCCTGACACCCTGCTTCTAAATCAATGGTTGACCTCCCTGCCACCAGTTACGCACCCCTGACACCCTGCTTCTAAATCAATGGTTGACCTCCCTGCCACCAGTTACGCACCCCTGACACCCTGCTTCTAAATGAATGGTTGACCTCCCTGCCACCAGTTACGCACCCCTGACACCCTGCTTCTAAATGAATGGTTGACCTCCCTGCCACCAGTTACGCACCCCTGACACCCTGCTTCTAAATCAATGGTTGACCTCCCTGCCACCAGTTACGCACCCCTGACACCCTGCTTCTAAATCAATGGTTGACCTCCCTGCCACCAGTTACGCACCCCTGACACCCTGCTTCTAAATCAATGGTTGACCTCCCTGCCACCAGTTACGCACCCCTGACACCCTGCTTCTAAATCAATGGTTGACCTCCCTGCCACCAGTTACGCACCCCTGACACCCTGCTTCTAAATCAATGGTTGACCTCCCTGCCACCAGTTACGCACCCCTGACACCCTGCTTCTAAATCAATGGTTGACCTCCCTGCCACCAGTTACGCACTCCTGACACCCTGCTTCTAAATCAATGGTTGACTTCCCTGCCACCAGTTACGCACCCCTGACACCCTGCTTCTAAATCAATGGTTGACCTCCCTGCCACCAGTTACGCACCCCTGACACCCTGCTTCTAAATCAATGGTTGACCTCCCTGCCACCAGTTACGCACCCCTGACACCCTGCTTCTAAATCAATGGTTGACCTCCCTGCCACCAGTTACGCACCCCTGACACCCTGCTTCTAAATCAATGGTTGACCTCCCTGCCACCAGTTACGCACCCCTGACACCCTGCTTCTAAATCAATGGTTGACCTCCCTGCCACCAGTTACGCACCCCTGACACCCTGCTTCTAAATCAATGGTTGACCTCCCTGCCACCAGTTACGCACCCCTGACACCCTGCTTCTAAATCAATGGTTGACCTCCCTGCCACCAGTTACGCACCCCTGACACCCTGCTTCTAAATCAATGGTTGACCTCCCTGCCACCAGTTACTCACCCCTGACACCCTGCTTCTAAATGAATGGTTGACCTCCCTGCCACCAGTTACGCACCCCTGACACCCTGCTTCTAAATCAATGGTTGACCTCCCTGCCACCAGTTACTCACCCCTGACACCCTGCTTCTAAATCAATGGTTGACCTCCCTGCCACCAGTTACGCACCCCTGACACCCTGCTTCTAAATCAATGGTTGTTTAGTAGTCCGAAAATGTCAGAAATATTCACTTGCTTGACCATGCTGTAGGTCATGTAACTAACTGTTTGTTACATGCAAAATGCTTTGTGGACTTCACCGGACAGATGTGGCTCTCCGGTTTTGGGATGAAACACTTGAATTTATTCTGCCACTGTGTCTTATTATTGTCTCGGCCTTAGGCCTATATATCACATTGGCAGAGGACATGAACTAACAGGTTAGAGAGCAAACAGATGCACAATCGAGAGCATCCTGGCGGGCTGTATCACCGCCTGGTACGGCAACTGCTCCGCCCTCAACCGTAAGGCTCTCCAGAGGGTAGTGAGGTCTGCACAACGCATCACCGGGGGCAAACTACCTGCCCTCCAGGACACCTACACCACCCAATGTCACAGGAAGGCCATCAAGGAAAAAGATCATCAAGGACATGAACCACCCGAGCCACTGCCTGTTCAGCCCGCTATCATCCAGAAGGCGAGGTCAGTACAGGTGCATCAAAGCTGGGACCGAGAGACTGAAAAACAGCTTCTATCTCAAGGCCATCAGACTGTTAAACAGCCACCACTAACATTGAGTGGCTGCTGCCAACACACTGACACTGACTCAACTCCAGCCACTTTAATAATGGGAATTGATGGGAAATTATGTAAATATATCACTAGCCACTTTAGACAATGCTACCTTATATAATGTTACTTACCCTACATTATTCATCTCATATGCATACGTACATACTGTACTCTATACCATCGACTGTATCCTTATGTAATACATGTATCACTAGCCACTTTAACTATGCCACTTTGTTTACATACTCATCTCATATGTATATACTGTACTCGATACCATCTACTGTATCTTGCCTATGCTGCTCTGTACCATCACTCATTCATATATCCTTATGTACATATTCTTTATCCCCTTACACTGTGTACAAGACAGTAGTTTTGGAATTGTTAGTTAGATTACTTGTTGGTTATTACAGCATTGTCGGAACTAGAAGCACAAGCATTTTGCTACACTCGCATTAACATCTGCTAACCATGTGTATGTGACAAATAAAATCACAACACATACAGTAGTAATTATGGCTTTTTTCCCCTGGCCTGGCGTCCACAGTGATTGTCATTATCATAATGAAAGCGTGTGTTTGAGAGCCATATTGGCCAAGTTGCTCTGTTTAAAACTATATAAAGATACACAAGTTTGTATTTCTAGGATTCAGAACACTGTCATTCTTCAACACTTTGTATGACCCCTCTTCAGACAATGCAATGAGTCCAGAATGGTTACCTCTGAGAGGTAACCTCAGAGAGTGGTTACCTCAGACAGTGGTTACCTCTGAGAGGTAACCTCAGACAGTGGTTACCTCAGACAGTGGTTACCTCAGACAGTGGTTACCTCAGACAGTGGTTACCTCAGACAGTGGTTACCTCTGAGAGGTAACTTCAGACAGTGGTTACCTCAGACAGTGGTTACCTCTGAGAGGTAACCTCAGACAGTGGTTACCTCTGAGACTCGACGGGGAATAACTCCAAACCGTTCTCATAATGAAACGCTACCAAGCACAGCGTCAACTAAAGTGTTTATCTACAGTTTGTTTTGAACAGTATTCCTATTATAGTCTTAGGAAACATGTATTGATATAAGTTCATTATTTTATTCTCATGGAATTGCATTTACCATCGTGACAAGAGGACAATGTTGATAAAGATCAATAGTATTGTGACGTAGCAATATAGTCATAATGACATTACTGACAATTATTTATAAGTTTCTTCTTCAGTCTTTGCCTCTCTAACCTGTGATATCAGACAACCATCCCCTGCCCCATCCCCAGCCCTCTCTCCAAGCCCCATCACCAGCCCTCTATCCCCCCCACCCTCATCCTCAGTCCCAGACCTCTCTCCAAGCCCCATCACCAGCCCTCTATCCCCCCCACCCCCACCCTCATCCTCAGTCCCAGACCTCTCTCCAAGCCACATCCCCAGCCATCTATCCCCCCCACCCCCACCCTCATCCTCAGTCCCAGACCTCTCTCCATGCCACATCCGCAGCCCTTTATCCCCCTACCTGAATTCCCAGTCCCAGACCTCTCTCCAAACCACATCCCAAGCCATATTCCCCCCCCCCCCCCACACACTTAGAACTTAGGGTTCCAAAACAGTTATTTGGCTGTCACCATAGGAGAACCCTTTTTGGTTCCAGGTAGAACTCTTTTGCGTTTCAAGTAGAACCCTCTGTGGGAAGTGTTCTACATAGAACCCAAAAGGGATCCACCAGGAACCAAATAGGGTTCTTCAAAGGGTTCTCCTATGGGAACAGCCAAAGAAACCTTTTAGGTTCTAGGTAGCAGGTTCTAAGAGTGCACCCCCATCTCCAGTCCCAGACCTCTCTTCAAGCCCCAGCCCACTGTCCATCCATCTCCAGTCCCAGACCTCTCTCCAAGCCCCAGCCCACTGTCCATCCATCTCCAGTCCCAGACCTCTCTCCAAGCCCCAGCCCACTGTCCATCCATCTCCAGTCCCAGACCTCTCTCCAAGCCCCAGCCCACTGTCCATCCATCTCCAGTCCCAGACCTCTCTCCAAGCCCCAGCCCACTGTCCATCCATCTCCAGTCCCAGACCTCTCTCCAAACCCCAGCCCACTGTCCATCCATCTCCAGTCCCAGACCTCTCTCCAAACCCCAGCCCACTGTCCAGCCATCTCCAGTCTAAGACTCTAGGGCCCTAGCACATCCAGCACAGACATGGTAGCAAACACCCAGACTTCCTCTGGTCGCTGTCTCTCTCTCTCCCTGCCAGACAGAGGACTGGAGGCCCGAGACAGGGGACACAGGAGGAATGTAGGACGTCAATGGGAAGGAACTCATTCAGAGGTGCCAAAGGAGAGAGATTATTAATTGTAGTTTATGACAGCAAGCTGGGAGGGGAAAAGGATTGTTGATGAGCACAAGCACATTTACTGTAGGTTGTCTGATTCGGAAACTATGGCTGAGGATTAAGGACTTGTGTTTTATTATCACTGCACATTGAACCACATGTATTTAACGGGGAGTCACAACAAAAATAGTGTCAACGATAACTCCACTGTAGTAGCCTGGGTAACGATAACTCCACTGTAGTAGCCTGGGTAACGATAACTCCACTGTAGTAGCCTGGGTAACGATAACTCCACTGTAGTAGCCTGGGTAACGATAACTCCACTGTAGTAGCCTGGGTAATGATAACTCCACTGTAGTAGCCTGGGTAATGATAACTCCACTGTAGTAGCCTGGGTAACGATAACTCCACTGTAGTAGCCTGGGTAACGATAACTCCACTATAGTAGCCTGGATAACGATAACTCCACTGTAGTAGCCTGGGTAACAATAACTCCACTATAGTAGCCAGGGTAATGATAACTCCACTATAGTAGCCTGGGTAACTGAGCTATATTGATGTTTTATCTTGACAGCTACGGTATAAAGCCAGACTGTCCATGTCCAGAAACTCTAGTGTACAACTTTATAAGGTTGGAATTCAGTATTAATGAGATACAGGATAACAAATGGCCCTGTGTTTGTCTGTGGGAACAAGTACAGTATGGTCCCCTCCTTTCTTTTCCATTAAGACTAAACATAATCTCTGTTGTGTGCCAGGGCTTAGAAGAGGAAGAAGAGGAACCCTTAACCAATGACAGATGCTTCGATATGTATCGTAAAAACGGCTTTGAAACTTGGCCTCTGGAGTATACTCACATTCCCTCGTTACCAAGGATGCAACATCTGACGGCAGGAACTATTTCCCCAGCTCAATCAATACCATATGATTCACAGGGTGTATTAGTACACCATTGGGCTCTTTTGTCAATGCAAAACAAGCTGTATTGCTTATGAAGATAAACTGATATGAAATGCCTTTAGTGGCAATTCAATATGATGGGTCTGTCTAATTTCACACATCATTAGACTAAATGAAGTAGAGTAAGTGGAGTACAGTGTGCTTGCACTGCCCCACAGACTAATCTCTCTCTCTCTCTCTCTCTCTCCCCCCCCCCCCCCCCCCCCACACACACACACACCCTGAGGTTGGAAAGCCCTTTAGCCTTGTGAGACATGTCACACTCATCCAATCCATGGAATTCTCACAGGAACTCGCTCTCATGGAGGTGAGAAAACACACACACAGTACACAGAGAGAGAGAGAGAGAGAGAGAGAGAGAGAGAGAGAGAGAGAGAGAGAGAGAGAGAGAGAGAAAGAGAGAGAGAGAAAGAGAGAGAGAGAGAGAGAGAGAGAGAGAGAGAGAGAGAGAGAGATGGAGGTCCTATTCTACTCAGCACGGAGGCAGACTGTTTTGGTGAGTGTGTACAACGTTTCCAGCGCTTATGCACTGTCTCCACTCTCAGCTTATTAAAACGGAGATGACCTGCAAGAGGGAGAGAGACAATAATAACTTCAGCTTCGCACTCAAGTCATTGTCAACATACTTATTATCTTAGCCCTATCAAGTGACCACAATCTTTCCAAGACAAATAGATTTAGTCAATTTGAATTCTTGTTAAATGGGCATTTCCCGGCGACGGGAAGTATTGCTATTGAAATTGTTAGTATTTTATGTTAAAAATGCAACTACTGGATTTTATTTCATAACTTGCTCTGCGTTTTTGTTTGAGAAGTGGACAACATTCTGACGGAATAGTATCGCCTTGAAACCAAAAGGACCTTGCGCAGATGAAAAGTTGTCCAACTGAGTTTTTTATTTGACAGCGCGCTTTGGGAATTTAAAAGGGAATAACAAGACTTAGGAACTGATGATGACGAAGACTGTCAAATTTATCACGGGAATATTTATAGTTTTCCAGTATCAAATAACTCATGTGGAATTGATGCCTGCCAGTGGTAAGTCATTATTTAAGATAGTCTTTATTTATCGTAAGTCATTATTGTTCTTCAATTCTCTTTGGTGTGTTTGTTTTTGAAGCTCAGCCATGTGGACTAAGATTTCTATATAGCCTTAATGTTTTGGCAAGTTATTTACTTTTCAAATAAATCAAAATATTGAAGGAATTACTGTAAACATTAGACCAGTAAAGTACAGGATAAAATGCTGTGATAGGCTACATCACTGCCATACTGAATCCTTAGAGAGTGGACACAGTTCTCTGGCATAGAATAGAATACTTCCCAAGTGACTTTCCTAAGATAAGAGGAGATAAGATAACTTAACAAGATAAGTGGACTTGCTACATAAATGTCACTTTGCTGACATGCATGTAGGTTTGTTACTGCTTTTAGTGTCAGTTCATGGCTCATTAAAGGGGCAATAAGTAATTGCGACATTCATTTGTATACCCATGGATTCTTGAAGAATATAATTTCTAAATGCCTCATGAGCTTAGTTCAATTGTCACACTCCATCAGAACCCAAACTAGGAGCTTGTTTTACTCTGGTGTTTTGTAAGCAAAGTAATTGTAAACAAACACTGTATAGCCTCAAAACAAGTTTAAAACTGTACATTTGATCTCATGGATGGTCAGTCCTTGCATCTGTAGCTCTGTCTTAAAATGTGTCAGATGCTACATGTATCCAGCCCCATCCCTAAGCTATTTACCAAATCAGTGGTGGGCTGCCCACTTTCTTACTGTTTACAACTGCAGATTGCTCATTAAACCAGTTTCTTTTAGGTGTTCTAAATGTCTCCCAACCACAATAACACTTCTACGTCTGCTGATGCTAGTAGAACACTATGTGACATACTCTATGAGACTCACAACATGTCTTCCTCCATCACAACTGCCCCATAACGTCTGGGTTGGGCCTGCCAGTGTGAAGAATGTGCGGCAGCCTTTCACTCTCTCCTGCGAAAAGAGGGGGGAGTTTAGGTGCACTGCTGTCCCTGGCAGGATGATTGAGGGAAGGTGGATGTTTGTTTTTCCCAGGGAAGAGAGGTTAGTATGCTGTTTGTGTCTGTCACATGTTGACACTGACAGGCAGGCAGACGTAGGCTAGTATATAAAGATGGGTTTAGTTCCAAGGACTGAAGACGTTCAGTCATTGTCAACCTCACATGGGAGATTCCTGGGCCCTTTTCAAACACTGGTGAGATGAAGCGTAACCAGCACACTATGTCACAGGGAGCCCCTTCTACTCTCCTCAGGGGTCTCCCATCCTGGTGTGCAGGGGTTGGCCCTCTCTAGATGAGAGTCAGATCTGGATCAAATACATTATGTGTCAAATACTTTGAAGTGTACGCTTGATTTAGCTTGACCAGAATTCAGGGTGGTTTGCATTGGTTCCATTGTATTCGGCAATGGAAGGCCTGTCCCAGACCTGCTGTTTTCAACTCTCTAGAGACAGCAGTAGCAGTAGAGATTCTCTGAATGATCTGCTATGAAAAGCCAACTGACATTTACCCAGTCCTTTCCGGCACAGCCTGGAGAGGACTGGCCACCCCTCATAGCCGGTTCCTCTCTAAGTTTCTTCTGGCATTTCTAGGGAGTTTTTCCCAGCCACCGTGCTTCTACACCTGCATTGCTTGCTGTTTGGGGTTTTAGGCTGGGTTTCTGTACAGCACATTGAGATATCAGCTGATGTAAGAAGTACATTTGATTTAGGCTAAATCATTGCACACCTCATGTATCTGAATGTGTTTTTGTTTGGTCAAGGTCTGGGGAGTGTGTCTGAGGAGCAGGGATCCTCCAGCCAGAGGTGGAGGAGGTGGCTGGCCATCCCCAGGCCGGGTGCCCCGAGCTGGGCCAGTGACGACCGCCACAGCCACTACAAGGACCAGGATGACCTACTGACTGAGGAGAGACATGACAACAGCTCCCAGATTGAAGTAGGAACAACAACAACAATTTCAAAGGCCAGGAGTTTTCCTGACATCCTGACCAGGACAGTAATAAAGTCTGGGCCCTAGTTAATTAGACCCCAGGGTGTTTCCTGACATCATGACCAGGACAGTAATAAAGTCTGGGCCCTAGTTAATTAGACCCCAGGGTGTTTCCTGACATCCTGACCAGGACAGTAATAAAGTCTGGGCCCTAGTTAATTAGACCCCAGGGTGTTTCCTGACATCATGACCAGGACAGTAATAAAGTCTGGGCCATAGTTAATTAGACCCCAGGGTGTTTCCTGACATCATGACCAGGACAGTAATAAAGTCTGGGCCCTAGTTAATTAGACCCCAGGGTGTTTCCTGACATCATGACCAGGACAGTAATAAAGTCTGGGCCCTAGTTAATTAGACCCCAGTGTGTTTCCTGGACAGGTCTTGTGTTTAGGAAAAGTCAGGACCCTGTCATGTTTAATAATGTTTCATGTTCTGTCATATCGGCATGATATAGAACTCTATGCACTCTACATCTCACTGTCAGAATCAAGCTTGAAATGATCTCTCATTGTTCAGCACAAATTCAGGACTTATAGTGTATAACATCTAACACAGTGTTTCCCAACCTTGGTCCTCCAGTACCCCCAACAGTACACGTTTATTGTAACCCTGGACAAGCACACCTGATTCAACTTGTCAACTAATCATCAAGCCCTCAATGAGCTGAAGAGGTGTGTATGTCAAGGGCTACAACAGGGTTGGAAAACACTGAATTATAACATGAATGTTGTTTATCCCAGGAAACACGGAATGCTAACATGAATGTTGTTTATCCCAGGAAACACGGAATGCTAACATGAATGTTGATTATCCCAGGAAACACTGAATGCTAACATGAATGTTGTTTATCCCAGGAAACACTGAATGCTAACATGAATGTTGTTTATCCTAGGAAACACCGAATGCTAACATAAATGTTATTTATCCCAGGAAACACTGAATGCTAACATGAATGTTGTTTATCCCAGGAAACACTGAATGCTAACATGAATGTTGTTTATCCCAGGAAACACGGAATGCTAACACGAACGTTGTTTATCCCAGGAAACACGGAATGCTAACATGAATGTTGATTATCCCAGGAAACACTGAATGCTAACATGAATGTTGTTTATCCCAGGAAACACTGAATGCTAACATGAATGTTGTTTATCCTAGGAAACACCGAATGCTAACATAAATGTTATTTATCCCAGGAAACACTGAATGCTAACATGAATGTTGTTTATCCCAGGAAACACTGAATGCTAACATGAATGTTGTTTATCCCAGGACATGAACCATAGCTACTACACATCTAAGATCTACGGGGCTACAGAGACTGCTGGTAAATATCTGTGGGTGGACATAGATCAGCTGGACCCAGGGAAGGGGAAGATCCACGGCCTGCTGTCCAACACACACAGACAAGCAGCGGTACGCAGCCTTAGGGCAGAGGATATCAAACCATCAAGGAAAAGGGCATGCTCCTGTTTAGTGGATACTGTCATGACAAGTCAGCG
Organism: Oncorhynchus mykiss; assembly: GCF_057628025.1. Taxonomy (NCBI): domain Eukaryota; kingdom Metazoa; phylum Chordata; class Actinopteri; order Salmoniformes; family Salmonidae; genus Oncorhynchus; species Oncorhynchus mykiss. The sequence continues at coordinate 29,819,721 of NC_143049.1, forward strand.
CCTAGCTCTGCAGCCGACTGCTACCTGTATGACTTCTACAATATCAGTGATGATCACTCATACCTTGTGGCACCTTGTCTTGTCACTGAAACTCATCTTTGTTTTTGTGGTTTTTCTCCTTTCATTTCTCCTTTCAGAGTGTTCATCTGTCCTTTGACTTCCCGTTCTATGGTCACATACTGAGAGAAATCACAGTGGCAACTGGTGGTATGTCAAACTCTGATGAATGAGAATGAATATGTGAGAGACTACCACCATTATAAGGGACCTCCATCATCACTTCCTGAAATAAGAGGTGTGTGTGTGTGTGTGTGTGTGTGTGTGTGTGTGTGTGTGTGTGTGTGTGTGTGCGCACCCCCTCCATCAGGTTTCATCTACACAGGCGATGTCATCCACAGGATGCTGACGGCCACTCAGTACATCGCCCCTCTGATGGCCAACTTTGACCTCAGTATGTCCACAAACTCGACCATCAGTTACTTTGACAACGGTAAGACATATAGACATAGAGCCAAACAGGCAATTGTGTCTCGATAGATGTTAAGCCCTGCTCAGTCAATCAAAGGTTTTCTAGAAAAGTCAAGGGCAACTAACTTTATCCATGTGCAGCGAATTAACATAGCTACTGTCTTTGTGTATGTGTGTTTCTCTGTCTGTCCTTTAGGTAAAGCCTTGGTGGTCCTAACCAGCCTGTGTGTGTTTCTCTGTCTGTCCTTTAGGTAAAGCCTTGGTGGTCCTAACCAGCCTGTGTGTGTTTCTCTGTCTGTCCTTTAGGTAAAGCCTTGGTGGTCCTAACCAGCCTGTGTGTGTTTCTCTGTCTGTCCTCTAGGCACAGCCTTGGTGGTTCTAACCAGCCTGTGTGTGTTTCTCTGTCTGTCCTCTAGGTACAGCCTTGGTGGTTCTAACCAGCCTGTGTGTGTTTCTCTGTCTGTCCTTTAGGTACAGCCTTGGTGGTTCTAACCAGCCTGTGTGTGTGTCTCTGTCTGTCCTCTAGGCACAGCCTTGGTGGTTCTAACCAGCCTGTGTGTGTGTCTCTGTCTGTCCTTTAGGTAAAGCCTTGGTGGTCCTAACCAGCCTGTGTGTGTTTCTCTGTCTGTCCTCTAGGTACAGCCTTGGTGGTTCTAACCAGCCTGTGTGTGTGTCTCTGTCTGTCCTTTAGGTAAAGCCTTGGTGGTCCTAACCAGCCTGTGTGTGTTTCTCTGTCTGTCCTCTAGGTACAGCCTTGGTGGTTCTAACCAGCCTGTGTGTGTGTCTCTGTCTGTCCTTTAGGTACAGCCTTGGTGGTTCTAACCTGCCTGTGTGTGTGTCTCTGTCTGTCCTCTAGGTACAGCCTTGGAGGTTCTAACCAGCCTGTGTGTGTGTCTCTGTCTGTCCTTTAGGTACAGCCTTGGTAGTCCAGTGGGATCAGGTTCACCTACAGGACAGTGTAAGTCAAGGCCCATTTACCTTCCAGACCGCTCTGCACAGCGACGGACGCATCGTCTTCGCCTACAAAGAGGTGACGCTCCTCTTCCTCGCTAACTATTACTTATTCTAGAGAAGTAGAGCTATTTGCCATTAGCTTTAATTGTAATGAATGTGTATACCTCATTGTCCTGTGTGTAGGTTCCCATTGACATCAGTGAGATCAGGTCAGTGAACCATCCTGTCAAAGTGGGCCTCTCAGACGCATTTGTGGTGCTTCATGAGATTGAGCAGATACCCAGTGAGTATCATAATACTTCACTACTCTCTGTGTGTCTCTGTGTGCCCCCCCCCCCCCCCCCCGCCCGCATCCCTGGTCCTCCAGTAAGATTAGATCTGACTGCAGTCTGATCACCATTGACCACCTTCTCATTCTGCCAGATGTTCGCAGGAGGACCATCTATGAGTACCACAAAGTGGACATCCTCAAGTCCAAGATCGCCAACTCTACAGCGGTTGAGATGCTTCCTCTGCCCAGTAAGTTTATAGCCCCGTTTATACCTTGTTCTAACGTGTCCTGTGTCCTGATCTTGTCCACATTCTGATTGTGCCCGCATTTTCAGACGTGCGTCTACACATAGTGTTAAAATGTGTCACTTATCTGTCCACTGTGTCCACATTTTGACCTGCTTTCCTGGTCTCTCCCTGTATGTAAATCATTTGACAGATATTCTTTCAAAATAATATTTATTTATTTTAAGACATACTGTATATTGATGCCATAAGTCAATTGTGCCACGTCAATGATTTTAGAGGGCCTTATACAGTGGGGCAAAAAAGTATTTAGTCAGCCACCAATTCTTCAAACAGGTGCCATTAATACAGGTAACGAGTGGAGGATAGAGGAGCCTCTTAAAGAAGAAGTTACAGGTCTGTGAGAGCCAGAAATCTTGCTTGTTTGTAGGTGACCAAATACTTATTTTCCACCATAATTTGCAAATAAATTCATTAAAAATCCTACAATGTGATTTTCTGGATTTTTTTTTCTCTCATTTTGTCTGTCATAGTTGAAGTGATTATGAAAATTACAGGCCTCTCTCATCTTTTTAATTGGGAGAACTTGCACAATTGGTGGCTGACTAAATACTTTTTTGCCCCACTGTATATTGATGATTTGAATGGTTTCACTCTACAGATCCGAATACACTTGTAAAATATCCACACACAGTGGGTCCCTGGCTACCTTTGGAGGTGTTCAGGAAGATCTGATCACAATCAGTCTTTTAACCATCTACACCAGTCCAAAAATGTTGGCAGAATCAGAATCAGGGCAAAGGACACGTTAGAACTAGGCATAAACGGGGCTTAAGTCTACAGGGCTCTTTACAGTTATATCTATGGTAATTATTATTTGTGCTGGGCTAGAGCAACTTTTGGTGTACTAGGATCTCGCTTTTTTTTCTCTCAGCTTGTCTTCAGTTCTCCAGCTGTGGACCTTGTATGTCATCTGAGATCGGCTTCAACTGCAGCTGGTGCAGCAGACTGCACAGGTAAAAGTCCAGGTCAAGTTTGTTATTGCCATTTGTAGGCACAGAATGCATACAGTGGAATTTCTCTGTGACAAGAGTTCAAAGAGAAATGTAACAACCTATCTCTCCCAAATCAGCGCCATGTTGTGTCCTAATGGTTGTTCTGTTCTGTTATTTATAACAGGTGTTCCAGTGGCTTTGACCGGCATCGTCAGGACTGGGTAGATAAGGGCTGTACTGAAGCGGTATTGAACAGTTCACTATTCACTTCATTTGTTTTCTTCTGCCTCAAGGAAACTAATTCAAAACTGGAAACTAATTCACGTTGTCTTGATTTCACAGGGGAAAAACCAGAGCTGTGTTCAGATGGTTCACACCAACACCACAACACCTTACAATGTGCCTAACGCTCACACTACAACCACTCCAGTTGCCATGACAAGAACAGTGCGACAGCGGACTACCACCTCCATCACCACAACTACCTCCTCTACCACCACTACCACTGCCACTACTACATCCAGAGCCAGACCTAGCCCCACTGTCACCACTGCCCTCCCCTTCACCAGTGCTCCTACGGTGGGTAAGTAGTAGTACCTGGCCTTTTTGATCAAAACAGAATTACCATTTGGTGTGATGGGATGAGTGAGTGACATTTACCAAGCCATTTTACAATGACTTAACATTTACCAAGCCCTCGTGGGTTTACAATGACTTAACATTTACTAAGCCCTGGTGGGTTTACAATGACTTAACATTTACCAAGCCCTCGAGGGTTTACAATAACTTCATATTTTTAAAGTCTGAAGTGGTGTAAGAAATAGAGTGGAAACACATTCTAGTTCATTCCTGCTTACACAATCCAATGCTTTGAAACCCTTGATGGGAAGTGAACAAGTGCACAGTTGGAAGTGAACAAATGCACACTTCAGGTAGAAGGATGGAGAATGGGAGTTGGGCTGCGGTTTGTGTTTGCTCTAGCTGCTCAGGGACGTAGAGATGACGAGGGTCCGGTCTGCAGCTATTTCCCAGCCTGCTGTCAGATAATTGTGCAGCCGCTTATACAACGCAATGACAAATACTACACACTGGCACCATACTGCACACGTGGATCTTATCTGCTGAATGATGCCTCTCACTAGGTATCTGTCTATGTCAGTCTGGGGATTGATGGAAGGTATGTCTCATCGTATACTGTTTATGAACACACACAGTACATGCCTATATGGCTCTGGGATAAACATTAAGTACAGGCCTCTGACTTGCCTCAGAAAGCTGGTGACCAGTTTTGGCCCTCACTCATCCATATGTATTTTCTTCTTTCAGATGACACTAAGATTTCCCTGCACACAGAAAAAGAATCGCGTAAGTGGTTGCCAATCTCTTGCATGGTTCCAACATTCTCATGAATAATACATGATATTCAACATAGGCAGGATTTGCACTTTTGAGACTATTATATTTGTTTCATGACACTGGCAAGCTACATAAAACACACCTAAAGCATTTTTATTAAAACAAATATTATTTTGACCCAGATATGGGCGACAGCCCAGCAAACAGTGAAGATTCCTACAACGTTCGGTAACGTTTGTTACTTGTCCCCCTCCAGCTGCTGAGGTGGACGAGCCAGAGGAGGAGCAGAGAGAGGTGCGCCTGCAGACTGGTCTCCTGGTGGGTATCTCGCTGGTCATGATCACCATGGCAGCAGCCATCATAGCAACGGTGTACATGTACAACCACCCGACCTCAAGTGCCAGCCTGTTCTTCATAGAGGTAAGTAGGCCTACTGCCCCCTGCTGGCCTGGCTGGCACTCACAAACATTTGTATGTCTTTATTTACAACTTGATTTGGTCAGGGAAGTCACTGAGAGTACATCTAATTTAATGTATTTTGTTAAGGCTTAACACATTGTGACATTTAGGTAATTGAAGACCTTCATCAGACAATGTCAGACATTGTTTTTGCCTATATGGAGTAGTTACACATTTTAGGGAAGCTCTTCTAATACATTTTGTTTAGCACAAATCTCCTTTAAGTTCTTCTACCTGTGCTTCCCACAGAGGCGGCCCGCACGCTGGCCAGCCATGAAGATGAGGTTCTGTCGCAGCTCAGGGAACCCTACGTACGCCGAGGTGGAGGATCCAGGGCTGGAGAAGGATGATCTGGTGGTCATCGACCCCAAACACACCTTCGTCATCTCCGGCCACGACCGCAGGGAGAGCTTCATGGACAGCAAGGATGGCTTCATCGTCCCCAACCAAAGAGAACGGTTCCTGTCAGACCATTGCTGACTGGATCTAAACGGATCTGACTGAAGCGGACCTGGCCAAAACTAACCAGACCTGACCATTCAGGAGGCTTTGGAGAGGAACTTGTATTTTATACTGTGGAAGGAGAATGTATACTTCGCTACCTTGCATTCTAACTAAAGTGCATGAATAAAGGAACAGACTGGATTTGTAAGAGACCATATTCAGACACGTAGAGGACAAATGGAAGTTTGTGGGGGAAAAAAACATATTTTTTTTGTTGAAACCAACACGTTTGGGCCTTCTTCAGTTCTACCGTGGAAGTGGAATTCCTTGAACTAATAGATGGCCTTTTATTTAGCACGTAGAAACGTCAAGGTTCAGAGCTGCTGAGGAAGAAAAACTAGCTGATTTTAAAAAACAATGAAATATATAAGCTAAGAATGTCCTCAGCATGTTGACCAGGTTTTGTTTTTCCTGGTGGAACGCACTGCTACAGCTGACTGGAGATGGAAATGGCAGTGCCTCAGGAGAATCTCAGGCCGACTCAGAGTGACTCAACTCAACAACTGCTACAGGACAATCTTGAACAATGTGCTGATGATTCTCTACTGTACATATGCTTAACCTGCTGTCATTTTCATGACATTTGAAACGTTTGTGATTTGTGTGCTGTGATTGCAGAGGACAGGACACATAATAAATTAAACTGGACAGATTAATTAACCTACACCTCTCAGGTAATTTAGTCGTGTTTACTAAATGCAGGCCTAAGTGCAGGTGGTGGAGGCAGAATGCTGTTGAATGTCTATGGAAAACAAAGGCAAGAGCACCGTTTGGGTGAAACAAGTGGATGTTAGAAGATGCTCCTGGAAGCACTCATTGGAACATAAAGGTTGTGTTTAGAGAGTCAGCCCAATTCTGATATATTTTCCACTAATTGGTCTTTTGACCAATCAAATCAGATCATTTCACATCAAATATTTTTCAGCGCTGATCTGATTGGTCGATTGACCAATTTAGTGAGAATTTTTTTTATTAGAATTGGGTTGCCTGTCTAAATGCAGCCAACAAAATATCGAAGTCTGTTTCCATAAAGATGGCCTTTACTTCTCTAGTAAGAAGTCCTGGGAAGATTTCAATTACATACTCCTTGTGTCCTCTCTCCTCATCTCCTTCTCAAAAACCCATTGGAGAGGTGGGAGAGAGGACGCGAGGAGTATGCAATTGAGATCTTCCTCCTGTGTTCAGGTCCCAGGCTCCATCAGGACAGGAGGAATGTCAGACACTGGTGCCACTTCCTCGGCTCAAAAACCCAAACAAACTTATTTTTTCAACTCCTTAAACTGTAAGGTTAGGCAAGCTCTGTGTGTGGATGAATCTCAAGATTGATTACTTCAAGGCTTTAGTTCATGACTTTGTTCATACAATTGTAATAGCGGAGGACATCTACAGGTAGCCTACACAGAGAAACATCTATCTGTAGGAGCACAATGATAAGCCAAAAGTAATACCATTTTTATTTTATTGGACATAATTTACAATATAAATTCATACATCAGATGCACAAGGTTCCAAAGAACTAACAACCATATGAGACTTTCTGTCTACCTGAAAGTATAATAGTCTACATGACCAATATTCAACAGATAATGAATACAGTATAAGACAAATCACTGCTGATTGTTTTATTGAAATTAGGAATGTTATTTTGCACGTACTACAATAAGTCTATTTTATGTAATGATTGTTCCCACACCAATGATAGACCAGTGTCTTTTATAAATATTTATCAAATAGGTTAACTGTTAAAAACATGTTAAAACAAGCAGTAGTATAAATCATATCTTGCCTTTCAGACAATAGCCACACATCTGTTAGAGTTACATCTCCATCGTCATAACAACATTCTCATTCAGCTATATAAACATGGCTCTGGTCACCGATTGGTTGGAAGGTCTAACAACAAAGAGATGATTGACATTTCACTCAACAGCATATTTAAGAAAAATATTCTATAAAAACTGCTTTGTTTCCTAACTTAATCCATTTCTTCTTTGTTTTTACATCAAATGTACATAAAGTATGCAGCTACTATCTCTCATTATTAAGAATTGTACAACTCTTGTCTTTATCCACAGTGCCAGAAGTAGTGGTAAAACTGTTAGTCTGTACTCTGTAGTGTCTTGGTGGCAGGGTAGCAACCCTCTTACTGGACACTGATGGTACCGTGGACAAGGGGCTCAAGGCACTGGTGTGGGGGGGAGTCAAGGGGTCATGGCAGTGGTCAACATGCCCGGTCAGTTAGGTTTCTTTATCTGAGAAGAGATAAGGCATGTGGGTCAAAATACAGAACAACATGGGACCACACACTCTATTGAATACAATAACTAATGTGATTCTAGTAAATGTGTGACTATCTTGCCAAAATAATGGAAAAACTTGAATGAATGAGGGATACAAAGTATATTGAAAGCAGTTGCTTCCACACAGCTGTGGTTCCTGAGTTAATTAAGCTATTGATATCCTATCATGCTTAGGGTCATGTATAAAAATGCTGGGCAGGCCATTATTTGGCTATCATGGCTATGCCCCCATAGGATGACAATGCCCCCATCCACAGGGCACGAGTGGTCACTGAATAGTTTGATGAGCATGTAAGCCATATCCCATGGTCATCTCAGTCACCAGATCTCAACCCAATTGAACACTTATGTGAGATTCTGGAGCGGCCCGTGACAGCATTTTCCACCACCATCAACAAAACACCAAATAATGGAATTTCTCATGGAAGAATGGTGGTCGTATCCCAACAATAGAGTTCCAGACACTTGTGGAATCTATGCCAAGGTGCACTGAAGCTGTTCTGGTTTGTGGTGGCCCAACGACATACTAAGACACTTTATGTTGGTGTTTCCTTTATTTTGGCAGTTACCTATACATGGCATATATGACATATGTATATCTAACCCTTCAAGGGTGGAGCAGGTAGCCGCCTCCTCGTTTGCCGTGAAGAGTCCAATGTTTGTGGCTGCAGAGAGTCATGTGACACTTAATTAGTTTGTTAGAAAATCACAAGGTATGTGTTTGTTAAACGCTGGTAGTGAGTATAAGTGGGGACCAGGAGTTTTTCCTGACCCCAAACTGCTGACCAGGAAAACCTCCTGGTCTTAGTCCTACGTGGCTTGGTCCGGTCCAGTACCTTAGGCTGTTCTTGGAGCATAAAGAAGCGGTTCTGCGGGACCACATTGAGACCTGCGATCTTCAGAGCTGCGATCCTGTCTGCGATTTCCGACACCTACAACAAAGTAGAAATATTCATATTATCTGACTCAGATAAACTTAAAAGGACTTAAGAAGCACAATTGAATGTGTACGTTTTTATGTCAATCATAAGGACCCCTTTCTAATTCTTTCTTTCAAACATTGTATTTTATATTTTTCGCTGTGTGGCAATCACCAACATTCAAACACATACAATTTTCTAATTCTAATTTCACCATACCCAAAGTCAAAACCCTGTAACGGTCGTCGTCGTCTGATGAGGAAGAATCGGACCAAAGCGCAGCGTGGTAAGTGTTCATGACTTGTATTAAAACTGAACACTAGAACAAAATAACAAAGTGCAAACTGAAACAGTCCTGTCAGGTGCAGAACACTAAACAGAAAACAACTACCCACAAAACATAGGTGGGAAAAAGCTACCTAAGTATGGTTCCCAATCAGAGACAACAATAGACAGCTGTCCCTGATTGAGAACCATACCTGGTCAAAACAAAGAAATATAAAACATAGAAAAAAGAACATAGAATGCCCACCCCAAATCACACCCTGACCAAACCAAAATAGAGACATAAAAAGCTCTCTAAGGTCAGGGCGTGACAATTCCAGGTAAAATCACCCGCTTTCTCAATTTTTTCAAAGCAAAAGACAGAGTCTGAAATGCCACAATGGGCTCAGGTCAAAAGTCTTGCACTCTTATACGAAAAAAATAAACACATTTCAATATATTTAACTTTATGTAAAATGTATTTCAAATACATGTACTGTACACACATATAATACCGGACAATTCCAGAAATGCATGGCTGTGACATGTAGTTTGCAGGGTGGCCAAAGTGGTTCCTAATTCGGCATATGACGTAGTTTGGCCCTTCAGAGGATTCTTAAATTGCTCTTTATGTATTTATCAATATAGATACATTTTTGGGGGAAACCAACCCAAAACTTTGGCAGTAATATAATTTAAATTGTTATGGTGGGTAAGAAAAAAAAGATATACAGTATATCGATTTCACCTCATTTTTACAATCTGTCATTAAGAGCACATGTTCAATAAAAAACAAACATTTTCCCATCGCAAGAAGTTATTAATAAAAAAATACAAAATTACTATAGTAAGTGTCACTCTGCCTCCACCCCAATGGACATTTATTTATTCACTGCTACAGTTGTTATGATGTACAGTACCAGTCAGAAGTTTGGACACACCAACTCATTCAAGGGTTTGTCTTTATTTTTACTATATTCAACATTGTAAAATTGTAGTGAAGACAACAAAACTATGAAATAACACATATGGCACATATTGTACTGTAGTAACCATTAAAAGTGTTAATCAAGAGTTTGAATAATCTCAAATATAAAATATATTTTGATTTGTTTAACACTTTTTTCAAATCTGATCATTGCTAGACAACCATTTTCAGGTCTTGCCATCAATTTTCAAGTAGATTTACATCAAAACTGTCCTTGGCCATTTAGGAACATTCACTGTCATCTTGTTGATAAGGAACTGGATAATATGTGTGAAATGCTTGATAATGTGTGTGATATCAACAGAGAAGTATATTTTCTGGGTGATTTAAATATTGACTGGCTTTCATCAAGCTGCCCACTCAGGAAAAAACTTCAAACTGTAACCAGTGCCTGCAACCTGGATCAGGTTGTCAGTCAACCTACCAGGGTAGTTACAAACAGCATAGGAATTAAATCATCAACATGTATTGATCACATCTTTACTAATGCTGCAGATAATAGCTTTAAAGCAGTATCCAAATCCATAGGATGTAGTGATCACAATATAGTAGCCATATCTAAGTTCCAAAGGCAGGGCCTAATATAGTGTATAAGAGGTCATACAATACATTTTTAGTGATTCTTATGTTGAGGATGTAAATAATATTTGCTGGGCTGTGGTGTGTAATGAGGAGCAACACAACTCTGCACTTGACATATTCATGAAATTGCTTATTCCAGATACTAATAAGCATTCACCCATTAAAAAAATGACTGTAAAAATGGTTAAATCCCATTGGATTGATGAGGAATTTTAAAAAATGGCATGGTTGAGAGGGATGAGGAAAAAGGAATGGCAAAAAGTCTGGCTGCACAACCGATTGTCAAACGTACTGCATATTGAGAAATCATGTGACTAAACTAAATAAAAAGGGAAAAAAACTATACTATGAAACACAAATAAATGATATAATAAATTATAGTAAAAAGCTTTAGAGCACCTTAAATTACTTTTGGAAAAAAGGCAAACTCAGCTCCATCCTTTATTGAATTCATTGAATCATTCATTGAATCAGATGCCTCATTCATCTGATACTGCCAACTATTTAAATTATTTTTTATTGGCAAGATTAGCAAATTTAGGCATGACATGACAGCAACAAACGCTGACACTTCACATCCCAGTATATCTGACCAAATTATGAAAAACAAGCATTGACCTTTTGAATTCCATAAAGTGAGTGTGGAAGAGGTGAAACAATTATTGTTGTCTATCAACAATGACAAGCCACGAGGTCTGACAACCTGGATGGAAAATGACTGAGGATAATAGCAGATGATATTGCCACTCCTATTTGCCATTTCCTCAATTTAAACCTTTTAGAAAGTGCGTGTGCCCTCAGGCCTGGAGGGAAGCAAAAGTCATTCCGCCACCCAAGAATAGTAAATCCCCCTTTCCTGGCTCATATACCCGACCAATCAGCCTGTTACCAACCTTTAGTAAACTTCTGGAAAGAATGGTGTTTGACCAGATACAATGCTATTTTACAGTAAACAAATTGACAACCGACTTTCAGCACGCTTTATAGGGAAGGACATTCCACAAGCACGGCACTTACACAAATGACTGATGATTGGCTGTTAAGGGAATTTTTATCAACATGACTAATTATGTATACATTTCAATCAGGACTGACTAATCAGAATACTATTATGTTACTGTATATGTACTAATCCGAATACTATTATGTTACTGTATATGCATGAGTTTTCTTTCTTGATCCCAGTACTGAATATAATGTGTGTGAATGTCGTCAAGAGGTAGAACAATGACTGTCTGTTCCTTGGTAGGAATGAATTAACGATATCTTCAGACTGGCTAGAATGCTTATCTACACGTGAAGGTCTTGGCTCGTAAATTATATTAAATTGGTAGGGAGACGGATGTGGGAAGGCTTGAGATACAGCTTTTGTACTGGAACGGAGATGGCACGGGTTGGTGCTGAAACTAATGACGTCATTTTCAGTTTATAACCTGTGGTAACCTGTATCGTGTTCAGTACTCTCGTGAATAAACTCTGCTGTTTGACTTTAAGACTGGGCTCTGTCCATTACTATAGAATAAGGGTCTTACAAATCCTTATGAATTGACAGAGTGTTTCATTTTAATTGGGTATTAAAACATAGAGCTATTTAATTCCTTTAACATTGGCAGAGAAATTGATGATACAAAGATTGTGGGGGCTGGTTTGTTAGACTTCAGTGCGGCTTTTGACATAATCGATCATAGTCTGCTGCTGGAATTGTGGATAAAGAGTTGCCTGTCTAACAGAACACCCTCTGCCTCTCCAACATAATCCAGGTAGAATCAGGAATTCCCCAGGGCAGCTGTTTAGGCCCTTTACTGTTCTCAATCTTTACTAATGACACACCACTGGCTTTGAGTCTATGTATGTGGATGACTCAACACTATACACGTCAGCTACTACAGCGACTGAAATGACTGCAACATTTAACAAAGAGCTGCAGTTAGTAAAAAGCATTGTATTTGGGACAAATCATTCACTAAACCCTACACCTCAACTAAATATTGTAATTAATATTGTGGAAATTGATGTCCACAAACTTTTAGTCATGTAGTGTATTTAGGCTTGTCATGACAAAGGGGTTGAATACTTACTGACCCAAGACATTTCAGCTTTTCATTTTTAATACATTTGTAAAAAAAAATTGAAATACATTCCAATTTGACATTATGGGGTATTTTGTTTAGGCCAGGCCAATCTCAATTTGATCCATTTTAAATTCTGTCTGTAACACAACAAAATGTTGTGAATACTATCTGAATGCGCCGTATGAGACACAGAGGAAATCCAGACTTGAACACAAACCTGGAGGTCAGACTGCTGCACCTGGGCGGAAGCCGTTGCCACCTGCTCCTCCAGGTAGGACAGCTCCAGGTCTGACGTGGCACCGCCGATGGCCCGGGCACAGTCCTCCAGGTCGCCAAGCTCCGCCTCCAAACCGTAAGCCGTGCCCGCCACCACGTACACCTGGTGGGCACAGTTCAGTTTGCACAGACAGACTGTGGTCATTTCAGTTGTATAACATGAACAAAGGTTAGCATCACACACTATTCTTAAACCCACAATGAACGTAAGATACAGTGCCTTCGGAAAGTATTCAGACCCCTTGACTTTTTCCACATTTTGTTACGTTACAGCCTTATTCTAAAATGGATTAATTTTTTTTCCCTCATCAATCTACACACAATACCCCATAATGACAAAGTGAAGACAGGTTTTAAAAAACAGAAATACCTTATTTACATAAGAATTCAGACCCTTTGCTATGAGACTCGAAATTGAGCTCAGGTGCATCCTGTTTCCATTGATCGTCGTTGAGATGTTTCCACAACTTGATTGGAGTCCACCTGTGGTAAATTCAATTGATTGAACACGATTTGGAAAGGCACACACCTGTCTATTTAAGGTCCCACAGTTGACAATGCATATCAGAGCAAAAACCAAGCCATGAGGTTGAAGAAATTGTCCGTTGGCACAGATCTGCAAAGTGTACGAAAAAAATGTTTTGCAGCATTGAAGGTTCCCAAGAACACAATGGCCTCCATCATTTATTTATGTGTATTTTTTAACCACCTTTAAATACTGCAAAAAATGTTTTGGTACCCTTCCCAAGATCTGTGCCTCGACACAATCCTGTTGTGATACAGCAAGGGATCGAACCCCGCTCTGTAGTGACGCCTCTAGTACTGCGATGCAGTGCCTTGGACCGCTGCGCAACTCAGGAGACCCCAGCCTCCATCATTCTTAATTGGAAGAAGTTTGGAATCACCAAGACTCTTCTTAGAGCTGGCCGCCTGGCCAAACTGAGCAATCGGGGGAGAAGGGCCTTGGTCAGGGAGGTGACAAAGAAACCAATGATCACTCTAACAGAGCTCCAGAGTTCCTCTGTGGAGATGGGAGAACCTTCCTCAGGACCTCAGACTGGGGCAACGGTTCCCCTTACAACAGGACAAAGACCCTAAGCACACAGCCAAGACAATGTAGGAGTGGCTTTGGGACAAGTCTCTGAATGTCTTTGAGTGGCCCAGCTAGAGCCCCGACTTGAACCCGATCGAACATCTCTGGAGAGACATGAAAATAGTTGTGCAGCGACGCTCCCCATCCAACCTGACAGAGCTTGAGAGGATCTGCAGAGAAAAATGGGAGAAACTCCCCAAATACAGGTGTGCCAAGCTTGTAGCGTCATACCCAAGAAGATTCAAGGCTGTAATCGCCGCCAACGGTGCTTCAACAAAGTGCTGAGTAAAGGGTCAGAATTTATTTTTTCTCAGTTGTGTATTTTTGTAAAAAAATTTAAACAACAACTTGTTTTTGGTTTGTCATTATGGGATATTGTGTGTACTAGATTGATGAGGGTGAAAACTATTTAATCAATTTTAGAACAAAGCTGGGGGGTCTGAATACTTTCCGAATGCATTGTATGTTGAAAGAAGGAACGAACAGACAGACAGACAGACAGACAGACAGACAGACAGACAGACAGACAGACAGACAGACAGTGTCCTCCAGTCTGCTGAGTTGTTTGTCCAGCCTCTTTGTGTCAGTGTTGGGGGACAGTGAGGGGATGCAGTCATCCCCCTCCACCCCCTGGAGTCGGTCTTCTGTTGCATTTAACACCTTCAGCACCTCAGTGGTGATACTGTGCAGTGACACCTCCGAGTACCTCTACACACACACACACACACACACACACACACACACACACACACACACACACACACACACACACACACACACACACACACACACACACACACACAAACACACACACACACAATGGTTTGGATTAACACCATTTTTAGGCAATCCCCAAAAGCCTTCTGTTTATGTGTGTAACACATCCATTAATGTGAGAATAACAGTTTTAAACGAGCAGAGAAAAGCCAAAGAACAAAGAGAAATAAATAGGGTTTGATTGATTGGTTGATTAATTGGATTCATAGCGCTATCCCAGTTGCTCTTGGGAAAGGTCAAGATATCAGTTAGTTTGTGATGTCACCTGCTGTAGCAAAGCAGAAAGGAACTGGAGTGTGTTTTCTAGGCCCTTGTCATTAGGACTATCCTAACATGAAGCAATGGAACAAGGAAGGACAGGGGAAGAGAAAGGAAAAGACAAGTTAGGGAAAGTAAAAGGGTCTAGAGTAGCAAGCACATAGTGTTACAGCTGTTAGTTGCTTTCAGGTTAGAAATGTCAGAAGAAATACATAGCCACATACTGTGTCTCTAGAGGTAAAGCTACAGTAGGTCCTTTGTTTCTTACATTCAGTATCTCCTCCTGAACACAGGGGAAACCCTTTCTCCAGGTTTGACTCCTGTCTTATGCAAAGTGCCAAACCTGCCTGATAGCTGTTCTAGCATTAGCATCGTATTCATTAGATATTAATCTAACTCTTCCTTTAACTATTTTTCTCCAAATTGTATGTTATTATTTTCCTCTCCTCTCTCTTCTCTTTCTAGGTCCATCACCATTTCTCCATCCATCTCTACCTCCATTCCACCCAGTGTGTTCACTAGGCTGCAAGTGATGTTATCACATAACACCTTCTTCCACAGTGTCCACACTTTCTGTTCTTTCTCGCTCTTGTCCTCCCACCCCAACTTCCACCTTTATCTCTGCTTCCCCTAGCCTCTTTCCTTCCTTCCCTCCTTCAAACATCATCTCCATCATCCTCTGTACCGTCGTTTCCCTCTTTCTCTTCCTCTTTCTCTACCTTTGTGTCTGTCTCTTCGTGTTGCAGCTCTCCCTCTTTCTCACTCTCATCCTCAAAGTCAAACAGTCTCACGTCTAGTTTGGTGATTCTATCGCGCCTCTTCTCGTTCATCATCCTCCCCTCCACCACCATCATCACTCCCAGGTGCCAGGGCTTCTCCTTCTCCACCTGTCCCCTCCTCCATCTCTCCCCGTCTTTCTCCATGCCACTTTCCCCCCATTTCTCCACATCTCTCTCCGACCAACTCTGTCACTCTCTCTGATAACTTAATTATGTCTCCTACACTCCTCTCTGCTCTCTCCTCCTCTTGTTAGACGAGAATTGTGAGGCGCTAACTAGACTGGCCAGGTTTCTCAACTTGGAGATCAGTTCCTCCCCCTTCATCTCCCACAGAGCCTCCTCGACTATCTCTTACCTCTCTTCTCCTCCTTCTCTCTCCTCCCTCTCTTTCTCCATCTCTCCACCATCAAAACCCGCTCTATCCAGATCATCCTCTGTGGATGAAGACTGTGTGGCATCGACTTGTTTAGCCAGTCTACACAGTTTGAATGTCAGCTCTTCCTTCTCTCCCTCCATCTCTCTTTCTCTCTTCTCCTCCATCTCTCCATCGCTGAGACCCACTTGGTCAAGCTCGTCCTCTGTTGATGACAACTGTGTGAATTGGCTAGCCAGCATATGCATCTTGCTGGTCAGCTCCTCTCCTCCTTCTCCCTCCCTCTCTTCAGCTCTCTCCTCCATCCTCTCTTCCTCCCATTCCTCCACCCCCTACACACTCTGCCTAACTCATCTTCAGTGGATGAGAACTCTGTGCCTCTGACCTGACTAGCCAGATTGATAAGTGTTGACTCTCCTCCTCCAAATCCCTCCCTCTCCTTTGTCTTCTTCTCCTCTTTATTTTCTTCCACTCTTCCATCTCCACCTCCATATGCCATAACCTCTCTTCCTCCCTCCATCTCCACATGCCATAACCTCTCTTCCTCCCTCCATCTCCACCTCCATATGCCATAACCTCTCTTCCTCCCTCCATCTCCACCTCCATATGCCATAACCTCTCTTCCTCCCGATCTCTTTCTCTCTTCAGGGAGGCGAGATGAAGCTTCTGGAGCTTCGACCCTTGACCCCCAACCTGACCTTCTCCTACCTCAGACTCAAAGTTGAGGGTGTTCGTGCTGGCGTGATGGCCCAGCGAGGGTAATGGGATGCTGGGTTGCTGGCCAGCAGAGGCCTGGGAGTCTGGAGCCTCTGACCCCTGGTTGTTGTTGGAGGTCATCTTCCTGCGTATCTCCAGCAGGGCAGCGTCCCAGGCCCCCTCGGCGTCGCAAGAGCCCATTTCGTTGCAGGCGGATATCACAACGAATTCCCACTCCAGGACACTGAATACCAGCGACTTCCACTTGGTCAGCAGGCTGGGCCGAGAGAGCTGGGTGCTCTGCAAGGCGATCCAGTTCCCGTCAGGGCTCTTCAGCACTGAGGACGCACCTCACACACACGAGGGTAGACAGATACCACACACACAGAATTGTGTGGAATTCACCACAGACAGACATGTAAACACACACACCACACACACACACACACACACACACACACACACACACACACACACACACAAAGGAGGAAGCCTTTAGCCACCAGTCTCTAGCTAGAGTACATCACCAACAGGAACTCTAAAACTTACTACATAAGGTGTGTGTACTAAAGACATTTTGTAAAGATGTGTGTGAATAGTAAATTGCAGTGGCCAGCAGGCTCTTACTGGAGTTGTCCAGGCGGTCAATACTCTTCCAGCTGGCCAACCCTGCCGCTCCTCCCTCCTCCTTCAGCCCCTGCTGAGAGTCCTGGGAAACCCAGAAGCACTGCATCACAACGTTATCATCCAGAAGGGAGGCAGAGCGAGACCGCCGAGGTAAATACACACACTTAAATATGGGTAAAGAGAGGTAATGATAACCAACCAAGTCACACTCCATATACTGTATTATGTTCTGGTCTTATGTGACAGACTGGGCTATTAAACGTGTTAGCCTGCTAAGCTAAAGCCTGGTCATCAGTCAACACAAGTCTTCATGTTGGCCAAACCATAGTCTCGAGTTACCATGTCTCGTTTATCACTCTGCTTTCTGAACGAACATGAAGAAGCCTGGCTATCGAAGTTCGGCCACCTGGGTTATCTGAGCACCACAATACTGTGTTAGCCCTCTGAACTGAAGCCTAGGCAAGGTTACTAATCACATAAGCGTAGTTCCCTGAACCACCTTACGCTCCATACCTTGGCGTGGACTGATGTGGTGATCTGGGGCTGGGAGCTGGGGCAGCTTGAAGCCAAAGGCTTTTCACCACTGTGGTTGCCTGGGGGCCAGTCCAGGTCACAGTTTGGCTTCATCTCAACCAGGTTCTTCCTCCGCCGGATGATCTAGGATGGAATTGAGTTGAGTTGAGTTTAATTGAATTGAAATTAAATTAAATGGTACTTACTGTCTGTACGATGGTTGTGGCCAGCTCCTCAATCAGCTCCTCCCTATGGTCCCGCAAATACCTGGCTTCACTCTGCATATCCTGGAGAGAACAACAGCGAAGTCAGATAGACAGTCAATAAATATAAAATAATAAGATCCTGTAAACTTTTTAAAAGTGGTTTTGGATATGCAAGGTTTTACAGATTAAAGGAGTAATTAGGTGCAGAAGATGACTGTGTCGCTGCTCGTCTAGTCTGTTACAAGAGGTTGCAGTACTACTGCATGCTAAAATATCTCAATGAACAATAACATAGAAGTGGGTTTCTTTAATTAGGGCAGTACAAAGTAAATGGAATTGTAAATGAATGATCTGCACATTTAATCTGCATTTCAGCAAACTAGAAGGAATACAAAGATTGTACTACAAATTGGAATCAATCTTCAGCAGTCTTACTTTCTCCCTGTCACCTCTGAGTCATATGAGTGACAGACAGACTGACCGCCGCAGAATATGTTACCTGATTGTCGGTGTATCCCTCTGCCTTGTAGATGGCCTCGTTGATGGCCTCCTCTGCCACCCTCAGTGCCACTGTCAGGGTCTTTGCCATGCTGTACTCTGAAAAGGGAAAGGGGGTATAATAGAAATTAAGCTTACATTTATCATTAACTGTAATTGCGTTAGCTACACAGAGTATACCAAACATTAGGAACACCCCCCGCCCAGCCTCAATTTGTCGGGGCATTGACTCATCCTCTGAATGGCACACATACACAATCCATGTCTCAATTGTCTCAAGGCTTAAAAGTTCTTCTTTAACCTGTCTCCTCCCCTTCATCTACACTGATTGAAGTGGATTTAACAAGTGACATCAATAAGGGATTGTAGCTTTCACCTGGATTCACCTGGTCAGTCTATGTCATGGAAAGAGCAGGTGTTCCTAATGTTTTGTACACTCAGTGTATGTTCTAACATTCCCTCCATCTTGTGCCAAAAGCTGTTATTTTTAAGTCGTGGTTCCAATAGTTCGTATTTTTTTCTAAGAGATTGTCAGTTGGATAGAGGTTTTATATATCTTACCTATCATATGAATATCCTGTCCTATCATAAATAGGATTTCCTCAACATTGCCCTGATGTCCAAAAGATTTCTGATCTACATTTTGTGACATAAACCTTTTAAGATGCATGTATTTGAAAATGTCTACATTGGTCAGCCCAAACAGACCAACAAAAAACGATCTGCTCCTTCAATAAAGACATTACTTGAAGTAAGAGGAGATTAGGAATGTAGGAATGATTAGGAATGTAGAGTATAAACTGTATAATAATTACTGTATAATTATTTAACTACAGGTACCGTGGATGTGAAAAAAATAGCTGTATGTAGCGGTAGAAGAATTGTTGTCCTTTAATTTACTCAAATTTGTGTTGGGATGGTAGGGTATATAGAAAAAAAACATTAAATACCTAACTCTACATTCACTATGTCGGAAAAAAGTATTTGTCGCTACAGACGCTGCCCTCATTCCCGATGCTCTCCTCTACGTGCTTCCCTCTTCACAGAGACACGACACACAGGACAGGCATGGGTCATGTTCAGCAGGCCACAATGTAGCAAAACAGTTTGAAAGAGGAAAATAAAATGGGTGTTTCGTATTGAACAACTTCAGGTAAGACATCATCTGTTTCATATCTCTTTCTCCAGTTTTGTGCCCACTGAGCACATGCAGAGCATTCAAACACACAGAAACACTTCAAAAACCTCAATAATGGTTGAAAGAATTTTGAGCATGACAGTGAAAAAATACTCTCATTACATGAGCACACATTGCTTGATTAAACAATGATACTGTAGCCTCAGAGTAATTGCAGTTGAATTAGGGGTTTGCCTGAGCAGGGGTATTTTCTGTACCTAGTCATAGATTCTCAGTCTTCTTTGAGCTCTATTCAGGTCCTCGAGATATGCACACAATGCTGTGGTTATTTATTGTTATATAACTGCCTTACTGGGTCTTGTGTCAGGCCTTATCAGCCTTATCCCTGTGCTGTGCAGGTCCAGTGTATAAATAGTTCAGATTGGGGAACAGTAGCGTAATCTATAGTCCTTTTTAAAGGGAAGGTGGTTGAGGGACATGAACTAGATTTGAGAACAAATTAGCGACTCTATTGCTAACTGGCTGTGTCCACACACCATGCACACACACTCTTTCCTCCACCTCTCTCCCCTCCTCCTCTCTCTCACCCTCTCCTGCAGGTCACAGAGGAGGACTGAAGGCACTACAATCCAGACAGTAGTGCAGCAGCAGCAGTCTGTTATCTACAGTGCAGCTCTTCCTCCATTCTTAATGCTGCCTGGCATGACTCAATCAGCAGCCTCCAGCCTGCTTCCCCAGGCTCTCTGTGTGCTCTGCAGAGGTAGTTTGACAGATTTCAGCACACTCACGTGATGAGTAACCTTGCTTAAGGCCCTAATGCCTAGGCTTTAGCTCAGTGGACTAACAAAGTATTGTCGTGACACACAGATGCACCGGGTTCCAAGCCAGTCAGTCGCACTCGCTATGCTTCAATCAAATCCTATGGCCTAACCAGGCACCAGCAATAGCCTCTTTGTACTGCCAGAAAGCACATTTTGGATGACTTAACTTTGAACTTCGAGCTGACATTCATTGTTGTTTAATGCTACCAATTGGCTATGCAGAACTATGCTACCATTCTCCTTCTTGTGGTATTTGGAGAAGTCCCCGAGCATATTGAGTCACTAGCCTATGGCTCTGTGTGCTATGGCTCTGTGTGCTACGGCTCTGTGTGCTACGGCTCTGTGTGCTACGGCTCTGTGTGCTACGGCTCTGTGTGCTACGGCTCTGTGTCCTACGGCTCTGTGTCCTACGGCTCTGTGTGCTACGGCTCTGTGTGCTACGGCTCTGTGTGCTACGGCTCTGTGTGCTACGGCTCTGTGTGCTACGGCTCTGTGTGCTACGGCTCTGTGTGCTACGGCTCTGTGTGCTATGGCTCTGTGTGCTACGGCTCTGTGTGCTACGGCTTTGTGTGCTACGGCTCTGTGTGCTACGGCTCTGTGTGCTACGGCTCTGTGTGCTACGGCTTGGAAATGACTACCTAGAAATAACAACATTCTGCTCTAGCACGTCAAACATGGTAGAGCATCCTCCTCTCATCTGGTAAATCAGGTCCAGCGAGAGAGAGAGAGACAGAGAGAGACAGACAGAGCGAGAGACAGAGAGACAGGGAGAGAGAGCGAGAGAGAGACAGGGAGAGAGAGAGAGACAGAGAGACAGAGAGATGACCCCTGCTACTGCAAATAGCTCCTGGCCAAAACAGCCCTGACGGTCCTCTCCCTGAAGGTTCTGGATGTTAGGAGGCTTTATGAATATGGTAGAAGGCATTATTACACATGCACAATGTTGTCAAGCACATACACTAATAATAGCATATATCGGATGCATTCACGTAGCCTTCCTACCTACACACGCATACACTCTGAGAAAAAAGGTGCTGTCTAAAACCTTAAACGGTTATTCAGCTGTCCCCATGGGAGAACCCTTTGAAAAACCCTTTTTGGTTCCAGGTAGAATCCTTTTGGGTTCCATGTAAAAACCCTTTCAACCGAGGGTTCTACAAGAAACCCAAAATAGTTCTACCTTAAACCAAAAAGGATTCTACCTGGAACCAAAAAGGGTTTTTCAAAGGGTTCTCCTATGGCGACAACCAAATAACCCCTTTGGAACCCTTTTTTCTAAGAGTGTACATTAGAGCTGTTTGGTAGGGGGACCTCGGTTTGGTCTGCACTGTGAACCCGAATAAATACATTAAAATAAAACACTAGGCCTATAGGCTATGCTGCGTTGTATGCCATTGTCTCCTGAGTAAATCTGAGCTGGAAAAAAAAACATTCTAGGCTATCCCGTTAAAACAACGTTGTAATCAAAATTCCAATCTTAAAACACTGTAATAATGGGTATGGGACAAATGCTCATACACTGAAACTAAATGGGTCCTTGTTATGAATTTTATGAATAATGGCTAAACAATGTATACATTTAACTATAACTTTAACTAATTGAATTCTACCCTGTTTTACTATATCTGATTTATAATGTGTGTGTGTGTCTAAAGTAAGCAAAGAGGGTCATTAACCTATGTTTGAACCAACTCAACTATAACTCTGTGGCGATCAAATAAGACAGCGAGAGCCCCTCCAGGTTTTTCCGTATCTGGAACTGTCTGCTAAGTGGTAATAAACTATGGTGAGACTTCAGGAGATAATCCAGATATATTGTGTGTCATGTATGTGCGCTAGTAAGTTGGATTTAACTTTTGAACCTGCTTTGTCCTGGTCGAGAGGGGGAGATACCTTTTATAACCTATGACATCATATGTGAAATAGAAGCTGTTGTACATGGTTCTATGAGCAGCGCGCTCCGAGAATAAATACTATTGCCTAATTTTGATAGACTGGTCTCTGTCTATTTCATGCAAATAAGGATCTTACAAATTCTTAGAAACAGACAGAATAATTTTAATTGAATTGGTTAATGAACACATATAGGAATTGTTAAATTCCTTTGACAGTCCTATATGTACTTTTCCAGTCAAAACCTTCTCAATCCTCAGCAGCACTGATAAGCTTTAACGTCTTTGACCCTCTTTCCTACTGATCAACCTTTTGGCCTCATCTATGGACATAGATATTGGGACCCCATTGACGACTCCCCTCAATCCAGCATAAGCACCAGAGACATGACTTTTCATCTTCTTCCCATTATGCTTTTCCATTAGCAGAATCTTCCCTTGCTGGGCCTGGCTACCACACAATATTAGCAATCTACCATTTCCAATGAACCAGGCTAGTTTGACTTCAGCTATCTCTTTCTCTATGGCATTGGTTAATTGGATAGAGCGTAAATGAGGCCCTGTGGTCTCATCAAACACCATCACAACTTTCCACTCTGACACAATGTTAGTCTTGCTTCCTACCTTGGCCCTCTTCATGCTTTCTGTACTAGACACTCTACTGCTTTCAGTATCATGCTCTCTCTTGCTCTTATGTCTTTCCACTGCCGACCATTCAGATCCTTGACCCTCATCCTCCTGATCCACATCATCAGAACTGACACCCATATTGTTGGCATTCCAGCAAAGACGTTGCTTCTACAACTTTTTCTCCATTTCCTCCACGTCGGCCGCACTACTCTCCACCATTTCCAAATATCCGCTATACGTTCCTGCAAACCGTCCCGACTACCTGCTTCCTCTTCTGTCTCTGGTCAAGACTCTTCAACATTCAGCCAGCCGTCCTCTCCCTCGCGCGTTATCAGCTCTGGTAAATAAAGTAGCCCCCCCCCTGGATCCGACCATGTCTATACGGAACTGGTTGTCCTCTGGTCCGTTCGGAATGGGTCTCTATATTGACAAATGTATTTCTGCATATTTGTCCGGGTGGGAAAGCCCCAGGTCAATTTCGGAACGGGTCCAACTTTTTAGACCTCTACATGAGAGGCCCAATACCACAATACTTACCGAACCTAGAGTACATGTTCAAACACCCATACATATACAGTATGCATACACACTGTGGAACGGCCCTAAAGTACAGTACAGTACAGTACATACAGACAGACAATCGCGTAGTTAGACTAACAGACAGACAGACAATCGGGTAGACAGACAGACAGACAGACAGACAGACAGACAGACAGACAGATAACAGTGAGAATAGAGAGAATAGAGAAAGACAGACAGAACAGACAGAAAACAGAGAGAATAGAGAGAATAGAGAAAGAACAGAGAGAATAGAGAAAGGAGGACTGTTGAGATACCAGTTATACATAGTGTATGTAGCAGACCAGTGTTGACATACCATCTTATAAAATGTTTTTTCTTCAGTTACTTTAGTTGCGCTTGATTTCGATTACCCACAGTGGGTGGTGTTTGTACTTTTGGGAGTATTCTATTGGTTACATTGCGCCAGGTAAGCTATTTTGTGCACTCCACTAACAATGTGTAGCGTGTATGGCGGTCTTGAGTGTGTGTTACCACATCCTCTGAGTCAAGAGGTCCCTTGCCCTGAAGGCAAGGCACACACACACACACACACACATGTCCTCATCTCACCTTGTTGAACCTCTGCCAACTTATTGTGGGAGACCTCACTCTTCTGATTGCAAACATTAGTGGTGCGCGGGTCAGATATTTGTTCTCCCGCACCCACCTACCTGCAATTGCTAATAACCCATCCGCAACCACCCGACTATATGTGATAAAGTGAAAATCTGAGGCCCGCCCCCAACACTAACCTGTAAATATAGAACATGCGCTTTAGGTTACAGTCAAAGACAGCAGAACAATATTTTGACAGGGGGAGCAGATTTTTGGATAAGTTATAATTTCAGACATTATTGTAGGCTATTTGTTAGTCAACTTTCTCTTTTATATGTTGCCCTAGAAGACTAAATAAACCATTGCTCATCAGAATAATGTAATAGAACGCTAGAATGAATTATTCTGTCTAGTTGACAAACTAACATGATCCAAACATACCAAGACAGTCGTGAAGAGGGCATGACATGGGTCCTCAGATCCTCTAAAGGTTCTACAGCTGCACCATCGAGAGCATGGTTGCATCACTGCCTGGTATGGCAACAGCTCGACCTTCGACCGCAAGGCACTACAGATGTACGGCCCAGTACATCACTGGGGCCAAGCTTCCTGCCATCCAGGACCTCTATACCAGGCGGTGTCAGAGGAAGGCCCTAAAAATAGTTAAAGACTCCAGCCACTCTAGTCATAGACTGTTTTCTCTGCTACTGCACGGCAAGCGGTACCGGAGTGCCAAGTCTAGGTTCAAGAGGCTTTTAAACAGCTTCTACCCCCAAGCCATAAGACTCCTGAACATATAATCAAATGCCTACAAAGACTATTTGCACCCCCCCCCCAACCTCTTTTACACTGTTGCTACTCTCTGTTATTATCTATGCATAGTCACTTTAATAACTCTACCTACATGTACATATTACCTCAATTACCTCGACTAACCGGGGCTCCCGCACATTGACTCTTTACCAGTACCCCCTGTATATAGCCTCGCTATTGTTATTTTACTGCTGCTCTTTAATTATTTGTTACTTTTATTTGTTACTCATATTTTTTGGGGTGGTATTTTTATTTATTTAAACTGCATTGTTTTTTGGGGCTTGTAAGTAAGCACTCACCCCTGCAGACAGAAACACACCCCTCCACACTGACCTGCCCTTCCGGCACTCGGAACAGACCCAGGCTTTGTCTTTCTTGCTGTAGGAGCGGCAGGTCTTGCAGACGTTGTACTGGCAGTCCAGACACTGGCACATGGAGTCGACCAGGAAGGTGAAGGGAGAGCAGCAGCAGATGTAGCGATGTTGCCGGGAGAGCAGGGAGCAGCGACTGTCCTCCTTGTCCAGCTCCTGCTTCAGGTCACTGAGAGAGGATGAGAGAAAGCGAGGGAGGGTGGGGGGAGGGAGGATGGGAGGATGGGGGAGGGTGAGAGACGGGATGAGGTGAGAGAGAGAGGAGAGAGAGGATGAAAGAGAGAGAGGATGAGGGGTAAAGAGAGAGGTAGGGGGAAGAGAGGGGGAGAGAGGATGGGTGAGAGGGGGAGGATGGGAGAGATGCTGATCTCCTGCTAGTACACCCAGGCCATCTGGCTTATCTCACTAACAATACACCTACTTATGTACCCATGCAATACATGAACCACAGTTTTAGGAGGAAAATGCTTGTGTTCAAATCACATGTGTACACAGTAATGTTGAAAATCAGAACACTGTCAAACATGACAGAATAAGACAAAGAGTAGTTTCACTCATTCCAAACGTTCCATTTACATTTGACATCATCTGAATACTTTCCAAAGATTTGTATCCTCTCCCAAAAAATTACAACCTTTCATATATATACTGAATGCACAAAACATTACGAACACCTGCTCTATCCATGACATAGACTGACCAGTTGAATCCAGGTGAAAGCTATGATCCCTTATTGATGCCACTTGTCAAAACAAATCAAATTGTATTTGTCACATACACATGGTTAGCAGATGTTAATGCGAGTGTAGCGAAATGCTTGTGCTTCTAGTTCCGACCATGCAGTAATATCTAACAAGTAATCTAACCTAACAATTTCACAACAACTACCTTATACACACGTGTAAAGGAATGAATATGAATATGTACATATAAATATATGGATGAGCGATGGCCGAACGGCATAGGCAAGATGCAGTAGGTGGTATAGAGTACAGTATATACATATGAGATGAGTAATGTAGGGTATGTAAACATTATATTAAGTAGCATTGTTTAAAGTGGCTAGTGATACATTTATTACATCATTTTCATTATTAAAGTGGCTAGAGATTTGAGTCAGTGTGTTGGCAGCAGCAACTCAATATTAGTGATGGCTGTTTAACAGTCTGATGGCCTTGAGATAGAAGCTGTTTTTCAGTCTCTCGGTCCCAGCTTTGATGCACTTGTACTGACTTCGCCTTCTGGATGATAGCGGGGTGAACAGGCAGTGGCTCGGGTGGTTGTTGTCCTTGATGATCTTTATGGCCTTCCTGTGACATCGGGTGGTGTAAGTGTCCTGGAGAGCAGGTAGTTTGCCCTCGGTGATGCATTGTGCAGACCTCGCTACCCTCTGGAGAGCCTTACGGTTGTGGGCGGAGCAGTTGCCGTACCCGGCGGTGATACAGCCAGACAGGATGCTCTCGATTGTGGATCTGTAAAAGTTTGTGAGTGTTTTTGGTGACAAGCCAGATTTCTTCAGCCTTCTGAGATTGAAGAGGTGCTGCTGCGCCTTCTTCACGACGCTGTCTGTGTGGGTGGACCATTTCAGTTTGTCTGTGATGTGTACGCCGAGGAACTTAAAACTTTCTACCTTCTCCAGTACTGTCCCGTCTATGTGGATAGGGGGCTGCTCCCTCTGCTGTTTCCTGAAGTCCACAATCATCTCCTTTGTTTTGTTGACATTGAGTGTGAGGTTATTTTCCTAACACCACACACCGAGGGCCCTCACCTCCTCCCTGTAGATCGTCTCGTCGTTGTTGGTAATCAAGCCTACCACTGTAGTGTCGCCTGCAAACTTGATGATTGAGTTGGAGGCGTGCATGGCCACGCAGTCATGGGTGAACAGGGAGTACAGCAGAGGGCTGAGAACGCACCCCTGTGTGGCCCCAGTGTTGAGGATCAGCTGGGTGGAGATGTTGTTTCCTACCCTCACCACCTGGGAGCAGGCCGTCAGGAAGTCCAGGACCGAGTTGTTCAATCCACTTCAATCAGGGGAGGAGACAGGTTAAAGAATGATTTTTAAGCCTTGAGACAATTGACACATGGATTGTGTGTGTGTGCCAATCAGAGGGTGAATGGGCAAGACAAAATACTTAAGTTCCTTTGAACAGGGTATGGTAGTAGGTGCCAGGCGCACCATTCTCATTTACAATGACGGACTACACCGGCCAATCCCAGACGACACTGCGCGCCACCCTATGGGACTCCCAATGACGGCCAGTTATGATACAGCCTGGATCCGAACCACGGTGTCTGTAGTGATGCCTCAAGCACTGAGATGCAGTGCCTTAGACCGCTGCGCCACTCGGGAGCCCCAGAAAATAAATGAATGACTATAATGGATAATTGAACAGACAGGAGAGAGTGAAGGAGAGGGAGGGGGATAAGGGAGAGAGAGTGAAGGAGTATGTAGAGCTTTTGTATATGTAACAGAGTGCGTTCTGTTCTGCCTCATGCCGGCCATGAACTCACAACCTTCTGCACAACAACAGTCACCCAAAGCCAACATCTTAGCCAATAGAATAAGAAACTAGTCTGTCACTCATAGCTTTTATATCTCAGCACAGGAGGCTGGTGAGGGGAGGACGGATTCCATTCCAGCCATTACTATGAGCTCGTCCTTCCCAATTAAGGTGCCACCGGCTGCGTGTGTATCTCAGGGAATGTGGAGAGGGAGAGGGCAGAGGACACAGGGGATAATCTTAACAGATTAGAGGGTCAGAGAGAAAAAATAAAAGGCCTGAATCAACAAAGATGACGTAATTAAGTAATATAATTCTACACCTCGGATGCACTGAGCGCTCGGTCTGTTTGACCCCATTATAGCAGAGGCCAATGTAAAAATGACACATACACACTGCTGCAATATTGTAAATATATAGGTATTTTTTTGTGGAGATCACTGCAGTTTCGTTGAGATCAAATGGAGTCCTGATTCTTATGGTAGATTCCCAGGCTACTGTAGTAATGTAGGGAGTTAAAATACTGTCCACACAAAGACAGCAGTGCAGTTCCACAGCAGGAGGACTTTCTAGCTGAAGGCAGAGAACAAGACTTTAGTGACCTGAGCTGTGTCAAACACAATAATCCTCAGACAACTCTGGCAGTCTACTGAAAACAACTTAACTTTTACACACTCCCAATCAGTAGTTTGTGTCTGTGTGTCCCATAGTTGTCCAAATGCAGAAGACACAATGTTTCCTTGTCTGACCTGCCAAGCTCATGGGTTTGTTCTTAGATGCTATATGTATTCACTATGGGCCTGATTCAGACTGTGGGTATTACTGAAGGTGGCTCCCAATAGTGGCTAGTATTTAACATGATACAAATTGTAAAATAAAACTGACTTCATCCCTACAATGTATGTAGGTCATACAATAAAAACTCTGATTAACAGCACATTGATAACCTACTTCACTGTGGAAAAGGGGACCGTTGGGGCGGCAGGTAGCCTAGTGGTTAGAGCGTTGGGCCAGTAACTGAAAAGTTGCTAGATCGACTCCCCAAGGTAAAAATTGGTTGAATCAATGTTGTTACCACGTCGTTTAAAAAAGAAAATCTGATGACGTTGATTCAACGTGGAAAACTGATTTGACAAAAAGTCATCAATATAAAGGAATTTCATATTTTCTTACCCAACTTTTAACCTAAATCCAACGACATGGTGACACTGTTAGTTGATTTCACGTTGAATTCACGTTAGTTGACAACTCAACCGATTGTAAATCAAAACTAGATGTTGAACTGACGTCTGTGTCCATTGGGGAGATTCTATCGGAGAAAAGAAAGAGCATATGCTTTTCCCACTTGGAACCGGCAGGTTCGCACAACCTTAATCATGGTTTCTTCACATGTAAAGATATTGGAATTATTAGGGAATCAAGTGAAGGTCAGAATGCAGCGTATCTGAGGAAACACTACTGCCACACCTTCATTTCTAAAATCTCCACCCAGAATGAATAGCACATTTATAGCATGCTATTCTTATGCTTAAATTCAAGGTCAGAATACACAGAAAGAAAAGTGCATAGAAACTGAATTATGTTCCATTTACGCACGCTTAACTCAGGTCGGATTCCCATGTGTCCTATGTGTAATACACAGCCTGCAGGAGAATGCATGAACCAGAGGTGCTGTGGGCCAAGTAGTATGTGTCCACTGGTGTCACTGTAGAGAAGCCAATGCCAGCCATGCTCAGGTAAGGGCATTATTATTCCACACAAACAGAACTGACAATAACAATAACCTCTTGAATTATGTTTAGGGCTAGCGTTTTTTTCCAAGCACATGACCTGACCAGTAAAACCTTAAGTCTCTAGTAACAGCCTACAACTATCCAGGGCCCAGATGTTTTCCTAGTCAGGTCGCATGGTCAGCTCCCGGCTCTAATTATGAGTAATTCAACCTGTCTCATGCCTCAACCCCAAACTGAGAATTCCTGCCACCACCGCAGCTCAGTAAACAAACAACTAATTGCAGCTGACCAATCAGTGGGGAGATAGCATGGCCATGGTGACAATCACACACTGAAGTAATTACAGACATTTTCCAGCTGAATAACGAATCTGACTAAATTAAGATTGAAACATTGAACAGTGTTAAAGTTGGACAGGAGTCCTCCCACCAGGCTTTAATAAGCTGAGGAGGCTGGAGAGGGTGATAGGGCGTCCGTCCGTCCGTCCGTCCGTCCGTCCGTCCGTCTGTCTGTCTGTCTGTCTCTGTGTGTGTGTGTGTGTGTGTGTGTGTGTGTGTGTGTGTGTGTGTGTGTGTGTGTGTGTGGTAGCAGGTCATTTCTAGGGACAGGAGTTTTTCCAGGTCAGATTATATAGTCAGGAAAACTCCAGTCACAGACGACAGACATCCAGTTATCACTTGAATTGTGCAACGTCCCTTTATCCAAGTATTCATTCTTTCCACCTAGAATATCCTAGTATTTCTGCTACTATACCATCTCTGAACCACAGCCAAAGGTCTCAGTGGCATTAGATATTACCACAGTGGTAACAGATATTCTTTCTCCCTACTTGCTCTGATCTCTGAGACCACATTCTCAGTGATGTGTCTTCCAGAGCCTCTGGTCTCTCACGCATCCCTGTTTGATATTCTATGATTCTGTGAGGTCAGAGGAGAAATTGAGCCAACAGTAATCACTAAAGGACAGAGGGGTGTGTGTGTGCAGGGTAACTTTCCTCAAAATCTTGCTGAATGAGAGCGTACTGTTGTGGAAATTCAACACTAGGGACACCACAAGCCAAGCTTTATTATCAGCAAGCTGGAGAGGTTACAACAAACTCTGC
The DNA here is from genome assembly GCF_057628025.1 of Oncorhynchus mykiss. Taxonomy (NCBI): domain Eukaryota; kingdom Metazoa; phylum Chordata; class Actinopteri; order Salmoniformes; family Salmonidae; genus Oncorhynchus; species Oncorhynchus mykiss. Next base: position 29,850,312 of record NC_143049.1, read on the forward strand.
ACACTGTACAGGTCTATCAGATGCTCTCTTGGGGCGGTCCAAGCGGTTGTCTTATATACGGCTATACACAGAAAAGTTATATTTGCATGATTTAGCATAATTAATTCATCACTACTGGTGGCTTACACATGTGACTGACCAATACCTCACGAGGCTCTCTCTCTCTCCAAGTTGAGACCTTGAAACTGAGAGACCTCGGTTGTTCCCATAGCAATGTTCTGGGCGTACTGCCAAGTTGAGGAACAGTGATAGTGAGAATTCCGCCATACACGATAACTTGGCTATATACACAGGGTACCAGTACTGAGTCGATGTGCAGGGGTACAAGGTAATTGAGGTAGATATGTACATATATCTAGGAATAAAGTGACAGATAATCAACAGTAGCAGCAGCGTATGTTATGAGTCAAAACAGTTAGTGCAAAAAGGGTCAAAGCAGATAATCATTTGAGAATTTAGGATGGTTAGCTCAATAGTCAAAAAAAGATTGTCATGCGGCCAAAACCCAACAGAGTCTGCAACTATGCAGAAAGTGCTTTGATTGAAGAAAATAAAAAACAAATTATGAAAAACAAAAATGAAAAAACAAAAATCTTAATTTAAGGTTAGGGTTAGGCATAAGGTTAGCAGTGTGGTTAAGGTTAGGGTTAAGGTTAGGTTTAAAGTCGCATTTTAAGAAGATAAATTGTAGAAATGTTTGGGGTTTATGACTTTGTGGCTGTGGTAAGTAGTGACAACCATGACTGAAAGGTTGTCACTATGGTAAAGTACAGTAATGACTCTACTTTGCCCTCTGATAGGTCAACTTTTTACCATATTGCTTACCCTATCCAATCCTCTCAGATCTCTCTAGGTCCCTAGACCATTTGTGATAGGGTGTATACATGTATCAATGGTGATTTAGTCAGGAAGTGAGTCATAGTCAAACCGGAAAGGGCAGGATCTTCCAATGTCTTGTTTTGGAGACACAGTGGGCCAAAGGCAGGATGGGAAATGTCCCGTAAACTCCAACAATGGCTGGAATGCAGCTCCAACACAACTGAGTGTACCAAACATCAGGATTTCTTTTTTTCAATTCAACAGGGATGCTGTTGACTCCAATGCTTCCCACAGTTGTGTGAAGTTGGCTGACCTTTGGGTGGTGGACCGCGAAAAACCCAGCAGCGTTTCAGTTCTTGACACAAACCGGTGCACCTGGCACCTACTACAATACCCCATTTAAAGACACTTACATCTTTTGATTTGCCCATTCACCCTCTGGATGGCACACATACACAATCCATGTCTCAATTGTCTCAAGACTTAAAAATCCTTCTATAACCTGCCTCCTCCCTTTCATCTACACAGATTGAAGTGGATTTAATAATGGATCATAGCTTTCACCTGGTTTCTCCTGGTCAGTCTGTCATGAAAACAGCAGGTACAGTATCAGAAAGAATCGCCTGAAACTAAACCCAAGCCGTAGGCATGGAATGAGAATACTGTGTATCTCAACGGTAATCAACATACTGTTGATAAAGATCAGACAGTTATCTTCTTTACTGTCAATGGGAGAAATGAAAGGCTAAATTCACTGTGCATACCTCTCTGCAGTTTTAATGTCACATTCACAAGTACAGTGAAATGCCTTTCTTGCAAGCTCTAACCCCAACAATGCAGTAATCAATAACAATGTAATACTAAAAATAAGGTAGAACAAGAACAGACGAGATATAAAAAATAAGAAATAAGAAGAAGACGATAAAGTAAGTAAGCATACTATATACAGGGTCAGTTCCAGTACCATATTTACAATGTGCAGGGATACTGGATCGATAGAGGTAGAGATGTATATTAACCTCTAATTACATGTTTCTTCTGAGACCTGACCAGGAAAAACCCAGAGCCCTAGTTATAGGCTAAAACTATGGACCCAGAGCCCTAGTTATAGGCTAAAAACCCAGAGCCCTAGTTATAGGCTAAAAACCCAGAGCCCTAGTTATAGGCTAAAAACCCAGAGCCCTAGTTAAAGGCTAAAAACCCAGAGCCCTAGTTATAGGCTAAAAACCCAGAGCCCTAGTTATAGGCTAAAAACCCAGAGCCCTAGTTATAGGCTAAAACCCCAGAGCCCTAGTTATAGGCTAAAAACCCAGAGCCCTAGTTATAGGCTAAAAACCCAGAGCCCTAGTTATAGGCTAAAAACCCAGAGCCCTAGTTATAGGCTAAAAACCCAGAGCCCTAGTTATAGGCTAAAAACCCAGAGCCCTAGTTATAGGCTAAAAACCCAGAGCCCTAGTTATAGGCTAAAAACCCAGAGCCCTAGTTATAGGCTAAAAACCCAGAGCCCTAGTTATAGGCTAAAAACCCAGAGCCCTAGTTATAGGCTAAAAACCCAGAGCCCTAGTTATAGGCTAAAAACCCAGAGCCCTAGTTATAGGCTAAAAACCCAGAGCCCTAGTTATAGGCTAAAACTATGGACCCAGAGTTTTTCCTGGTCAGATCATGAGGTCAGAAAACTTCCTGACCATACAACCATTGACCATCACTGACCAGGCAGTGCATTCTATGGTCAGTACTGTAGCATCTAAAGCAGGGATCAACAACTAGATTCAGCCAAGGTACAATTTTTTCTTGAGCGGATGGTCAGGTCATAATTACAAATAATTTGTAGACTGCAAATGGACGTCAAAAAGTCAAACTGGTGGAATATTTGACTAAAACAGACAAAACATAATTTCAGACCTTGCTTACATTTGTATACAATCAATTATGTGTGGGAATACTTTGGTAGAGATTTCCAAAATGTTAATCAATTGCTGATTTGCTGGGTGTTTTACAGTCTTTTATGTCCAACAAAAAAATGCTAAATGAAGTATTAAATTGTTTATATTTTTTGCTGAGAAAACTTGGGGGGCCAAAAATAAATTCCTTGTGGGCCCCACCCCCTATCTTTACCATTATCACTTCTGTGACAGCATGAGACGTATTGATCTGGATGGAAAGCTGTGATCCCTCCATAACCAATAGCAAGTCAGTTGACTACTTTTTAATGGTGAAAGCCTTCAGTGGCTTGCTGAGACAGGCTTTGTGGTAATATATAAGCACCTGCCATTGCACTATGCCATGGCACTCCAACCCTGTTCCTGAAGAGATACATTCCCCTACCCTCTACCCTCTGCATACAGTGCATTCAGAAAGTATTCCGATCCTTTGACTTTTTCTACATTGTGTTACGTTACAGACTAAAATTGACAAAAGTTAAGTAGTTTCTTTCTCTCATTAATCTACTCATAATACCCCATAATAACAAAGCAAAAACAGGTTTTTATAAATTTGCAAAAGTGTTTAAAAATAAAGAGAACTGAAACAACACATTTATATAAGTATTCAGACCCTTTACTCAGTACTTTGATGAAGCACCTTAGGCAGAAATTACAGCCTTGAGTCTTCTTGGGTATAACACTACAAGCTTGGCACACCTGTATTTGCGGAGTTTCTCCCATTCTTCTCTGCAGATCCTCTTAAGCTGTGTCAGGTTGGATGGGGAGCGTTGCTGCACAGCTATTTTCAGGTCTCTTCAGAGATGTTCAATCAGGTTCAAGTCCGATCACTACCTGGGCCACTCAAGGACATTCAGAGACTTGTCCCGAAGCCAATCCTGTGTTGTCTTGGCTGTGTGCTATGGGTCGTTGTCCTGTTGGAAGGTGAATGTTCACCCTAGTCAGGTCCCGAGCGCTCTGGAGCAGGTATTCATCAAGGATCTCGCTGTACATTGCTCTGTTCATCTTTCCCTTGATCCTGACTAGTCTCCCAGTCCCTACCTCTGAAAAACATCCCCACAGCATGATGCTGCCACCACTATGCTTCACCGTAGGGATGGTGCCAGGTTTCCTCCAGATGTGACGCTTGGCATTCAGGCTGTCATGTGCCTTTTACTGAGGAGTGAATTCCATCTGGCCACTCTACCATAAAGCCCCAAGTGGTGGAGTGCTGCAGAGATGGTTGTCCTTCTGGAAGGTTCTCCCATCTCCACAAAGGAACTCTGGAGGTCTGTCAGAGTGACCATCGGGTTCTTGGTCACCTCCGTGACCAAGGCCCTTCTCCCCAATTGCTCAGTTTGGCGGCCAGCTCTAGGAAGAGTCTTAGGGGTTCCAAACTTCTCCCTTTTAAGAATGATGGAGGCCACTGTGTTCTTGGGGACCTTCAATGGTGCAGAAATGTTTTGGTACCCTTCCCCAGATCTGTGCCTTGACACAATCCTGTCTCTGAGCTCTACGGACAATTCCTTCAATCTCATGGCTTGGTTTTTGCTCTGACATGCACTGTCAACTGTGAGGCCTTATATAGACAGGTGTGTGCCTTTCCAAATCATGTCCAATCAATTGAATTTACCACAGGTGGACTCCAATCAAGTTGTAGAAACATTTCAAGGATGATCAATGGAAACAGGATGCACCTGAGCTCAATTTCGAGTATCATAGTGTAACCGATGTGAAATGGCTAGCTAGTTAGTGGTGGTGCGTGCTAATAGTGTTTCAATCAGTGACGTCACTTGCTCTGAGACCTTGAAGTCGTTGTTCCCCTTGCTCTGCAAGGGTCGTGGCTTTAATGGCGCGATGGGTAACGGTGCTTTGTGGGTGACTGTTGTCTGTGTGCAGAGGGTCCCTGGTTCGAGCCCAGGTAGGGGCGAGGAGAGGGACGGAAGCTATACTGTTACATTGATGCTGTTGACCCGGATCACTGGTTGCTGTGGAAAAGGAGGAGGTCAAAAGGGGGGTGAGTGTAACCGATGTGAAATGGTTAGCGGTGGTGCGCACTAAAAAAACGGTTTTCACTTTGTCATTATGGGATATTGTGTATAGATTGCTGAGATTTTTATTTATTTAATCAATTTTAGAATAAGGCTGTAACGTAACAAATGTGGAAAAAGTCAAGGGATCTGAATACTTCCGAATGCATATAGTTCCACTATTATTCAAATCAAATCAAATGTTATTGGTCACATACACATGGTTAGCAGATGTTAATGCGAGCGTAGCGAAATGCTTGTGCTTCTAGTTCTGACAATGCAGTAATAACCAACGAGTAATCTAGCTAACAATTCCAAAACTACTACCTTATAGACACAAGTGTAAAGGAATAAAGAATATGTACATAAAGATATATGAATGAGTGATGATACAGAACGGCATAGGTAAGATGCAGTAGATGGTATCGAGTACAGTATATACATATGAGATGAGTAATGTAGGGTATGTAAACAAAGTGGCATAGTTTAAAGGGGCTAGTGATACATGTACTACATAAAGATGCAGTAGATGATATAGAGTACAGTATATACATATGAGATAAGTAATGTAGGGTATGTAAACATTATATTAAGTAGCATTGTTTAACGTGGCTAGTGATATATTTTTACATCAATTTCCATCCATTTCCATTATTAAAGTGGCTGGAGTTGAGTCAGTGTGTTGGCAACAGCCACTCAATGTTAGTGATGGCTGTTTAACAGTCTGATGGCCTTGAGATAGAAGCTGTTTTTCAGTCTCTCGGTCCCAGCTTTGATGCACCTGTACTGACCTCGCCTTCTGGATGATAACGGGGTGAACAGGCAGTGGCTCGGGTGGTTGTTGTCCTTGAGGATCTTTATGGCCTTCCTGTGACATTGGGTGGTGTAGGTGTCCTGGAGGGCAGGTAGTTTGCCCCCGGTGATGCGTTGTGCAGACCGCACCACCCTCTGGAGAGCTTTACGGTTTGGGCGGAGCAGTTGCTGTACCATGCAGTGATACAGGCCGACAAGATGCTCTCGATTGTGCATCTGTAGAAGTTTGTGAGTGCTTTTGGTGACAAGCAAAATTTCTTCAGCCTCCTGAGGTTGAGGAGGCGCTGCTGCGCCTTCTTCACGACGCTGTCTGTGTGGGTGGACCAATTCAGTTTGTCCGTGATGTGTACGCCGAGGAACTTAAAACTTACTACCCTCTCCACTACTGTCCCGTCGATGTGGATAGGGGGGTGCTCCCTCTGCTGTTTCCTGAAGTCCACAATCATCTCCTTTGTTTTGTTGACGTTGAGTGTGAGGTTATTTTCCTAACACCACACTCCGAGGGCCCTCACCTCCTCCCTGTAGGCCGTCTCGTCGTTGTTGGTAATCAAGCCTACCACTGTAGTGTCGTCCGCAAACTTGATGATTGAGTTGGAGGCGTGCTTGGCCACGCAGTTGTGGGTGAACAGGGAGTACAGGAGAGGGCTCAGAACGCACCCTTGTGGGGCCCCAGTGTTGAGGATCAGCGGGGTGGAGATCTTATTACCTACCCTCACCACCTGGGGACGGCCCGTCAGGAAGTCCAGTACCCAGTTGCACAGGGCGGGGTCGAGACCCAGGTTATCGACCTTGATGACGAGTTTGGAGGGTACTATGGTGTTAAATGCTGAGCTGTTGTCGATGAACAGCATTCTCACATAGGTATTCCTTTTGTCCAGATGGGTTAGGGCAGTGTGCAGTGTGGTTGCGATTGTGTCGTCTGTGGACCTATTTGGGCGGCAAGCAAATTTGAGTGGGTCTCGGGTGTCAGGTAGGGTGGAGGTGATATGGTCCTTGACTAGTCTCTCAAAGCACTTCATGATGACAAAAGTGAGTGCTACGGGGCGGTAGTCGTTTAGCTCAGTTACCTTAGCTTTCTTGGGAACAGGGACAATGGTGGCCCTCTTGAAGCATGTGGGAACCGCAGACTGGGATAAGGATTGATTGAATATGTCCGTAAACACACCAGCCAGCTGGTCTGCGCATGCGGCTGGAGATGCGGCTGGGGATGCGGCTGGGGATGCGGCTGGGGATGCCGTCTGGCATGCCGCTATTGGCATATCCTCACTTTAGATGTACTTATCCTTTAAGTATCTATGTGAACTCTATTTATATTGTATATAATGTATGTAGTGCAAATTCCATGTCTGTATTCTGTCTTGTGTATTACGTCTACTGCTGGCCAGGTAAGGTCAATCAAGACCAGCTAAAATATTTTTAATTATTTCAAGTAGTATTTGCACTCAGGTCTGATACCCACCTCTGGCTTGTTAATAACTCCTGATTAAAGTACTAACTACAGCAGGTGATTAGTACTCTGGTCAAAAGTAGAGCACTATATAGGGAATAGGGTTGCATTTGGGACGTAGCCTAGAACTGGTCTCAGCACAGTAGCACCTTAAACCCAAT